>NW_027490410.1:0-350104 GCF_050948175.1 Xylocopa sonorina | reverse complement strand
CGTAGACATCTGCAAACGCTATTTCCTAGCGAGGAAGTGTCGCATTCACATTCATCTGAAGTGTAGACGAGGAATACATAACACTTCTCAAATCAGTATTATATCTTACCATGAAACATAGAAATGAGATGCGATATCGCGTTTTAAGAGCATTAGAAATCTATTGCTACGACACGTAGACATCTGCAAACGCTATTTCCTTGCAAGGAAGTGTCACATTTACATTCATTTGAATCGTAGACGAGGAATGCATAACACTTCGCAATGAGTATTATATCTTATCATGAAACATAGATATGAGATGCAATATCTCGTTTAAGAAGCATTTGAACTCTATTGCTACGATACGTAGAAATCTGCAAACGCTATTTCCTTGCAGAGGAAGTGTCGCATTTACATTCATTTGAAGTGTAGACAAGGAATACATAACACTCGCAAATCATATTATATCTTACCATGAAACATACAAATGAGATGCGATATCGCGTTTTAAGAAGCATTAGAAATCTATTGCTACGACACGTAGACATCTGCAAACGCTATTTCCTTGCAAGGAAGTGTCGCATTTACATTCATTTGAATCGTAGACGAGGAATGCATAACACTTCGCAATGAGTATTATATCTTACCATGAAACATACAAATGAGATGCGATAACGCGTTTTGAGAAGCATTAGAAATCTATTGCTACGATACGTAGACATCTGCAAACGCTATTTCCTAGCGAGGAAGTGTCGCATTCACATTCCTTTGAAGTGTAGACGAGGAATACATAACACTTCGAAAATCATATTATATCTTACCATGAAACATAGAAATGAGATGCGATATCGCGTTTTAAGAATCATAAGAACTCTATTGCTACGATACGTAGACATCTGCAAACGCTATTTCCTTACAAGGAAGTGTCGCATTTACACTCATTTGAAGTGTAGACGAGGAATACATAACAATTCGCAAGTCATATTATATCTTACCATGAAACATAGAAATGAGATGCGATATCACGTTTTAAGAAGCATTAGAAATATATTGCTACGATACGTAGACATCTGCAAACGCTATTTCCTGGCGAGGAAGTGTCGCATTCACATTCCTTTGAAGTGTAGACGAGGAATGCATAACACTTCGCAATGAATATTATATCTTATCGTGAAACATATGTATGAGATGCAATATCTCGTTTTAAGAAGCATTTGAACACTATTCCTACGATACGTAGACATCTGCAAACGCTATTTCCTTGCGAGGAAGTGTCGCATTTACATTCATTAGAAGTGTAGACGAGGAATACATAACACTTCGCAAATCATATTATATCTTACCATGAAACATAGAAATGGGATACGGTATCGCGTTTTAAGAATCATAGGAACACTATTGCTACGATACGTAGACATCTGCAAACGCTATTTCCTTGCGAGGAAGTGTCGCATTCACATTCCTTTGAAGTGTAGACGAGGAATACATAACACTTCGCAAATCATATTATATCTTACCATGAAACATAGAAATGAGATGCGATATCGCGTTTTAAGAAACATAAGAACTCTATTGCTAGGATACGTAGACATCTGCAAACGCTATTTCCTTGCAAGGAAGTATCGCATTTACATTCATTTGAAGTGTAGACGAGGAATACATAACACTTCGCAAATCATATTATATCTTACCATGAAACATAGAAATGAGATGCGATATCGCGTTTTAAGAAGCATTAGATATATATTGCTACGATACGTAGACATCTGCAAACGCTATTTCCTAGCGAGGAAGTGTCGCATTCACATTCCTTTGAAGTGTAGACGAGGAATACATAACACTTCGCAAATCATATTATATCTTACCATGAAACATAGAAATGAGATGCGATATCGCGTTTTAAGAAGCATTAGAAATCTATTGCTACGATACGTAGACATCTGCAAACGCTATTTTCTTGCAAGGAAGTGTCGCATTTACTTTCATTTGAATCGTAGACGAGGAATGCATAACACTTCTCAATGAATATTATATCTTATCGTGAAACATAGGTATGAGATGCAATATCTCGCTTTAAGAAGCATTTGAACTCTATTCCTACGATACGTAGACATCTGCAAACGCTATTTCCTTGCAAGGAAGTGCGCATTTACATTCAATTGTATCGTAGACGAGGAATGCATAACACTTCGCAAATCATATTATATCTTACCATGAAACATAGAAATGAGATGCGATATCGCGTTTTAAGAATCATAAGAACTCTATTGCTACGATACGTAGACATCTGAAAACGCTATTTCCTAGCGAGGAAGTGTCGCATTCACATTCATTTGAAGTGTAGACGAGGAATACATAACACATCGCAAATCATATTATATCTTACCATGAAACATAGAAATGAGATGCGATATCGCGTTTTAAGAATCATAAGAACTCTAGTGCTACGATACGTAGACAACTGCAAACGCTATTTCCTTGCGAGGAAGTGTCGCATTCACATTCCTTTGAAGTGTAGACGAGGAATGCATAACACTTCGCAATGAATATTATATCTTATCGTGAAACATATGTATGAGATGCAATATCTCGTTTTAAGAAGCATTTGAACACTATTCCTACGATACGTAGACATCTGCAAACGCTATTTCCTTGCGAGGAAGTGTCGCATTTACATTCATTAGAAGTGTAGACGAGGAATACATAACACTTCGCAAATCATATTATATCTTACCATGAAACATAGAAATGGGATACGGTATCGCGTTTTAAGAATCATAGGAACACTATTGCTACGATACGTAGACATCTGCAAACGCTATTTCCTTGCGAGGAAGTGTCGCATTCACATTCCTTTGAAGTGTAGACGAGGAATACATAACACTTCGCAAATCATATTATATCTTACCATGAAACATAGAAATGAGATGCGATATCGCGTTTTAAGAAACATAAGAACTCTATTGCTAGGATACGTAGACATCTGCAAACGCTATTTCCTTGCAAGGAAGTATCGCATTTACATTCATTTGAAGTGTAGACGAGGAATACATAACACTTCGCAAATCATATTATATCTTACCATGAAACATAGAAATGAGATGCGATATCGCGTTTTAAGAAGCATTAGATATATATTGCTACGATACGTAGACATCTGCAAACGCTATTTCCTAGCGAGGAAGTGTCGCATTCACATTCCTTTGAAGTGTAGACGAGGAATACATAACACTTCGCAAATCATATTATATCTTACCATGAAACATAGAAATGAGATGCGATATCGCGTTTTAAGAAGCATTAGAAATCTATTGCTACGATACGTAGACATCTGCAAACGCTATTTTCTTGCAAGGAAGTGTCGCATTTACTTTCATTTGAATCGTAGACGAGGAATGCATAACACTTCTCAATGAATATTATATCTTATCGTGAAACATAGGTATGAGATGCAATATCTCGTTTTAAGAAGCATTTGAACTCTATTCCTACGATACGTAGACATCTGCAAACGCTATTTCCTTGCAAGGAAGTGCGCATTTACATTCAATTGTATCGTAGACGAGGAATGCATAACACTTCGCAAATCATATTATATCTTACCATGAAACATAGAAATGAGATGCGATATCGCGTTTTAAGAATCATAAGAACTCTATTGCTACGATACGTAGACATCTGAAAACGCTATTTCCTAGCGAGGAAGTGTCGCATTCACATTCATTTGAAGTGTAGACGAGGAATACATAACACATCGCAAATCATATTATATCTTACCATGAAACATAGAAATGAGATGCGATATCGCGTTTTAAGAATCATAAGAACTCTAGTGCTACGATACGTAGACAACTGCAAACGCTATTTCCTTGGAAGGAAGTGTCGCATTCACATTCATTTGAAGTGTAGACGAGGAATACATAACACTTCGCAAATCATATTATATCTTACCATGAAACATAGAAATGAGATGCGATATCGCGTTTTAAGAAGCATTAGAACTCTATCGCTACGATACCTAGACATCTGCGGACTCTATTTCCTAGCGAGGAAGTGTCGCATTTACATTCATTAGAAGTGTAGACGAGGAATACATAACACTTCGCAAATCATATTATATCTTACCATGAAACATAGAAATGGGATACGGTATCGCGTTTTAAGAATCATAGGAACACTATTGCTACGATACGTAGACATCTGCAGACTCTATTTCCTAGCGAGGAAGTGTCGCATTTACATTCATTTGAAGTGTAGACGAGGAATACATAACACCTCGCAAATCATATTATATCTTACCACGAAACATACAAATGAGATGCGATAACGCGTTTTAAGAAGCATTAGAAATCTATTGCAACGATACGTAGACATCTGCAAACGCTATTTCCTAGCGAAGAAGTGTCGCATTCACATTCCTTTGAAGTGTAGACGAGGAATACATAACACTTCGCAATGAATATTATATCTTATCGTGAAACATAGGTATGAGATACAATATCTCGTTTTAAGAAGCATTTGAACTCTATTCCTACGATACGTAGACATCTGCAAATGCTATTTCCTTGCAAGGAAGTGTCGCATTTACATTCATTTGAATCGTAGACGAGGAATGCATAACACTTCGCAAATCATATTATATCTTACCATGAAACATAGAAATGAGATGCGATATCGCGTTTTAAGAAGCATTAGAAATCTATTGCTACGATACGTAGACATCTGCAAACGCTATTTCCTAGCGAGGAAGTGTCGCATTCACATTCCTTTGAAGTGTATACGAGGAATACATAACACTTCGCAAATCATATTATATCTTACCATGAAACATAGAAATGAGATGCGATATCGCGTTTTAAGAATCATAAGAACACTATTGCTACGATACGTAGACATCTGCAAACGCTATTTCCTTGCAAGGAAGTGTCGCATTTACATTCATTTGAAGTGTAGACGAGGAATACATAACACTTCGCAAATCATATTATATCTTACCATGAAACATAGAAATGAGATGCGATATCGCGTTTTAAGAAGCATTAGATATATATTGCTACGATACGTAGACATCTGCAAACGCTATTTCCTAGCGAGGAAGTGTCGCATTCACATTCCTTTGAAGTGTAGACGAGGAATACATAACACTTCGCAAATCATATTATATCTTACCATGAAACAAATAAATGAGATGCGATATCGCGTTTTAAGAAGCATTAGAAATCTATTGCTACGATACGTAGACATCTGCAAACGCTATTTTCCTGCAAGGAAGTGTCGCATTTACTTTCATTTGAATCGTAGACGAGGAATGCATAACATTTCTCAATGAATATTATATCTTATCGTGAAACATAGGTATGAGATGCAATATCTCGTTTTAAGAAGCATTTGAACTCTATTCCTACGATACGTAGACATCTGCAAACGCTATTTCCTTGCAAGGAAGTGCGCATTTACATTCAATTGTATCGTAGACGAGGAATGCATAACACTTCGCAAATCATATTATATCTTACCATGAAACATAGAAATGAGATGCGATATCGCGTTTCAAGAATCATAAGAACTCTATTGCTACGATACGTAGACATCTGCAAACGCTATTTCCTAGCGAGGAAGAGTCGCATTCACATTCATTTGAAGTGTAGACGAGGAATACATAACACTTCGCAAATCATATTATATCTTACCATGAAACATAGAAATGAGATGCGATATCGCGTTTTAAGAAGCATTAGAACTCTATCGCTACGATACCTAGACATCTGCAGACGCTATTTCCTAGCGAGGAAGTGTCGCATTTACATTCATTTGAAGTGTAGACGAGGAATACATAACACTTCGCAAATCATATTATATCTTACCATGAAACATAGAAATGAGATGCGATATCGCGTTTTAAGAAGCATTAGAAATCTATTGCTACGATACGTAGACATCTGCAAACGCTATTTCCTAGCGAGGAAGTGTCGCATTCACATTCCTTTGAAGTGTAGACGAGGAATACATAACACTTCGCAAATCATATTATATCTTACCATGAAACATAGAAATGAGATGCGATATCGCGTTTTAAGAAACATAAGAACTCTATTGCTACGATACGTAGAAATCTGCAAACGCTATTTCCTTGCAAGGAAGTGTCGCATTTACATTCATATGAAGTGTAGACGAGGAATACATAACACTTCGCAAATCATATTATATCTTACCATGAAACATAGAAATGAGATACGGTATCGCGTTTTAAGAATCATAGGAACACTATTGCTACGATACGTAGACATCTGCAAACGCTATTTCCTAGCGAGGAAGTGTCGCATTCACATTCATTTGAAGTGTAGACGAGGAATACATAACACTTCGCAAATCATATTATATCTTACCATGAAACATAGAAATGAGATACGGTATCGCGTTTTAAGAATCATAGGAACACTATTGCTACGATACGTAGACATCTGCAAACGCTATTTCCTTGCAAGGAAGTGTCGCAATTACATTCATTTGAAGTGTAGACGAGGAATACATAACACTTCGCAATGAGTATTATATCTTATCATGAAACATAGATATGAGATGCAATATCTCGTTTTAAGAAGCATTTGAACTCTATTGCTACGATACGTAGAAATCTGCAAACGCTATTTCCTAGCAAGGAAGTGTCGCATTTACATTCATTTGAAGTGTAGACGAGCAATACATAACACTTCGCAAATCATATTATATCTTACCATGAAACATAGAAATGAGATACGGTATCGCGTTTTAAGAAGCATTAGAAATCTATTGCTACGATACGTAGACATCTGCAGACCCTATTTCCTTGCAAGGAAGTGTCGCATTTACATTCATTTGAAGTGTAGACGAGGAATACATATCACTTCGCAATGAATATTATATCTTATCATGAAACATAGATATGAGATGCAATATCTCGTTCTAAGAAGCATTTGAACTCTATTGCTACGATACGTAGACATCTGCAAACGCTATTTCCTTGCAAGGAAGTGTCGCATTTACATTCATTTGAATCGTAGACGAGGAATGCATAACACTTCGCACATCATATTATATCTTACCATGAAGCATAGAAATGAGATGCGATATCGCGTTATAAGAATCATAAGAACTCTATCGCTACGATACGTAGACATCTGCAAACGCTATTTCCTTGCAAGGAAGTGTCGCATTTACATTCATTTGTAGTGTAGACGAGGAATACATAACACTTCTCAAATCATAATATATCTTACCATGAAACATAGAAATGAAATACGATATCGCGTTTTAAGAATCATAAGAACTCTATTGCTACGATACGTAGACAACTGCAAACGCTATTTCCTAGCGAGGAAGTGTCGCATTTACATTCATTTGAAGTGTAGACGAGGAATGCATAACACTTCGCAATGAATATTATATCTTATCGTGAAACATAGGTATGAGATGCAATATCTCGTTTTAAGAAGCATTTGGACTCTTTTCCTACGATACGTAGACATCTGCGAACGCTATTTCCTTGCAAGGAAGTGTGGCATTTACATTCATTTGAATCGTAGACGAGGAATGCATAACACTTCGCAAATCATATTATATCTTACCATGAAACATAGAAATGAGATGCGATATCGCGTTTTAAGAAGCATTAGAAATCTATTGCTACGATACGTAGACATCTGCAAACGCTATTTCCTAGCGAGGAAGTATCGCATTCACATTCCTTTGAAGTGTAGACGAGGAATACATAACACTTCGCAAATCATATTATATCTTACCATGAAACATAGAAATGAGATGCGATATCGCGTTTTAAGAATCATAAGAACTCTATTGCTACGATACGTAGACATCTGCAAACGCTATTTCCTTGCAAGGAAGTGTCGCATTTACATTCATTTGAAGTGTAGACGAGGAATACATAACACTTCTCAAATCATATTATATCTTACCATGAAACATAGAAATGAGATGCGATATCGCGTTTTAAGAAGCATTAGAAATCTATTGCTACGACACGTAGACATCTGCAAACGCTATTTCCTTGCAAGGAAGTGTCGCATTTACATTCATTTGAATCGTAGACGAGGAATGCATAACACTTCGCAAATCATATTATATCTTACCATGAAACATAGAAATGAGATGCGACATCGCGTTTTAAGAAGCATTAGAAATCTATTGCTACGATACGTAGACATCTGCAAACGCTATTTCCTAGCGAGGAAGTGTCGCATTCACATTCCTTTGAAGTGTAGACAAGGAATACTTAACACTTCGCAAATCATATTATATCTTACCATGAAACATAGAAATGAGATGCGATATCGCGTTTTAAGAATCATAAGAACTCTATTGCTACGATACGTAGACATCTGCAAACGCTATTTCCTTGCAAGGAAGTGTCGCATTTACATTCATTTGAAGTGTAGACGAGGAATACATAACACTTCTCAAATCATATTATATCTTACCATGAAACATAGAAATGAGATGCGATATCGCGTTTTAAGAAGCATTAGAAATCTATTGCTACGACACGTAGACATCTGCAAACGCTATTTCCTTGCAAGGAAGTGTCGCATTTACATTCATTTGAATCGTAGACGAGGAATGCATAACACTTCGCAATGAGTATTATATCTTATCATGAAACATAGATATGAGATGCAATATCTCGTTTTAAGAAGCATTTGAACTCTATTGCTACGATACGTAGAAATTTGCAAACGCTATTTCCTTGCTAGGAAGTGTCGCATTTACATTCATTTGAAGTGTAGACGAGGAATACATAACACCTCGCAAATCATATTATATCTTACCACGAAACATAGAAATGAGATGCGATATCGCGTTTTAAGAAGCATTAGAAATCTATTGCTACGATACGTAGACATCTGCAAACGCTATTTTCTTGCAAGGAAGTGTCGCATTTACTTTCAATTGAATCGTAGACGAGGAATGCATAACACTTCGCAATGAATATTATATCTTATCGTGAAACATAGGTATGAGATGCAATATCTCGTTTTAAGAAGCATTTGAACTCTATTGCTACGATACGTAGACATCTGCAAACGCTATTTCCTTGCAAGGAAGTGTCGCATTTACATTCATTTGAATCGTAGACGAGGAATGCATAAGACTTCGCAATGAGTATTATATCTTATCATGAAACATAGATATGAGATGCAATATCTCGTTTTAAGAAGCATTTGAACTCTATTGCTACGATACGTAGAAATCTGCAAACGCTATTTCCTTGCTAGGAAGTGTCGCATTTACATTCATTTGAAGTGTAGACGAGGATTACATAACACCTCGCAAATCATATTATATCTTACCACGAAACATAGAAATGAGATGCGATATCGCGTTTTAAGAAGCATTAGAAATCTATTGCTACGATACGTAGACATCTGCAAACGCTATTTTCTTGCAAGGAAGTGTCGCATTTACTTTCAATTGAATCGTAGACGAGGAATGCATAACACTTCGCAATGAATATTATATCTTATCGTGAAACATAGGTATGAGATGCAATATCTCGTTTTAAGAAGCATTTGAACTCTATTGCTACGATACGTAGACATCTGCAAACGCTATTTCCTTGCAAGGAAGTGTCGCATTTACATTCATTTGAATCGTAGACGAGGAATGCATAAGACTTCGCAATGAGTATTATATCTTATCATGAAACATAGATATGAGATGCAATATCTCGTTTTAAGAAGCATTTGAACTCTATTGCTACGATACGTAGAAATCTGCAATCGCTATTTCCTTGCAAGGAAGGGTCGCATTCACATTCATTTGAAGTGTAGACGAGGAATACATAACACTTCTCAAAACATATTATATCTTACCATGAAACATAGAAATGAGATGCGATATCGCGTTTTAAGAAGCATTAGAAATCTATTGCTACGACACGTAGACATCTACAAACGCTATTACCTTGCAAGGAAGTGTCGCATTCACAATCATTTGAATCGTAGACGAGGAATGCATAACACTTCGCAATGAGTATTATACCTTATCATGAAACATAGATATGAGATGCAATATCTCGTTTTAAGAAGCATTTGGACTCTATTGCTAAGATACGTAGAAATCTGCAAACGCTATTTCCTTGCAAGGAAGCGTCGCATTTACATTCATTTGAAGTGTAGACGAGGAATACATAACACCTAGCAAATCATATTATATCTTACCATGAAACATAGAAATGAGATGCGATATCGCGTTTTAAGAAGCATTAGAAATCTATTGCTACGATACGGAGACATCTGCAAACGCTATTTTCTTGCAAGGAAGTGTCGCATTTACTTTCAGTTGAATCGTAGACGAGGAATGCATAACACTTCGCAATGAATATTATATCTTATCGTGAAACATAGGTATGAGATGCAATATCTCGTTTTAAGAAGCATTTGAACTCTATTGCAACGATACGTGGACATCTGCAAACGCTATTTCCTTGCAAGGAAGTGTCGCATTTACATTCATTTGAATCGTAGACGAGGAATGCATAAGACTTCGCAATGAGTATTATATCTTATCATGAAACATAGATATCAGATGCAATATCTCGTTTTAAGAAGCATTTGAACTCTATTGCTACGATACGTAGAAATCTGCAATCGCTATTTCCTTGCAAGGAAGGGTCGCATTCACATTCATTTGAAGTGTAGACGAGGAATACATAACACTTCTCAAATCATATTATATCTTACCATGAAACATAGAAATGTGATGCGATATCGCGTTTTAAGAAGCATTTAAACTCTATTGCTACGATACGTAGAAATCTGCAAACGCTATTTCCTAGCGAGGAAGTGTCGCATTCACATTCCTTTGAAGTGTAGACGAGGAACACATAACACTTCGCAAATCATATTATATCTTACCATGAAACATAGAAATGAGATGCGATATCGCGTTTTAAGAAGCATTAGAAATTTATTGCTACGATACGTAGACATCTGCAAACGCTATTTCCTTGCAAGGAAGTGTCGCATTTACTTTCATTTGAATCGTAGACGAGGAATGTATAACACTTCGCAATGAATATTATATCTTATCATGAAACATAGATATGAGATGCAATATCTCGTTTTAAGAAGCATTTGAACTCTATTGCTACGATACCTAAACATCTGCAGACGCTATTTCCTAGCCAGGAAGTGTCGCATTTAAATTCATTTGAAGTGTAGACGAGGAATACATGACACTTCGCAAATCATATTGTATCTTACCATGAAACATAGAAATGAGATGCGATATCGCGTTTTAAGAATCATAAGAGCTCTATTGCTACGATACGTAGACATCTGCAAACGCTATTTCCTAGCCAGGAAGTGTCGCATTTACATTCATTTGAAGTGTAGACGAGGAATACATAACACTTCGCAAATCATATTATATCTTACCATGAACCATAGAAATGAGATGCGATATCGCGTTTTAAGAGTCATAAGAACTCTATTGCTACGATAAGTAGACATCTACAAACGCTATTTCCTTGCAAGGAAGTGTCGCATTCACAATCATTTGAATCGTAGACGAGGAATGCATAACACTTCGCAATGAGTATTATACCTTATCATGAAACATAGATATGAGATGCAATATCTCGTTTTAAGAAGCATTTGGACACTATTGCTACGATACGTAGAAATCTGCAAACGCTATTTCCTTGCAAGGAAGTGTCGCACTTACATTCATTTGAAGTGTAGACGAGGAATACATAACACCTAGCAAATCATATTATATCTTACCATGAAACATAGAAATGAGATGCGATATCGCGTTTTAAGAATCATAAGAACTCTATTGCTACGATACGTAGACATCTGCAAACGCTATTTCCTTGCAAGGAAGTGTCGCATTTACATTCATTTGAAGTGTAGACGAGGAATACATAACACTTCGCAAATCATATTATATCTTACCATGAAACATAGAAATGTGATGCGATATCGCGTTTTAAGAAGCATTTGAACTCTATTGCTACGATACGTAGAAATCTGCAAACGCTATTTCCTAGCGAGGAAGTGTCGCATTCACATTCCTTTGAAGTGTAGACGAGGAACACATAACACTTCGCAAATCATATTATATCTTACCATGAAACATAGAAATGAGATGCGATATCGCGTTTTAAGAAGCATTAGAAATTTATTGCTACGATACGTAGACATCTGCAAACGCTATTTCCTTGCAAGGAAGTGTCGCATTTACTTTCATTTGAATCGTAGACGAGGAATGTATAACACTTCGCAATGAATATTATATCTTATCATGAAACATAGATATGAGATGCAATATCTCGTTTTAAGAAGCACTTGAACTCTATTGCTACGATACCTAGACATCTGCAGACGCTATTTCCTAGCAAGGAAGTGTCGCATTCACATTCCTCTGAAGTGTAGACGAGGAATACATAACACTTCTCATATCATATTATATCTTACCATGAAACATAGAAATGAGATGCGATATCGCGTATTATGAAGCATTAGAAATCTATTGCTACGATACGTAGACATCTGCAAACGCTGTTTCCTTGCAAGGAAGTGTCGCATTTACTTTCATTTGAATCGTAGACGAGGAATGCATAACACTTTGCAATGAATATTATATCTTATCATGAAACATAGATATGAGATGCAATATCTCGTTTTAAGAAGCATTTGAACTCTATTTCTACGATACCTAAACATCTGCAGACGCTATTTCCTAGCAAGGAAGTGTCGCATTTAAATTCATTTGAAGTGTAGACGAGGAATACATGACACTTCGCAAATCATATTATATCTTACCATGAAACATAGAAATGAGATGCGATATCGCGTTTTAAGAAGCATTAGAAATCTATTGCTACGACACGTAGACATCAGCAAACGCTATTTCCTTGCAAGGAAGTGTCGCATTCACAATCATTTGAATCGTAGACGAGGAATGCATAACACTTCGCAATGAGTATTATACCTTATCATGAAACATAGATATGAGATGCAATATCTCGTTTTAAGAAGCATTTGAACTCTATTGCTACGATACGTAGAAATCTGCAAACGCTATTTCCTTGCAAGTAAGTGTCGCATTTACATTCATTTGAAGTGTAGACGAGGAATACATAACACCTAGCAAATCATATTATATCTTACCATGAAACATAGAAATGAGATGCGATATCGCGTTTTAAGTAGCATTAGAAATCTATTGCTACGATACGTAGACATCTGCAAACGCTATTTCCTAGCGAGGAAGTGTCGCATTCACATTCCTTTGAAGTGTAGACGAGGAATACATAACACTTCGCAAATCATATTATATCTTACCATGAAACATAGAAATGAGATGCGATATCGCGTTTTAAGAATCATAAGAACTCTATTGCTACGATACGTAGACATCTGCAAACGCTATTTCCTTGCAAGGAAGTGTCGCATTTACATTCATTTGAAGTGTAGACGAGGAATACATAACACTTCGCAAATCATATTATATCTTACCATGAAACATAGAAATGTGATGCGATATCGCGTTTTAAGAAGCATTTGAACTCTATTGCTACGATACGTAGAAATCTGCAAACGCTATTTCCTAGCGAGGAAGTGTCGCATTCACATTCCTTTGAAGTGTAGACGAGGAACACATAACACTTCGCAAATCATATTATATCTTACCATGAAACATAGAAATGAGATGCGATATCGCGTTTTAAGAAGCATTAGAAATTTATTGCTACGATACGTAGACATCTGCAAACGCTATTTCCTTGCAAGGAAGTGTCGCATTTACTTTCATTTGAATCGTAGACGAGGAATGTATAACACTTCGCAATGAATATTATATCTTATCATGAAACATAGATATGAGATGCAATATCTCGTTCTAAGAAGCATTTGAACTCTATTGCTACGATACCTAAACATCTGCAGACGCTATTTCCTAACCAGGAAGTGTCGCATTTAAATTCATTTGAAGTGTAGACGAGGAATACATGACACTTCGCAAATCATATTATATCTTACCATGAAACATAGAAATGAGATGCGATATCGCGTTTTAAGAATCATAAGAGCTCTATTGCTACGATACGTAGACATCTGCAAACGCTATTTCCTAGCGAGGAAGTGTCGCATTTACATTCATTTGAAGTGTAGACGAGGAATACATAACACTTCGCAAATCATATTATATCTTACCATGAACCATAGAAATGAGATGCGTTATCGCGTTTTAAGAATCATAAGAACTCTATTGCTACGATAAGTAGACATCTGCAAACGCTATTTCCTAGCGAGGAAGTGTCGCATTTACATTCATTTGAAGTGTAGACGAGGAATACATAACACTTCGCACATCATATTATATCTTACCATGAAACATAGAAATGAGATGCGATATCGCATTTTAAGAAGCATTAGAACTCTATTGCTACGACACCTAGACATCTGCAGACGCTATTTCCTAGTAAGGAAGTGTCGCATCTACATTCATTTGAAGTGCAGACGAGGAATACATAACACTTCGCAAATCATATTATATCTTACCATGAAACATAGAAATGAGATGCGATATCGCGTTTTAAGAAGCATTAGAACTCTATCGCTACGATACGTAGACATCTGCTGACGCTATTTCCTAGCAAGGAAGTGTCGTATTTACATTCATTTGAAGTGTAGACGAGGAATACATAACACTTCGCAAATCATATTATATCTTACCATGAAACATAGAAATGAGGTGCGATATCGCGTTTTAAGAGTCATAAGAACCCTATTGCTACGATATGTAGACATCTGAAAACGCTATTTCCTTGCAAGGAAGTGTCGCATTCACATTCATTTTAAGTGTAGACGAGGAATACATAACACTTCGCAAATCATATTATATCTTACCATGAAACATAGAAATGAGATGCGATATCGCGTTTTAAGAATCATAAAAACTCTATTGCTACGTTACGTAGACACCTGCAAACGCTATTTCCTAGCGAGGAAGTGTCGCATTCACATTCCTTTGATGTGTAGACGAGGAATACATAACACTTCGCAAATCATATTATATCTTACCATGAAACATAGAAATGAGATGCAATATCGCGTTTTAAGAATCATAAGAACTCTATTGCTACGATACGTAGACATCTGCAGACGCTATTTCCTTGCAAGGAAGTGTCGCATTTACATTCATTTGAAGTGTAGACGAGGAATACATGACACTTCGCAAATTATATTATATCTTACCATGAAACATAGAAATGAGATGCTATATCGCGTTTTAAGAATCATAAGAACTCTATTGCTACGATACGTAGACATCTGCAAACGCTATTTCCTAGCGAGGAAGTGTCGCATTCACATAAATTTTAAGTGTAGACGAGGAATACATGACACTTCGCAAATCATATTATATCTTACCATGAAACATAGAAATGGGATGCGATATCGCGTTTTAAGAAGCATTAGAATTCTATTGCTACGATACGTAGACATCTGCAGACGCTATTTCCTTGCAATGAAGTGTCGCATTTACATTCATTTGAAGTGTAGACGAGGAATACATGACACTTCGCAAATTATATTATATCTTACCATGAAACATAGAAATGAGATGCTATATCGCGTTTTAAGAATCATAAGAACTCTATTGCTACGATACGTAGACATCTGCAAACGCTATTTCCTAGCGAGGAAGTGTCGCATTCACATTCATTTTAAGTGTAGACGAGGAATACATGACACTTCGCAAATCATATTATATCTTACCATGAAACATAGAAATGGGATGCGAAATCGCGTTTTAAGAAGCACTAGAAATCTATTGCTACGATACGTAGACATCTGCAAACGCTATTTCCTTGCAAGGAAGTGTCGCATTTACATTCATTTGAAGTGTAGACGAGGAATACAAAACACTTCGCAAATCATATTATATCTTACCATGAAACATAGAAATGAGATGCGATATCGCGTTTTAAGAAGCATTAGAACTCTATCGCTACGATACTTAGACATCTGCAAACGCTATTTCCTAGCGAGGAAGTGTCGCATTTACATTCATTTGAAGTGTAGACGAGGAATACATAACACTTCGCGAATCATACTATATCTTACCATGAAACATAGAAATGAGATGAGATATCGCGTTTTAAAAAGCATTAGAACTCTATTGCTACGATAGGTAGACATCTGCAAACGCTATTTCCTTGCAAGGGAGTGTCGCATTTACATTCATTTGAAGTGTAGACGAGGAATACATAACACTTACGCAAATCATATTATATCTTACCATGAAACATAGAAATGAGATGCGATATCGCGTTTTAAGAAGCATTAGAACTCTATTGCTACGATACGTAGACATCTGCAAACGCTATTTCCTAGCGAGGAAGTGTCGCATTCACATAAATTTTAAGTGTAGACGAGGAATACATGACACTTCGCAAATCATATTATATCTTACCATGAAACATAGAAATGGGATGCGATATCGCGTTTTAAGAAGCACTAGAAATCTATTGCTACGATACGTAGACATCTGCAAACGCTATTTCCTTGCAAGGGAGTGTCGCATTTACATTCATTTGAAGTGTAGACGAGGAATACATAACACTTCGCAAATTATATTATATCTTACCATGAAACATAGAAATGAGATGCTATATCGCGTTTTAAGAATCATAAGAACTCTATTGCTACGATACGTAGACATCTGCAAACGCTATTTCCTAGCGAGGAAGTGTCGCATTCACATTCATTTTAAGTGTAGACGAGGAATACATGACACTTCGCAAATCATATTATATCTTACCATGAAACATAGAAATGGGATGCGAAATCGCGTTTTAAGAAGCACTAGAAATCTATTGCTACGATACGTAGACATCTGCAAACGCTATTTCCTTGCAAGGGAGTGTCGCATTTACATTCATTTGAAGTGTAGACGAGGAATACATAACACTTACGCAAATCATATTATATCTTACCATGAAACATAGAAATGAGATGCGATATCGCGTTTTAAGAAGCATTAGAACTCTATTGCTACGATACGTAGATATCTGCAAACGCTATTTCCTAGCGAGGAAGTGTCGCATTCACATAAATTTTAAGTGTAGACGAGGAATACATAACACTTCGCAAATCATATTATATCTTACCATGAAACAAAGAAATGAGATGCAATATCGCTTTTTAAGAATCATCAGAACTCTATTGCTACGATACGTAGACATCTGCAGACGCTATTTCCTTGCAAGGAAGTGTCGCATTATATTCATTTGAAGTGTAGACGAGGAATACATAACACTTTGCAAATCATATTTTATCTTACCATGAAACATAGAAATGAGATGCGATTTCGCGTTTTAAGAAGCATTAGAACTCTATTTCTACGATACATAGACATCTGCAAACGCTATTTCCTTGCTAGGAAGTGTCGCATTTACATTCATTTGAAGTGTAGACGAGGAATACAAAACACTTCGCAAATCATATTATATCTTACCATGAAACATAGAAATGAGATGCTATATCGCGTTTTAAGAATCATAAGAACTCTATTGCTACGATACGTAGACATCTGCAAACGCTATTTCCTTGCAAGGAAGTGTCGCATTTACATTCATTTGAAGTGTAGACGAGGAATACATAACACTTCGCAAATCATATTATATCTTACCATGAAACATAGAAATGAGATGCGATATCGCGTTTTAAGAAGCATTAGATATATATTGCTACGATACGTAGACATCTGCAAACGCTATTTCCTAGCGAGGAAGTGTCGCATTCACATTCCTTTGAAGTGTAGACGAGGAATACATAACACTTCGCAAATCATATTATATCTTACCATGAAACATAGAAATGAGATGCGATATCGCGTTTTAAGAAGCATTAGAAATCTATTGCTACGATACGTAGATATCTGCAAACGCTATTTTCTTGCAAGGAAGTGTCGCATTTACTTTCATTTGAATCGTAGACGAGGAATGCATAACACTTCTCAATGAATATTATATCTTATCGTGAAACATAGGTATGAGATGCAATATCTCGTTTTAAGAAGCATTTGAACTCTATTCCTACGATACGTAGACATCTGCAAACGCTATTTCCTTGCAAGGAAGTGCGCATTTACATTCAATTGTATCGTAGACGAGGAATGCATAACACTTCGCAAATCATATTATATCTTACCATGAAACATAGAAATGAGATGCGATATCGCGTTTCAAGAATCATAAGAACTCTATTGCTACGATACGTAGACATCTGCAAACGCTATTTCCTAGCGAGGAAGTGTCGCATTCACATTCATTTGAAGTGTAGACGAGGAATACATAACACTTCGCAAATCATATTATATCTTACGATGAAACATAGAAATGAGATGCGATATCGCGTTTTAAGAAGCATTTGAACTCTATTGCTACGATACGTAGAAATCTGCAATCGCTATTTCCTTGCAAGGAAGTGTCGCATTTACATTCATTTGAAGTGTAGACGAGGAATACATAACACCTCGCAAATCATATTATATCTTACCATGAAACATAGAAATGAAATGCGATATCGTGTTTTAAGAAGCATTAGAAATCTATTGCTACGATACGTAGACATCTGCAAACGCTATTTCCTAGCGAGGAAGTGTCGCATTCACATTCCTTTGAAGTGTAGACGAGGAATACATAACACTTCTCAAATCATATTATATCTTACCATGAAACATAGAAATGAGATGCGATATCGCGTTTTAAGAAGCATTCGAAATCTATTGCTACGACACGTAAACATCTGCAAACGCTATTTCCTTGCAAGGAAGTGTCGCATTTACTTTCATTTGAATCGTAGACGAGGAATGCATAACACTTCGCAATGAATATTATATCCTATCAAGAAACATAGATATGAGATGCAATATCTCATTTTAAGAAGCATTTGAACTCTATTGCTACGATATGTAGAAATCTGCAAACGCTATTTCCTTGCAAGGAAGTGTCGCATTTACATTCATTTGAAGTGTAGACGAGGAATACATAACACCTCGCAAATCATATTATATCTTACCATGAAACATAGAAATGAGATGCGATATCGCGCTTTAAGAAGCATTAGAAATCTATTGCTACGATACGTAGACATCTGCAAACGCTATTTCCTAGCGAGGAAGTGTCGCATTCACATTCCTTTGAAGTGTAGACGAGGAATACATGACACTTTGCAAATCATATTATATCTTACCATGAAACAAAGAAGTCAGATGCGATATCGCGTTTTAAGAAGCATTAGAAATCTATTGCTACGATACGTAGACATCTGCAAACGCTATTTCCTTGCAAGGAAGTGTCGCATTTACATTCATTTGAATCGTAGACGAGGAATGCATAACACTTCGCAATGAGTATTATATCTTATCATGAAACATAGATATGCGATGCAATATCTCGTTTTAAGAAGCATTTGAACTCTATTGCTACGATACGTAGAAACCTGCAAACGCTATTTCCTTGCAAGGAAGTGTCGCATTTACATTCATTTGAAGTTTAGACGAGGAATACATGAGACTTCGCAAATCATATTATATCTTACCATGAAACAAAGAAGTCAATTGCGATATCGCGTTTTAAGAAGCATTAGAAATCTATTGCTACGATACGTAGACATCTGCAAACGCTATTTCCTATCGAGGAAGTGTCGCATTCACATTCCTTTGAAGTGTAGACGAGGAATACATAACACTTCGCAAATCATATTATATCTTACCATGAAACATAGAAACGAGATGCAATATCGCGTTTTAAGAATCATAAGAACTCTATTGTTACGATACGTAGACATCTGCAGACGCTATTTCCTTGCAAGGAAGTGTCGCATTTACATTCATTTGAAGTGTAGACGAGGAATACATAACACTTTACAAATCATATTATATCTTACCATGAAACATAGAAATGAGATGCGATATCGCGTTTTAAGAAGCATTTGAACTCTATTGCTACGATACGTAGACATCTGCAAACGCTATTTCCTTTCTAGGAAGTGTCGCATTTACATTCATTTGAAGTGCAGACGAGGAATACATAACACTTCGCAGATCATATTATATCTTACCATGAAACACAGAAATGAGATGCGATATCGCCTTTTAAGAAGCATTAGAACTCTATCGCTACGATACCTAGACATCTGCAGACGCTATTTCTTAGCAAGGAAGTGTCGCATTTACATTCATTTGAAGTGTAGACGAGCAATACATAACACTTCGCAAATCATATTATATCTTACCATGAAACATAGAAATGAGATACGGTATCGCGTTTTAAGAATCATAGGAACACTATTGCTACGATACGAAGACATCTGCAAACGCTATTTCCTTGCAAGGAAGTGTCGCATTTACATTCATTTGTAGTGTAGACGAGGAATACATAACACTTCTCAAATCATATTATATCTTACCATGAAACATAGAAATGAAATGCGATATCGCGTTTTAAGGATCATAAGAACTCTATTGCTACGATACGTAGACAACTGCAAACGCTATTTCCTAGCGAGGGAGTGTCGCATTCACATTCCTTTGAAGTGTAGACGAGGAATACATAACACTTCGCGTATCATATTATATCTTACCATGAAACATAGAAATGAGATGCGATATCGCGTTTCAAGGATCATAAGAACTCTATTGCTACGATACGTAGACATCTGCAAACGCTATTTCCTAGCGAGGAAGTGTCGCATTCACATTCATCTGAAGTGTAGACGAGGAATACATAACACTTCTCAAATCATATTATATCTTACCATGAAACATAGAAATGAGATGCGATATCGCGTTTTAAGAAGCATTAGAAATCTATTGCTACGACACGTAGACATCTGCAAACGCTATTTCCTTGCAAGGAAGTGTCACATTTACATTCATTTGAATCGTAGACGAGGAATGCATAACACTTCGCAATGAGTATTATATCTTATCATGAAACATAGATATGAGATGCAATATCTCGTTTTAAGAAGCATTTGAACTCTATTGCTACGATACGTAGAAATCTGCAAACGCTATTTCCTTGCAAGGAAGTGTCGCATTTACATTCATTTGAAGTGTAGACAAGGAATACATAACACCTCGCAAATCATATTATATCTTACCATGAAACATACAAATGAGATGCGATATCGCGTTTTAAGAAGCATTAGAAATCTATTGCTACGACACGTAGACATCTGCAAACGCTATTTCCTTGCAAGGAAGTGTCGCATTTACATTCATTTGAATCGTAGACGAGGAATGCATAACACTTCGCAATGAGTATTATATCTTACCATGAAACATACAAATGAGATGCGATAACGCGTTTTGAGAAGCATTAGAAATCTATTGCTACGATACGTAGACATCTGCAAACGCTATTTCCTAGCGAGGAAGTGTCGCATTCACATTCCTTTGAAGTGTAGACGAGGAATACATAACACTTCGAAAATCATATTATATCTTACCATGAAACATAGAAATGAGATGCGATATCGCGTTTTAAGAATCATAAGAACTCTATTGCTACGATACGTAGACATCTGCAAACGCTATTTCCTTACAAGGAAGTGTCGCATTTACATTCATTTGAAGTGTAGACGAGGAATACATAACAATTCGCAAGTCATATTATATCTTACCATGAAACATAGAAATGAGATGCGATATCACGTTTTAAGAAGCATTAGAAATATATTGCTACGATACGTAGACATCTGCAAACGCTATTTCCTGGCGAGGAAGTGTCGCATTCACATTCCTTTGAAGTGTAGACGAGGAATGCATAACACTTCGCAATGAATATTATATCTTATCGTGAAACATATGTATGAGATGCAATATCTCGTTTTAAGAAGCATTTGAACACTATTCCTACGATACGTAGACATCTGCAAACGCTATTTCCTTGCGAGGAAGTGTCGCATTTACATTCATTAGAAGTGTAGACGAGGAATACATAACACTTCGCAAATCATATTATATCTTACCATGAAACATAGAAATGGGATACGGTATCGCGTTTTAAGAATCATAGGAACACTATTGCTACGATACGTAGACATCTGCAAACGCTATTTCCTTGCAAGGGAGTGTCGCATTTACATTCATTTGAAGTGTAGACGAGGAATACATAACACTTACGCAAATCATATTATATCTTACCATGAAACATAGAAATGAGATGCGATATCGCGTTTTAAGAAGCATTAGAACTCTATTGCTACGATACGTAGACATCTGCAAACGCTATTTCCTAGCGAGGAAGTGTCGCATTCACATAAATTTTAAGTGTAGACGAGGAATACATGACACTTCGCAAATCATATTATATCTTACCATGAAACATAGAAATGGGATGCGATATCGCGTTTTAAGAAGCACTAGAAATCTATTGCTACGATACGTAGACATCTGCAAACGCTATTTCCTTGCAAGGGAGTGTCGCATTTACATTCATTTGAAGTGTAGACGAGGAATACATAACACTTCGCAAATTATATTATATCTTACCATGAAACATAGAAATGAGATGCTATATCGCGTTTTAAGAATCATAAGAACTCTATTGCTACGATACGTAGACATCTGCAAACGCTATTTCCTAGCGAGGAAGTGTCGCATTCACATTCATTTTAAGTGTAGACGAGGAATACATGACACTTCGCAAATCATATTATATCTTACCATGAAACATAGAAATGGGATGCGAAATCGCGTTTTAAGAAGCACTAGAAATCTATTGCTACGATACGTAGACATCTGCAAACGCTATTTCCTTGCAAGGGAGTGTCGCATTTACATTCATTTGAAGTGTAGACGAGGAATACATAACACTTACGCAAATCATATTATATCTTACCATGAAACATAGAAATGAGATGCGATATCGCGTTTTAAGAAGCATTAGAACTCTATTGCTACGATACGTAGATATCTGCAAACGCTATTTCCTAGCGAGGAAGTGTCGCATTCACATAAATTTTAAGTGTAGACGAGGAATACATAACACTTCGCAAATCATATTATATCTTACCATGAAACAAAGAAATGAGATGCAATATCGCTTTTTAAGAATCATCAGAACTCTATTGCTACGATACGTAGACATCTGCAGACGCTATTTCCTTGCAAGGAAGTGTCGCATTATATTCATTTGAAGTGTAGACGAGGAATACATAACACTTTGCAAATCATATTTTATCTTACCATGAAACATAGAAATGAGATGCGATTTCGCGTTTTAAGAAGCATTAGAACTCTATTTCTACGATACATAGACATCTGCAAACGCTATTTCCTTGCTAGGAAGTGTCGCATTTACATTCATTTGAAGTGTAGACGAGGAATACAAAACACTTCGCAAATCATATTATATCTTACCATGAAACATAGAAATGAGATGCTATATCGCGTTTTAAGAATCATAAGAACTCTATTGCTACGATACGTAGACATCTGCAAACGCTATTTCCTTGCAAGGAAGTGTCGCATTTACATTCATTTGAAGTGTAGACGAGGAATACATAACACTTCGCAAATCATATTATATCTTACCATGAAACATAGAAATGAGATGCGATATCGCGTTTTAAGAAGCATTAGATATATATTGCTACGATACGTAGACATCTGCAAACGCTATTTCCTAGCGAGGAAGTGTCGCATTCACATTCCTTTGAAGTGTAGACGAGGAATACATAACACTTCGCAAATCATATTATATCTTACCATGAAACATAGAAATGAGATGCGATATCGCGTTTTAAGAAGCATTAGAAATCTATTGCTACGATACGTAGATATCTGCAAACGCTATTTTCTTGCAAGGAAGTGTCGCATTTACTTTCATTTGAATCGTAGACGAGGAATGCATAACACTTCTCAATGAATATTATATCTTATCGTGAAACATAGGTATGAGATGCAATATCTCGTTTTAAGAAGCATTTGAACTCTATTCCTACGATACGTAGACATCTGCAAACGCTATTTCCTTGCAAGGAAGTGCGCATTTACATTCAATTGTATCGTAGACGAGGAATGCATAACACTTCGCAAATCATATTATATCTTACCATGAAACATAGAAATGAGATGCGATATCGCGTTTCAAGAATCATAAGAACTCTATTGCTACGATACGTAGACATCTGCAAACGCTATTTCCTAGCGAGGAAGTGTCGCATTCACATTCATTTGAAGTGTAGACGAGGAATACATAACACTTCGCAAATCATATTATATCTTACGATGAAACATAGAAATGAGATGCGATATCGCGTTTTAAGAAGCATTTGAACTCTATTGCTACGATACGTAGAAATCTGCAATCGCTATTTCCTTGCAAGGAAGTGTCGCATTTACATTCATTTGAAGTGTAGACGAGGAATACATAACACCTCGCAAATCATATTATATCTTACCATGAAACATAGAAATGAAATGCGATATCGTGTTTTAAGAAGCATTAGAAATCTATTGCTACGATACGTAGACATCTGCAAACGCTATTTCCTAGCGAGGAAGTGTCGCATTCACATTCCTTTGAAGTGTAGACGAGGAATACATAACACTTCTCAAATCATATTATATCTTACCATGAAACATAGAAATGAGATGCGATATCGCGTTTTAAGAAGCATTCGAAATCTATTGCTACGACACGTAAACATCTGCAAACGCTATTTCCTTGCAAGGAAGTGTCGCATTTACTTTCATTTGAATCGTAGACGAGGAATGCATAACACTTCGCAATGAATATTATATCCTATCAAGAAACATAGATATGAGATGCAATATCTCATTTTAAGAAGCATTTGAACTCTATTGCTACGATATGTAGAAATCTGCAAACGCTATTTCCTTGCAAGGAAGTGTCGCATTTACATTCATTTGAAGTGTAGACGAGGAATACATAACACCTCGCAAATCATATTATATCTTACCATGAAACATAGAAATGAGATGCGATATCGCGCTTTAAGAAGCATTAGAAATCTATTGCTACGATACGTAGACATCTGCAAACGCTATTTCCTAGCGAGGAAGTGTCGCATTCACATTCCTTTGAAGTGTAGACGAGGAATACATGACACTTTGCAAATCATATTATATCTTACCATGAAACAAAGAAGTCAGATGCGATATCGCGTTTTAAGAAGCATTAGAAATCTATTGCTACGATACGTAGACATCTGCAAACGCTATTTCCTTGCAAGGAAGTGTCGCATTTACATTCATTTGAATCGTAGACGAGGAATGCATAACACTTCGCAATGAGTATTATATCTTATCATGAAACATAGATATGCGATGCAATATCTCGTTTTAAGAAGCATTTGAACTCTATTGCTACGATACGTAGAAACCTGCAAACGCTATTTCCTTGCAAGGAAGTGTCGCATTTACATTCATTTGAAGTTTAGACGAGGAATACATGAGACTTCGCAAATCATATTATATCTTACCATGAAACAAAGAAGTCAATTGCGATATCGCGTTTTAAGAAGCATTAGAAATCTATTGCTACGATACGTAGACATCTGCAAACGCTATTTCCTATCGAGGAAGTGTCGCATTCACATTCCTTTGAAGTGTAGACGAGGAATACATAACACTTCGCAAATCATATTATATCTTACCATGAAACATAGAAACGAGATGCAATATCGCGTTTTAAGAATCATAAGAACTCTATTGTTACGATACGTAGACATCTGCAGACGCTATTTCCTTGCAAGGAAGTGTCGCATTTACATTCATTTGAAGTGTAGACGAGGAATACATAACACTTTACAAATCATATTATATCTTACCATGAAACATAGAAATGAGATGCGATATCGCGTTTTAAGAAGCATTTGAACTCTATTGCTACGATACGTAGACATCTGCAAACGCTATTTCCTTTCTAGGAAGTGTCGCATTTACATTCATTTGAAGTGCAGACGAGGAATACATAACACTTCGCAGATCATATTATATCTTACCATGAAACACAGAAATGAGATGCGATATCGCCTTTTAAGAAGCATTAGAACTCTATCGCTACGATACCTAGACATCTGCAGACGCTATTTCTTAGCAAGGAAGTGTCGCATTTACATTCATTTGAAGTGTAGACGAGCAATACATAACACTTCGCAAATCATATTATATCTTACCATGAAACATAGAAATGAGATACGGTATCGCGTTTTAAGAATCATAGGAACACTATTGCTACGATACGAAGACATCTGCAAACGCTATTTCCTTGCAAGGAAGTGTCGCATTTACATTCATTTGTAGTGTAGACGAGGAATACATAACACTTCTCAAATCATATTATATCTTACCATGAAACATAGAAATGAAATGCGATATCGCGTTTTAAGGATCATAAGAACTCTATTGCTACGATACGTAGACAACTGCAAACGCTATTTCCTAGCGAGGGAGTGTCGCATTCACATTCCTTTGAAGTGTAGACGAGGAATACATAACACTTCGCGTATCATATTATATCTTACCATGAAACATAGAAATGAGATGCGATATCGCGTTTCAAGGATCATAAGAACTCTATTGCTACGATACGTAGACATCTGCAAACGCTATTTCCTAGCGAGGAAGTGTCGCATTCACATTCATCTGAAGTGTAGACGAGGAATACATAACACTTCTCAAATCATATTATATCTTACCATGAAACATAGAAATGAGATGCGATATCGCGTTTTAAGAAGCATTAGAAATCTATTGCTACGACACGTAGACATCTGCAAACGCTATTTCCTTGCAAGGAAGTGTCACATTTACATTCATTTGAATCGTAGACGAGGAATGCATAACACTTCGCAATGAGTATTATATCTTATCATGAAACATAGATATGAGATGCAATATCTCGTTTTAAGAAGCATTTGAACTCTATTGCTACGATACGTAGAAATCTGCAAACGCTATTTCCTTGCAAGGAAGTGTCGCATTTACATTCATTTGAAGTGTAGACAAGGAATACATAACACCTCGCAAATCATATTATATCTTACCATGAAACATACAAATGAGATGCGATATCGCGTTTTAAGAAGCATTAGAAATCTATTGCTACGACACGTAGACATCTGCAAACGCTATTTCCTTGCAAGGAAGTGTCGCATTTACATTCATTTGAATCGTAGACGAGGAATGCATAACACTTCGCAATGAGTATTATATCTTACCATGAAACATACAAATGAGATGCGATAACGCGTTTTGAGAAGCATTAGAAATCTATTGCTACGATACGTAGACATCTGCAAACGCTATTTCCTAGCGAGGAAGTGTCGCATTCACATTCCTTTGAAGTGTAGACGAGGAATACATAACACTTCGAAAATCATATTATATCTTACCATGAAACATAGAAATGAGATGCGATATCGCGTTTTAAGAATCATAAGAACTCTATTGCTACGATACGTAGACATCTGCAAACGCTATTTCCTTACAAGGAAGTGTCGCATTTACATTCATTTGAAGTGTAGACGAGGAATACATAACAATTCGCAAGTCATATTATATCTTACCATGAAACATAGAAATGAGATGCGATATCACGTTTTAAGAAGCATTAGAAATATATTGCTACGATACGTAGACATCTGCAAACGCTATTTCCTGGCGAGGAAGTGTCGCATTCACATTCCTTTGAAGTGTAGACGAGGAATGCATAACACTTCGCAATGAATATTATATCTTATCGTGAAACATATGTATGAGATGCAATATCTCGTTTTAAGAAGCATTTGAACACTATTCCTACGATACGTAGACATCTGCAAACGCTATTTCCTTGCGAGGAAGTGTCGCATTTACATTCATTAGAAGTGTAGACGAGGAATACATAACACTTCGCAAATCATATTATATCTTACCATGAAACATAGAAATGGGATACGGTATCGCGTTTTAAGAATCATAGGAACACTATTGCTACGATACGTAGACATCTGCAAACGCTATTTCCTTGCGAGGAAGTGTCGCATTCACATTCCTTTGAAGTGTAGACGAGGAATACATAACACTTCGCAAATCATATTATATCTTACCATGAAACATAGAAATGAGATGCGATATCGCGTTTTAAGAAACATAAGAACTCTATTGCTAGGATACGTAGACATCTGCAAACGCTATTTCCTTGCAAGGAAGTATCGCATTTACATTCATTTGAAGTGTAGACGAGGAATACATAACACTTCGCAAATCATATTATATCTTACCATGAAACATAGAAATGAGATGCGATATCGCGTTTTAAGAAGCATTAGATATATATTGCTACGATACGTAGACATCTGCAAACGCTATTTCCTAGCGAGGAAGTGTCGCATTCACATTCCTTTGAAGTGTAGACGAGGAATACATAACACTTCGCAAATCATATTATATCTTACCATGAAACATAGAAATGAGATGCGATATCGCGTTTTAAGAAGCATTAGAAATCTATTGCTACGATACGTAGACATCTGCAAACGCTATTTTCTTGCAAGGAAGTGTCGCATTTACTTTCATTTGAATCGTAGACGAGGAATGCATAACACTTCTCAATGAATATTATATCTTATCGTGAAACATAGGTATGAGATGCAATATCTCGTTTTAAGAAGCATTTGAACTCTATTCCTACGATACGTAGACATCTGCAAACGCTATTTCCTTGCAAGGAAGTGCGCATTTACATTCAATTGTATCGTAGACGAGGAATGCATAACACTTCGCAAATCATATTATATCTTACCATGAAACATAGAAATGAGATGCGATATCGCGTTTTAAGAATCATAAGAACTCTATTGCTACGATACGTAGACATCTGAAAACGCTATTTCCTAGCGAGGAAGTGTCGCATTCACATTCATTTGAAGTGTAGACGAGGAATACATAACACATCGCAAATCATATTATATCTTACCATGAAACATAGAAATGAGATGCGATATCGCGTTTTAAGAATCATAAGAACTCTAGTGCTACGATACGTAGACAACTGCAAACGCTATTTCCTTGCGAGGAAGTGTCGCATTCACATTCCTTTGAAGTGTAGACGAGGAATGCATAACACTTCGCAATGAATATTATATCTTATCGTGAAACATATGTATGAGATGCAATATCTCGTTTTAAGAAGCATTTGAACACTATTCCTACGATACGTAGACATCTGCAAACGCTATTTCCTTGCGAGGAAGTGTCGCATTTACATTCATTAGAAGTGTAGACGAGGAATACATAACACTTCGCAAATCATATTATATCTTACCATGAAACATAGAAATGGGATACGGTATCGCGTTTTAAGAATCATAAAAACACTATTGCTACGATACGTAGACATCTGCAAACGCTATTTCCTTGCGAGGAAGTGTCGCATTCACATTCCTTTGAAGTGTAGACGAGGAATACATAACACTTCGCAAATCATATTATATCTTACCATGAAACATAGAAATGAGATGCGATATCGCGTTTTAAGAAACATAAGAACTCTATTGCTAGGATACGTAGACATCTGCAAACGCTATTTCCTTGCAAGGAAGTATCGCATTTACATTCATTTGAAGTGTAGACGAGGAATACATAACACTTCGCAAATCATATTATATCTTACCATGAAACATAGAAATGAGATGCGATATCGCGTTTTAAGAAGCATTAGATATATATTGCTACGATACGTAGACATCTGCAAACGCTATTTCCTAGCGAGGAAGTGTCGCATTCACATTCCTTTGAAGTGTAGACGAGGAATACATAACACTTCGCAAATCATATTATATCTTACCATGAAACATAGAAATGAGATGCGATATCGCGTTTTAAGAAGCATTAGAAATCTATTGCTACGATACGTAGACATCTGCAAACGCTATTTTCTTGCAAGGAAGTGTCGCATTTACTTTCATTTGAATCGTAGACGAGGAATGCATAACACTTCTCAATGAATATTATATCTTATCGTGAAACATAGGTATGAGATGCAATATCTCGTTTTAAGAAGCATTTGAACTCTATTCCTACGATACGTAGACATCTGCAAACGCTATTTCCTTGCAAGGAAGTGCGCATTTACATTCAATTGTATCGTAGACGAGGAATGCATAACACTTCGCAAATCATATTATATCTTACCATGAAACATAGAAATGAGATGCGATATCGCGTTTTAAGAATCATAAGAACTCTATTGCTACGATACGTAGACATCTGAAAACGCTATTTCCTAGCGAGGAAGTGTCGCATTCACATTCATTTGAAGTGTAGACGAGGAATACATAACACATCGCAAATCATATTATATCTTACCATGAAACATAGAAATGAGATGCGATATCGCGTTTTAAGAATCATAAGAACTCTAGTGCTACGATACGTAGACAACTGCAAACGCTATTTCCTTGGAAGGAAGTGTCGCATTCACATTCATTTGAAGTGTAGACGAGGAATACATAACACTTCGCAAATCATATTATATCTTACCATGAAACATAGAAATGAGATGCGATATCGCGTTTTAAGAAGCATTAGAACTCTATCGCTACGATACCTAGACATCTGCGGACTCTATTTCCTAGCGAGGAAGTGTCGCATTTACATTCATTAGAAGTGTAGACGAGGAATACATAACACTTCGCAAATCATATTATATCTTACCATGAAACATAGAAATGGGATACGGTATCGCGTTTTAAGAATCATAGGAACACTATTGCTACGATACGTAGACATCTGCAGACTCTATTTCCTAGCGAGGAAGTGTCGCATTTACATTCATTTGAAGTGTAGACGAGGAATACATAACACCTCGCAAATCATATTATATCTTACCACGAAACATACAAATGAGATGCGATAACGCGTTTTAAGAAGCATTAGAAATCTATTGCAACGATACGTAGACATCTGCAAACGCTATTTCCTAGCGAAGAAGTGTCGCATTCACATTCCTTTGAAGTGTAGACGAGGAATACATAACACTTCGCAATGAATATTATATCTTATCGTGAAACATAGGTATGAGATACAATATCTCGTTTTAAGAAGCATTTGAACTCTATTCCTACGATACGTAGACATCTGCAAATGCTATTTCCTTGCAAGGAAGTGTCGCATTTACATTCATTTGAATCGTAGACGAGGAATGCATAACACTTCGCAAATCATATTATATCTTACCATGAAACATAGAAATGAGATGCGATATCGCGTTTTAAGAAGCATTAGAAATCTATTGCTACGATACGTAGACATCTGCAAACGCTATTTCCTAGCGAGGAAGTGTCGCATTCACATTCCTTTGAAGTGTATACGAGGAATACATAACACTTCGCAAATCATATTATATCTTACCATGAAACATAGAAATGAGATGCGATATCGCGTTTTAAGAATCATAAGAACACTATTGCTACGATACGTAGACATCTGCAAACGCTATTTCCTTGCAAGGAAGTGTCGCATTTACATTCATTTGAAGTGTAGACGAGGAATACATAACACTTCGCAAATCATATTATATCTTACCATGAAACATAGAAATGAGATGCGATATCGCGTTTTAAGAAGCATTAGATATATATTGCTACGATACGTAGACATCTGCAAACGCTATTTCCTAGCGAGGAAGTGTCGCATTCACATTCCTTTGAAGTGTAGACGAGGAATACATAACACTTCGCAAATCATATTATATCTTACCATGAAACAAATAAATGAGATGCGATATCGCGTTTTAAGAAGCATTAGAAATCTATTGCTACGATACGTAGACATCTGCAAACGCTATTTTCCTGCAAGGAAGTGTCGCATTTACTTTCATTTGAATCGTAGACGAGGAATGCATAACATTTCTCAATGAATATTATATCTTATCGTGAAACATAGGTATGAGATGCAATATCTCGTTTTAAGAAGCATTTGAACTCTATTCCTACGATACGTAGACATCTGCAAACGCTATTTCCTTGCAAGGAAGTGCGCATTTACATTCAATTGTATCGTAGACGAGGAATGCATAACACTTCGCAAATCATATTATATCTTACCATGAAACATAGAAATGAGATGCGATATCGCGTTTCAAGAATCATAAGAACTCTATTGCTACGATACGTAGACATCTGCAAACGCTATTTCCTAGCGAGGAAGAGTCGCATTCACATTCATTTGAAGTGTAGACGAGGAATACATAACACTTCGCAAATCATATTATATCTTACCATGAAACATAGAAATGAGATGCGATATCGCGTTTTAAGAAGCATTAGAACTCTATCGCTACGATACCTAGACATCTGCAGACGCTATTTCCTAGCGAGGAAGTGTCGCATTTACATTCATTTGAAGTGTAGACGAGGAATACATAACACTTCGCAAATCATATTATATCTTACCATGAAACATAGAAATGAGATGCGATATCGCGTTTTAAGAAGCATTAGAAATCTATTGCTACGATACGTAGACATCTGCAAACGCTATTTCCTAGCGAGGAAGTGTCGCATTCACATTCCTTTGAAGTGTAGACGAGGAATACATAACACTTCGCAAATCATATTATATCTTACCATGAAACATAGAAATGAGATGCGATATCGCGTTTTAAGAAACATAAGAACTCTATTGCTACGATACGTAGAAATCTGCAAACGCTATTTCCTTGCAAGGAAGTGTCGCATTTACATTCATATGAAGTGTAGACGAGGAATACATAACACTTCGCAAATCATATTATATCTTACCATGAAACATAGAAATGAGATACGGTATCGCGTTTTAAGAATCATAGGAACACTATTGCTACGATACGTAGACATCTGCAAACGCTATTTCCTAGCGAGGAAGTGTCGCATTCACATTCATTTGAAGTGTAGACGAGGAATACATAACACTTCGCAAATCATATTATATCTTACCATGAAACATAGAAATGAGATACGGTATCGCGTTTTAAGAATCATAGGAACACTATTGCTACGATACGTAGACATCTGCAAACGCTATTTCCTTGCAAGGAAGTGTCGCAATTACATTCATTTGAAGTGTAGACGAGGAATACATAACACTTCGCAATGAGTATTATATCTTATCATGAAACATAGATATGAGATGCAATATCTCGTTTTAAGAAGCATTTGAACTCTATTGCTACGATACGTAGAAATCTGCAAACGCTATTTCCTAGCAAGGAAGTGTCGCATTTACATTCATTTGAAGTGTAGACGAGCAATACATAACACTTCGCAAATCATATTATATCTTACCATGAAACATAGAAATGAGATACGGTATCGCGTTTTAAGAAGCATTAGAAATCTATTGCTACGATACGTAGACATCTGCAGACCCTATTTCCTTGCAAGGAAGTGTCGCATTTACATTCATTTGAAGTGTAGACGAGGAATACATATCACTTCGCAATGAATATTATATCTTATCATGAAACATAGATATGAGATGCAATATCTCGTTCTAAGAAGCATTTGAACTCTATTGCTACGATACGTAGACATCTGCAAACGCTATTTCCTTGCAAGGAAGTGTCGCATTTACATTCATTTGAATCGTAGACGAGGAATGCATAACACTTCGCACATCATATTATATCTTACCATGAAGCATAGAAATGAGATGCGATATCGCGTTATAAGAATCATAAGAACTCTATCGCTACGATACGTAGACATCTGCAAACGCTATTTCCTTGCAAGGAAGTGTCGCATTTACATTCATTTGTAGTGTAGACGAGGAATACATAACACTTCTCAAATCATAATATATCTTACCATGAAACATAGAAATGAAATACGATATCGCGTTTTAAGAATCATAAGAACTCTATTGCTACGATACGTAGACAACTGCAAACGCTATTTCCTAGCGAGGAAGTGTCGCATTTACATTCATTTGAAGTGTAGACGAGGAATGCATAACACTTCGCAATGAATATTATATCTTATCGTGAAACATAGGTATGAGATGCAATATCTCGTTTTAAGAAGCATTTGGACTCTTTTCCTACGATACGTAGACATCTGCGAACGCTATTTCCTTGCAAGGAAGTGTGGCATTTACATTCATTTGAATCGTAGACGAGGAATGCATAACACTTCGCAAATCATATTATATCTTACCATGAAACATAGAAATGAGATGCGATATCGCGTTTTAAGAAGCATTAGAAATCTATTGCTACGATACGTAGACATCTGCAAACGCTATTTCCTAGCGAGGAAGTGTCGCATTCACATTCCTTTGAAGTGTAGACGAGGAATACATAACACTTCGCAAATCATATTATATCTTACCATGAAACATAGAAATGAGATGCGATATCGCGTTTTAAGAATCATAAGAACTCTATTGCTACGATACGTAGACATCTGCAAACGCTATTTCCTTGCAAGGAAGTGTCGCATTTACATTCATTTGAAGTGTAGACGAGGAATACATAACACTTCTCAAATCATATTATATCTTACCATGAAACATAGAAATGAGATGCGATATCGCGTTTTAAGAAGCATTAGAAATCTATTGCTACGACACGTAGACATCTGCAAACGCTATTTCCTTGCAAGGAAGTGTCGCATTTACATTCATTTGAATCGTAGACGAGGAATGCATAACACTTCGCAAATCATATTATATCTTACCATGAAACATAGAAATGAGATGCGACATCGCGTTTTAAGAAGCATTAGAAATCTATTGCTACGATACGTAGACATCTGCAAACGCTATTTCCTAGCGAGGAAGTGTCGCATTCACATTCCTTTGAAGTGTAGACAAGGAATACTTAACACTTCGCAAATCATATTATATCTTACCATGAAACATAGAAATGAGATGCGATATCGCGTTTTAAGAATCATAAGAACTCTATTGCTACGATACGTAGACATCTGCAAACGCTATTTCCTTGCAAGGAAGTGTCGCATTTACATTCATTTGAAGTGTAGACGAGGAATACATAACACTTCTCAAATCATATTATATCTTACCATGAAACATAGAAATGAGATGCGATATCGCGTTTTAAGAAGCATTAGAAATCTATTGCTACGACACGTAGACATCTGCAAACGCTATTTCCTTGCAAGGAAGTGTCGCATTTACATTCATTTGAATCGTAGACGAGGAATGCATAACACTTCGCAATGAGTATTATATCTTATCATGAAACATAGATATGAGATGCAATATCTCGTTTTAAGAAGCATTTGAACTCTATTGCTACGATACGTAGAAATTTGCAAACGCTATTTCCTTGCTAGGAAGTGTCGCATTTACATTCATTTGAAGTGTAGACGAGGAATACATAACACCTCGCAAATCATATTATATCTTACCACGAAACATAGAAATGAGATGCGATATCGCGTTTTAAGAAGCATTAGAAATCTATTGCTACGATACGTAGACATCTGCAAACGCTATTTTCTTGCAAGGAAGTGTCGCATTTACTTTCAATTGAATCGTAGACGAGGAATGCATAACACTTCGCAATGAATATTATATCTTATCGTGAAACATAGGTATGAGATGCAATATCTCGTTTTAAGAAGCATTTGAACTCTATTGCTACGATACGTAGACATCTGCAAACGCTATTTCCTTGCAAGGAAGTGTCGCATTTACATTCATTTGAATCGTAGACGAGGAATGCATAAGACTTCGCAATGAGTATTATATCTTATCATGAAACATAGATATGAGATGCAATATCTCGTTTTAAGAAGCATTTGAACTCTATTGCTACGATACGTAGAAATCTGCAAACGCTATTTCCTTGCTAGGAAGTGTCGCATTTACATTCATTTGAAGTGTAGACGAGGATTACATAACACCTCGCAAATCATATTATATCTTACCACGAAACATAGAAATGAGATGCGATATCGCGTTTTAAGAAGCATTAGAAATCTATTGCTACGATACGTAGACATCTGCAAACGCTATTTTCTTGCAAGGAAGTGTCGCATTTACTTTCAATTGAATCGTAGACGAGGAATGCATAACACTTCGCAATGAATATTATATCTTATCGTGAAACATAGGTATGAGATGCAATATCTCGTTTTAAGAAGCATTTGAACTCTATTGCTACGATACGTAGACATCTGCAAACGCTATTTCCTTGCAAGGAAGTGTCGCATTTACATTCATTTGAATCGTAGACGAGGAATGCATAAGACTTCGCAATGAGTATTATATCTTATCATGAAACATAGATATGAGATGCAATATCTCGTTTTAAGAAGCATTTGAACTCTATTGCTACGATACGTAGAAATCTGCAATCGCTATTTCCTTGCAAGGAAGGGTCGCATTCACATTCATTTGAAGTGTAGACGAGGAATACATAACACTTCTCAAAACATATTATATCTTACCATGAAACATAGAAATGAGATGCGATATCGCGTTTTAAGAAGCATTAGAAATCTATTGCTACGACACGTAGACATCTACAAACGCTATTACCTTGCAAGGAAGTGTCGCATTCACAATCATTTGAATCGTAGACGAGGAATGCATAACACTTCGCAATGAGTATTATACCTTATCATGAAACATAGATATGAGATGCAATATCTCGTTTTAAGAAGCATTTGGACTCTATTGCTAAGATACGTAGAAATCTGCAAACGCTATTTCCTTGCAAGGAAGCGTCGCATTTACATTCATTTGAAGTGTAGACGAGGAATACATAACACCTAGCAAATCATATTATATCTTACCATGAAACATAGAAATGAGATGCGATATCGCGTTTTAAGAAGCATTAGAAATCTATTGCTACGATACGGAGACATCTGCAAACGCTATTTTCTTGCAAGGAAGTGTCGCATTTACTTTCAGTTGAATCGTAGACGAGGAATGCATAACACTTCGCAATGAATATTATATCTTATCGTGAAACATAGGTATGAGATGCAATATCTCGTTTTAAGAAGCATTTGAACTCTATTGCAACGATACGTGGACATCTGCAAACGCTATTTCCTTGCAAGGAAGTGTCGCATTTACATTCATTTGAATCGTAGACGAGGAATGCATAAGACTTCGCAATGAGTATTATATCTTATCATGAAACATAGATATCAGATGCAATATCTCGTTTTAAGAAGCATTTGAACTCTATTGCTACGATACGTAGAAATCTGCAATCGCTATTTCCTTGCAAGGAAGGGTCGCATTCACATTCATTTGAAGTGTAGACGAGGAATACATAACACTTCTCAAATCATATTATATCTTACCATGAAACATAGAAATGAGATGCGATATCGCGTTTTAAGAAGCATTAGAAATCTATTGCTACGACACGTGGACATCTACAAACACTATTTCCTTGCAAGGAAGTGTCGCATTCACAATCATTTGAATCGTAGACGAGGAATGCATAACACTTCGCAATGAGTATTATACCTTATCATGAAACATAGATATGAGATGCAATATCTCGTTTTAAGAAGCATTTGGACTCTATTGCTACGATACGTAGAAATCTGCAAACGCTATTTCCTTGCAAGGAAGTGTCGCATTTACATTCATTTGAAGTGTAGACGAGGAATACATAACACCTAGCAAATCATATTATATCTTACCATGAAACATAGAAATGAGATGCGATATCGCGTTTTAAGAATCATAAGAACTCTATTGCTACGATACGTAGACATCTGCAAACGCTATTTCCTTGCAAGGAAGTGTCGCATTTACATTCATTTGAAGTGTAGACGAGGAATACATAACACTTCGCAAATCATATTATATCTTACCATGAAACATAGAAATGTGATGCGATATCGCGTTTTAAGAAGCATTAGAACTCTATTGCTACGATACGTAGACATCTGCAAATGCTATTTCCTTGCAAGGAAGTGTCGCATTTACATTCTTCTGAAGTGAATACGAGGTATACATGACACTTTACAATGTATATTATATCTTATCATGCAACACAGTAATGAGATGCGATATCGCGTTTTAAGAAGCATTTGAACTCTATTGCTTCGATACGTAGACATCTGTAAACGCTATTTCCTTGCAAGGAAGTGTCGCATTTACATTCATTTGAAGTGTAGACGAGGAATACATAACACTTCGCAAATCATATTATATCTTACCATGAAACATAGAAATGTGATGCGATATCGCGTTTTAAGAAGCATTTAAACTCTATTGCTACGATACGTAGAAATCTGCAAACGCTATTTCCTAGCGAGGAAGTGTCGCATTCACATTCCTTTGAAGTGTAGACGAGGAACACATAACACTTCGCAAATCATATTATATCTTACCATGAAACATAGAAATGAGATGCGATATCGCGTTTTAAGAAGCATTAGAAATTTATTGCTACGATACGTAGACATCTGCAAACGCTATTTCCTTGCAAGGAAGTGTCGCATTTACTTTCATTTGAATCGTAGACGAGGAATGTATAACACTTCGCAATGAATATTATATCTTATCATGAAACATAGATATGAGATGCAATATCTCGTTTTAAGAAGCATTTGAACTCTATTGCTACGATACCTAAACATCTGCAGACGCTATTTCCTAGCGAGGAAGTGTCGCATTTACATTCATTTGAAGTGTAGACGAGGAATACATAACACTTCGCACATCATATTATATCTTACCATGAAACATAGAAATGAGATGCGATATCGCATTTTAAGAAGCATTAGAACTCTATTGCTACGACACCTAGACATCTGCAGACGCTATTTCCTAGTAAGGAAGTGTCGCATCTACATTCATTTGAAGTGTAGACGAGGAATACATAACACTTCGCAAATCATATTATATCTTACCATGAAACATAGAAATGAGATGCGATATCGCGTTTTAAGAAGCATTAGAACTCTATCGCTACGATACGTAGACATCTGCTGACGCTATTTCCTAGCAAGGAAGTGTCGTATTTACATTCATTTGAAGTGTAGACGAGGAATACATAACACTTCGCAAATCATATTATATCTTACCATGAAACATAGAAATGAGGTGCGATATCGCGTTTTAAGAGTCATAAGAACCCTATTGCTACGATATGTAGACATCTGAAAACGCTATTTCCTTGCAAGGAAGTGTCGCATTCACATTCATTTTAAGTGTAGACGAGGAATACATAACACTTCGCAAATCATATTATATCTTACCATGAAACATAGAAATGAGATGCGATATCGCGTTTTAAGAATCATAAAAACTCTATTGCTACGTTACGTAGACACCTGCAAACGCTATTTCCTAGCGAGGAAGTGTCGCATTCACATTCCTTTGATGTGTAGACGAGGAATACATAACACTTCGCAAATCATATTATATCTTACCATGAAACATAGAAATGAGATGCAATATCGCGTTTTAAGAATCATAAGAACTCTATTGCTACGATACGTAGACATCTGCAGACGCTATTTCCTTGCAAGGAAGTGTCGCATTTACATTCATTTGAAGTGTAGACGAGGAATACATGACACTTCGCAAATTATATTATATCTTACCATGAAACATAGAAATGAGATGCTATATCGCGTTTTAAGAATCATAAGAACTCTATTGCTACGATACGTAGACATCTGCAAACGCTATTTCCTAGCGAGGAAGTGTCGCATTCACATAAATTTTAAGTGTAGACGAGGAATACATGACACTTCGCAAATCATATTATATCTTACCATGAAACATAGAAATGGGATGCGATATCGCGTTTTAAGAAGCATTAGAATTCTATTGCTACGATACGTAGACATCTGCAGACGCTATTTCCTTGCAATGAAGTGTCGCATTTACATTCATTTGAAGTGTAGACGAGGAATACATGACACTTCGCAAATTATATTATATCTTACCATGAAACATAGAAATGAGATGCTATATCGCGTTTTAAGAATCATAAGAACTCTATTGCTACGATACGTAGACATCTGCAAACGCTATTTCCTAGCGAGGAAGTGTCGCATTCACATTCATTTTAAGTGTAGACGAGGAATACATGACACTTCGCAAATCATATTATATCTTACCATGAAACATAGAAATGGGATGCGAAATCGCGTTTTAAGAAGCACTAGAAATCTATTGCTACGATACGTAGACATCTGCAAACGCTATTTCCTTGCAAGGAAGTGTCGCATTTACATTCATTTGAAGTGTAGACGAGGAATACAAAACACTTCGCAAATCATATTATATCTTACCATGAAACATAGAAATGAGATGCGATATCGCGTTTTAAGAAGCATTAGAACTCTATCGCTACGATACTTAGACATCTGCAAACGCTATTTCCTAGCGAGGAAGTGTCGCATTTACATTCATTTGAAGTGTAGACGAGGAATACATAACACTTCGCGAATCATACTATATCTTACCATGAAACATAGAAATGAGATGAGATATCGCGTTTTAAAAAGCATTAGAACTCTATTGCTACGATAGGTAGACATCTGCAAACGCTATTTCCTTGCAAGGGAGTGTCGCATTTACATTCATTTGAAGTGTAGACGAGGAATACATAACACTTACGCAAATCATATTATATCTTACCATGAAACATAGAAATGAGATGCGATATCGCGTTTTAAGAAGCATTAGAACTCTATTGCTACGATACGTAGACATCTGCAAACGCTATTTCCTAGCGAGGAAGTGTCGCATTCACATAAATTTTAAGTGTAGACGAGGAATACATGACACTTCGCAAATCATATTATATCTTACCATGAAACATAGAAATGGGATGCGATATCGCGTTTTAAGAAGCACTAGAAATCTATTGCTACGATACGTAGACATCTGCAAACGCTATTTCCTTGCAAGGGAGTGTCGCATTTACATTCATTTGAAGTGTAGACGAGGAATACATAACACTTCGCAAATTATATTATATCTTACCATGAAACATAGAAATGAGATGCTATATCGCGTTTTAAGAATCATAAGAACTCTATTGCTACGATACGTAGACATCTGCAAACGCTATTTCCTAGCGAGGAAGTGTCGCATTCACATTCATTTTAAGTGTAGACGAGGAATACATGACACTTCGCAAATCATATTATATCTTACCATGAAACATAGAAATGGGATGCGAAATCGCGTTTTAAGAAGCACTAGAAATCTATTGCTACGATACGTAGACATCTGCAAACGCTATTTCCTTGCAAGGGAGTGTCGCATTTACATTCATTTGAAGTGTAGACGAGGAATACATAACACTTACGCAAATCATATTATATCTTACCATGAAACATAGAAATGAGATGCGATATCGCGTTTTAAGAAGCATTAGAACTCTATTGCTACGATACGTAGACATCTGCAAACGCTATTTCCTAGCGAGGAAGTGTCGCATTCACATAAATTTTAAGTGTAGACGAGGAATACATAACACTTCGCAAATCATATTATATCTTACCATGAAACAAAGAAATGAGATGCAATATCGCTTTTTAAGAATCATCAGAACTCTATTGCTACGATACGTAGACATCTGCAGACGCTATTTCCTTGCAAGGAAGTGTCGCATTATATTCATTTGAAGTGTAGACGAGGAATACATAACACTTTGCAAATCATATTTTATCTTACCATGAAACATAGAAATGAGATGCGATTTCGCGTTTTAAGAAGCATTAGAACTCTATTTCTACGATACATAGACATCTGCAAACGCTATTTCCTTGCTAGGAAGTGTCGCATTTACATTCATTTGAAGTGTAGACGAGGAATACATAACACTTCGCAAATCATATCATATCTCACCATGAAACATAGAAATGTGATACGGTATCGCGTTTTAAGTATCATAGGAACACCATTGCTACGATACGTAGACATCTGCAAACGCTATTTCCTAGCGAGGAAGTGCCGCATTCACATTCATTTTAAGTGTAGACGAGGAATACATAACACTTCGCAAATCATATTATATCTTACCATGAAATATAGAAATGAGATGCGATATCGCGTTTTTAGTATCATAAGAACTCTACTGCTACGATACGTAGACATCTGCAAACGCTATTTCCTAGCTAGGAAGTGTCGCATTCACATTCATTTGAAGTGTAGACGAGGAATACATAACACTTCGCAAATCATATTATATCTTACCATGAAACATAGAAATGAGATGCGATATGGCGTTTTAAGAAGCATTTGAACTCTATTGCTACGATACGTAGAAATCTGCAAACGCTATTTCCTTGCAAGTAAGTGTCGCATTTACATTCATTTGAAGTGTAGACGAGGAATACATAACACCTAGCAAATCATATTATATCTTACCATGAAACATAGAAATGAGATGCGATATCGCGTTTTAAGTAGCATTAGAAATCTATTGCTACGATACGTAGACATCTGCAAACGCTATTTCCTAGCGAGGAAGTGTCGCATTCACATTCCTTTGAAGTGTAGACGAGGAATACATAACACTTCGCAAATCATATTATATCTTACCATGAAACATAGAAATGAGATGCGATATCGCGTTTTAAGAATCATAAGAACGCTATTGCTACGATACGTAGACATCTACAAACGCTATTTCCTTGCAAGGAAGTGTCGCATTTACATTCATTTGAAGTGTAGACGAGGAATACATAACACTTCGCAAATCATATTATATCTTACCATGAAACATAGAAATGAGATGCGATATCGCGCTTTAAGGAGCATTAGAAATTTATTGCTACGATACGTAGACATCTGCAAACGCTATTTCCTTGCAAGGAAGTGTCGCATTTATTTTCATTTGAATCGTAGACGAGGAATGTATAACACTTCGCAATGAATATTATATCTTATCATGAAACATAGATATGAGATGCAAAATCTCGTTTTAAGAAGCATTTGAACTCTATTGCTACGATACCTAAACATCTGCAGACGCTATTTCCTAGCCAGGAAGTGTCGCATTTAAATTCATTTGAAGTGTAGACGAGGAATACATGACACTTCGCAAATCATATTATATCTTACCATGAAACATAGAAATGAGATGCGATATCGCGTTTTAAGAATCATAAGAGCTCTATTGCTACGATACGTAGACATCTGCAAACGCTATTTCCTAGCGAGGAAGTGTCGCATTTACATTCATTTGAAGTGTAGACGAGGAATACATAACACTTCGCAAATCATATTATATCTTACCATGAACCATAGAAATGAGATGCGATATCGCGTTTTAAGAATCATAAGAACTCTATTGCTACGATAAGTAGACATCTGCAAACGCTATTTCATGGCGAGGAAGTGTCGCATTTACATTCATTTGAAGTGTAGACGAGGAATACATAACACTTCGCACATCATATTATATCTTACCATGAAACATAGAAATGAGATGCGATACCGCATTTTAAGAAGCATTAGAACTCTATTGCTACGACACCTAGACATCTGCAGACGCTATTTCCTAGTAAGGAAGTGTCGCATCTACATTCATTTGAAGTGTAGACGAGGAATACATAACACTTCGCAAATCATATTATATCTTACCATGAAACATAGAAATGAGGTGCGATATCGCGTTTTAAGAAGCATTAGAACTCTAACGCTACGATACGTAGACATCTGCTGACGCTATTTCCTAGCAAGGAAGTGTCGCATTTACATTCATTTGAAGTGTAGACGAGGAATACATAACACTTCGCAAATCATATTATATCTTACCATGAAACATAGAAATGAGGTGCGATATCGCGTTTTAAGAGTCATAAGAACCCTATTGCTACGATATGTAGACATCTGAAAACGCTATTTCCTAGCAAGGAAGTGTCGCATTTGCATTCATTTGAAGTGTAGACGAGGAATACATAACACTTCGCAAATCATATTATATCTTACCATGAAACATAGAAATGAGGTGCGATATCGCGTTTTAAGAATCATAAGAACCCTATTGCTACGATATGTAGACATCTGAAAACGCTATTTCCTTGCAAGGAAGTGTCGCATTCACATTCATTTTAAGTGTAGACGAGGAATACATAACACTTCGCAAATCATATTATATCTTACCATGAAACATAGAAATGAGATGCGATATCGCGTTTTAAGAATCATAAAAACTCTATTGCTACGTTACGTAGACACCTGCAAACGCTATTTCCTAGCGAGGAAGTGTCGCATTCACATTCCTTTGATGTGTAGACGAGGAATACATAACACTTCGCAAATCATATTATATCTTACCATGAAACATAGAAATGAGATGCAATATCGCGTTTTAAGAATCATAAGAACTCTATTGCTACGATACGTAGACATCTGCAGACGCTATTTCCGAGCGAGGAAGTGTCGCATTCACATTCCTTTGAAGTGTAGACGAGGCATACATAACACTTCGCAAATCATATTATATCTTACCATGAAACCTAGAAATGAGATGCAATATCGCGTTTTAAGAATCATAAGAACTCTATTGCTACGATACGTAAACATCTGCAGACGCTATTTCCTTGCAAGGAAGTGTCGCATTTACATTCATTTGAAGTGTAGACGAGGAATACATCACACTTTGCAAGTCATATTATATCTTACCATGAAACATAGAAATGAGATGCGATATCGCGTTTTAAGAAGCATTAGTACTCTATTGCTACGATACGTAGACATCTGCAAACGCTATTTCCTTGCTAGGAAGTGTCGCATTTACATTCATTTGAAGTGTAGACGAGGAATACATAACACTTCGCAAATCATATTATATCTTACCATGAAACATAGAAATGAGATGCGATATCGCGTTTTAAGAATCATAAGAACTCTACTGCTACGATACGTAGACAACTGCAAACGCTATTTCCTTGGAAGGAAGTGTCGCATTTGCATTCATTTGAATCGTATACGAGGAGTGCATAACACTTCGCAATGGATATTATATCTTATCATGAAACATAGATATGAGATGCAATATCTCGTTTTAAGAAGCATTTGAACTCTATTGCTACGATACCTAAACATCTGCTGACGCTATTTCCTAGCAAGGAAGTGTCGCATTTGCATTCATTTGAAGTGTAGACGAGGAATACATGACACTTCGCAAATCATATTATATCTCACCAAGAAACATAGAAATGAGATGCAATATCGCGTTTTAAGAATCATAAGAACTGTATTGCTACGATACGTAGACATCTGCAGACGCTATTTCCTTGCAAGGAAGTGTCGCATTTACATTCATTTGAAGTGTAGACGAGGAATACATGACACTTCGCAAATTATATTATATCTTACCATGAAACATAGAAATGAGATGCTATATCGCGTTTTTAAGAATCATAAGAACTCTATTGCTACGATACGTAGACATCTGCAAACGCTATTTCCTAGCGAGGAAGTGTCGCATTCACATTCATTTGAAGTGTAGACGAGGAATACATAACACTTCGCAAATCATATTATATCTTACCATGAAACATAGAAATGAGATGCGATATGGCGTTTTAAGAAGCATTAGAACTCTATTGCTACGATACGTAGACATCTGCAAACGCTATTTCCTTGCTAGGAAGTGTCGCATTTACATTCATTTGAAGTGTAGACGAGGAATACATAACACTTCGCAAATCATATTATATCTTACCATGAAATATAGAAATGAGGTGCGGTATCGCGCTTTAAGAAACATAAGAACTCTATTGCTACGATACGTAGAAATCTGCAAACGCCATTTCCTTGCAAGGAAGTGTCGCATTTACATTCATTTGAATCGTAGACGAGGAATGCATAACACTTCGCAATGAATATTATATCTTATCATGAAACATAGATATGACATGCAATATCTCGTTTTAAGAAGCACTTGAACTCTATTGCTACGATACCTAGACATCTGCAGACGCTATTTCCTAGCAAGGAAGTGTCGCATTCACATTCCTTTGAAGTGTAGACGAGGAATACATAACACTTCTCATATCATATTATATGTTACCATGAAACATAGAAATGAGATGCGATATCGCGTATTATGAAGCATTAGAAATCTATTGCTACGATACGTAGACATCTGCAAACGCTTTTTCCTTGCAAGGAAGTGTCGCATTTACTTTCATTTGAATCGTAGACGAGGAATGCATAACACTTCGCAATGAATATTATATCTTATCATGAAACATAGATATGAGATGGAATATCTCGTTTTAAGAAGCATTTGAACTCTATTTCTACGATACCTAAACATCTGCAGACGCTATTTCCTAGCAAGGAAGTGTCGCATTTAAATTCATTTGAAGTGTAGACGAGGAATACATGACACTTCGCAAATCATATTATATCTTACCATGAAACATAGAAATGAGATGCGATATCGCGTTTTAAGAAGCATTAGAAATCTATTGCTACGACACGTAGACATCAGCAAACGCTATTTCCTTGCAAGGAAGTGTCGCATTCACAATCATTTGAATCGTAGACGAGGAATGCATAACACTTCGCAATGAGTATTATACCTTATCATGAAACATAGATATGAGATGCAATATCTCGTTTTAAGAAGCATTTGAACTCTATTGCTACGATACGTAGAAATCTGCAAACGCTATTTCCTTGCAAGTAAGTGTCGCATTTACATTCATTTGAAGTGTAGACGAGGAATACATAACACCTAGCAAATCATATTATATCTTACCATGAAACATAGAAATGAGATGCAATATCGCGTTTTAAGAATCATAAGAACTCTATTGCTACGATACGTAGACATCTGCAGACGCTATTTCCTTGCAAGGAAGTGTCGCATTTACATTCATTTGAAGTGTAGACGATGAATACATGACACTTCGCAAATTATATTATATCTTACCATGAAACATAGAAATGAGATGCTATATCGCGTTTTAAGAATCATAAGAACTCTATTGCTACGATACGTAGACATCTGCAAACGCTATTTCCTAGCGAGGAAGTGTCGCATTCACATTCCTTTGAAGTGTAGACGAGGAACACATAACACTTCGCAAATCATATTATATCTTACCATGAAACATAGAAATGAGATGCGATATCGCGCTTTAAGAAGCATTAGAAATTTATTGCTACGATACGTAGACATCTGCAAACTCTATTTCCTTGCAAGGAAGTGTCGCATTTACTTTCATTTGAATCGTTGACGAGGAATGTATAACACTTCGCAATGAATATTATATCTTATCATGAAACATAGATATGAGATGCAATATCTCGTTTTAAGAAGCATTTGAACTCTATTGCTACGATACCTAAACATCTGCAGACGCTATTTCCTAGCCAGGAAGTGTCGCATTTAAATTCATTTGAAGTGTAGACGAGGAATACATGACACTTCGCAAATCATATTATATCTTACCATGAAACATAGAAATGAGATGCGATATCGCGTTTTAAGAAGCATTAGAAATCTATTGCTACGACACGTAGACATCAGCAAACGCTATTTCCTTGCAAGGAAGTGTCGCATTCACAATCATTTGAATCGTAGACGAGGAATGCATAACACTTCGCAATGAGTATTATACCTTATCATGAAACATAGATATGAGATGCAATATCTCGTTTTAAGAAGCATTTGAACTCTATTGCTACGATACGTAGAAATCTGCAAACGCTATTTCCTTGCAAGTAAGTGTCGCATTTACATTCATTTGAAGTGTAGACGAGGAATACATAACACCTAGCAAATCATATTATATCTTACCATGAAACATAGAAATGAGATGCGATATCGCGTTTTAAGTAGCATTAGAAATCTATTGCTACGATACGTAGACATCTGCAAACGCTACTTCCTAGCGAGGAAGTGTCGCATTCACATTCCTTTGAAGTGTAGACGAGGAATACATAACACTTCGCAAATCATATTATATCTTACCATGAAACATAGAAATGAGATGCGATATCGCGTTTTAAGAATCATAAGAACTCTATTGCTACGATACGTAGACATCTACAAACGCTATTTCCTTGCAAGGAAGTGTCGCAATTACATTCATTTGAAGTGTAGACGAGGAATACATAACACCTCGCAAATCATATTATATCTTACCATGAAACATAGAAATGAGATGCGATATCGCGTTTTAAGAAGCATTAGAAATCTATTGCTACGATACGTAGACATCTGCAAACGCTATTTCCTAGCGAGGAAGTGTCGCATTCACATTCCTTTGAAGTGTAGACGAGAAATACATAACACTTCGCAAATCATATTATATCTTACCATGAAACATAGAAATGAGATACGGTATCGCGTTTTAAGAATCATAGGAACACTATTGCTACGATACGTAGACATCTGCAAACGCTATTTCCTAGCGAGGAAGTGTCGCATTCACATTCATTTGAAGTGTAGACGAGGAATACATAACACTTCTCAAATCATATTATATCTTACCATGAAACATAGAAATGAGATGCGATATCGCGTTTTAAGAAGCATTAGAAATCTATTGCTACGACACGTAGACATCTGCAAACGCTATTTCCTTGCAAGGAAGTGTCGCATTTACATTCATTTGAATCGTAGACGAGGAATGCATAACACTTCGCAATGAGTATTATATCTTATCATGAAACATAGATATGAGATGCAATATCTCGTTTTAAGAAGCATTTGAACTCTATTGCTACGATACGTAGAAATCTGCAAACGCTATTTCCTTGCTAGGAAGTGTCGCATTTACATTCATTTGAAGTGTAGACGAGGAATACATAACACCTCGCAAATCATATTATATCTTACCACGAAACATACAAATGAGATGCGATAACGCGTTTTAAGAAGCATTAGAAATCTATTGCAACGATACGTAGACATCTGCAAACGCTATTTCCTAGCGAGGAAGTGTCGCATTCACATTCCTTTGAAGTGTAGACGAGGAATACATAACACTTCGCAATGAATATTATATCTTATCGTGAAACATAGGTATGAGATACAATATCTCGTTTTAAGAAGCATTTGAACTCTATTCCTACGATACGTAGACATCTGCAAACGCTATTTCCTTGCAAGGAAGTGTCGCATTTACATTCATTTGAATCGTAGACGAGGAATGCGTAACACTTCGCAAATCATATTATATCTTACCATGAAACATAGAAATGAAATGCGATATCGCGTTTTAAGAAGCATTAGAAATCTATTGCTACGATACGTAGACATCTGCAAACGCTATTTCCTAGCGAGGAAGTGTCGCATTCACATTCCTTTGAAGTGTATACGAGGAATACATAACACTTCGCAAATCATATTATATCTTACCATGAAACATAGAAATGAGATGCGATATCGCGTTTTAAGAATCATAAGAACACTATTGCTACGATACGTAGACATCTGCAAACGCTATTTCCTTGCAAGGAAGTGTCGCATTTAAATTCATTTGAAGTGTAGACGAGGAATACATGACACTTCGCAAATCATATTATATCTTACCATGAAACATAGAAATGAGATGCGATATCGCGTTTTAAGAATCATAAGAGCTCTATTGCTACGATACGTAGACATCTGCAAACGCTATTTCCTAGCGAGGAAGTGTCGCATTTACATTCATTTGAAGTGTAGACGAGGAATACATAACACTTCGCAAATCATATTATATCTTACTATGAACCATAGAAATGAGATGCGATATCGCGTTTTAAGAATCATAAGAACTCTATTGCTACGATAAGTAGACATCTGCAAGCGCTATTTCCTAGCGAGGAAGTGTCGCATTTACATTCATTTGAAGTGTAGACGAGGAATACATAACACTTCGCACATCATATTATATCTTACCATGAAACATAGAAATGAGATGCGATATCGCATTTTAAGAAGCATTAGAACTCTATTGCTACGACACCTAGACATCTGCAGACGCTATTTCCTAGTAAGGAAGTGTCGCATCTACATTCATTTGAAGTGTAGACGAGGAATACATAACACTTCGCAAATCATATTATATCTTACCATGAAACATAGAAATGAGATGCGATATCGCGTTTTAAGAAGCATTAGAACTCTATCGCTACGATACGTAGACATCTGCTGACGCTATTTCCTAGCAAGGAAGTGTCGCATTTACATTCATTTGAAGTGTAGACGAGGAATACATAACACTTCGCAAATCATATTATATCTTACCATGAAACATAGAAATGAGGTGCGATATCGCGTTTTAAGAGTCATAAGAACCCTATTGCTACGATATGTAGACATCTGCAAACGCTATTTCCTAGCGAGGAAGTGTCGCATTCACATTCCTTTGAAGTGTAGACGAGGAACACATAACACTTCGCAAATCATATTATATCTTACCATGAATCATAGAAATGAGGTGCGATATCGCGTTTTAATAATCATAAGAACCCTATTGCTACGATATGTAGACATCTGAAAACGCTGTTTCCTTGCAAGGAAGTGTCGCATTCACATTCATTTTAAGTGTAGACGAGGAATACATAACACTTCGCAAATCATATTATATCTTACCATGAAACATAGAAATGAGATGCGATATCGCGTTTTAAGAATCATAAAAACTCTATTGCTACGTTACGTAGACACCTGCAAACGCTATTTCCTAGCGAGGAAGTGTCGCATTCACATTCCTTTGATGTGTAGACGAGGAATACATAACACTTCGCAAATCATATTATATCTTACCATGAAACATAGAAATGAGATGCAATATCGCGTTTTAAGAATCATAAGAACTCTATTGCTACGATACGTAGACATCTGCAGACGCTATTTCCTTGCAAGGAAGAGTCGCATTTACATTCATTTGAAGTGTAGACGAGGAATACATGACACTTCGCAAATTATATTATATCTTACCATGAAACATAGAAATGAGATGCTATATCGCGTTTTAAGAATCATAAGAACTCTATTGCTACGATACGTAGACATCTGCAAACGCTATTTCCTAGCGAGGAAGTGTCGCATTCACATAAATTTTAAGTGTAGACGAGGAATACATGACACTTCGCAAATCATATTATATCTTACCATGAAACATAGAAATGGGATGCGATATCGCGTTTTAAGAAGCATTAGAACTCTATTGCTACGATACGTAGACATCTGCAGACGCTATTTCCTTGCAATGAAGTGTCGCATTTACATTCATTTGAAGTGTAGACGAGGAATACATGACACTTCGCAAATTATATTATATCTTACCATGAAACATAGAAATGAGATGCTATATCGCGTTTTAAGAATCATAAGAACTCTATTGCTACGATACGTAGACATCTGCAAACGCTATTTCCTAGCGAGGAAGTGTCGCATTCACATTCATTTTAAGTGTAGACGAGGAATACATGACACTTCGCAAATCATATTATATCTTACCATGAAACATAGAAATGAGATGCGATATCGCGTTTTAAGAAGCATTAGAAATCTATTGCTACGACACGTAGACATCAGCAAACGCTATTTCCTTGCAAGGAAGTGTCGCATTCACAATCATTTGAATCGTAGACGAGGAATGCATAACACTTCGCAATGAGTATTATACCTTATCATGAAACATAGATATGAGATGCGATATCGCGTTTTAAGTAGCATTAGAAATCTATTGCTACGATACGTAGACATCTGCAAACGCTATTTCCTAGCGAGGAAGTGTCGCATTCACATTCCTTTGAAGTGTAGACGAGGAATACATAACACTTCGCAAATCATATTATATCTTACCATGAAACATAGAAATGAGATGCGATATCGCGTTTTAAGAATCATAAGAACTCTATTGCTACGATACGTAGACATCTACAAACGCTATTTCCTTGCAAGGAAGTGTCGCAATTACATTCATTTGAAGTGTAGACGAGGAATACATAACACCTCGCAAATCATATTATATCTTACCATGAAACATATAAATGAGATGCGATATCGCGTTTTAAGAAGCATTAGAAATCTATTGCTACGATACGTAGACATCTGCAAACGCTATTTCCTAGCGAGGAAGTGTCGCATTCACATTCCTTTGAAGTGTAGACGAGGAATACATAACACTTCGCAAATCATATTATATCTTACCATGAAACATAGAAATGAGATACGGTATCGCGTTTTAAGAATCATAGGAACACTATTGCTACGATACGTAGACATCTGCAAACGCTATTTCCTAGCGAGGAAGTGTCGCATTCACATTCATTTGAAGTGTAGACGAGGAATACATAACACTTCTCAAATCATATTATATCTTACCATGAAACATAGAAATGAGATGCGATATCGCGTTTTAAGAAGCATTAGAAATCTATTGCTACGACACGTAGACATCTGCAAACGCTATTTCCTTGCAAGGAAGTGTCGCATTTACATTCATTTGAATCGTAGACGAGGAATGCATAACACTTCGCAATGAGTATTATATCTTATCATGAAACATAGATATGAGATGCAATATCTCGATTTAAGAAGCATTTGAACTCTATTGCTACGATACGTAGAAATCTGCAAACGCTATTTCCTTGCTAGGAAGTGTCGCATTTACATTCATTTGAAGTGTAGACGAGGAATACATAACACCTCGCAAATCATATTATATCTTACCACGAAACATACAAATGAGATGCGATAACGCGTTTTAAGAAGCATTAGAAATCTATTGCAACGATACGTAGACATCTGCAAACGCTATTTCCTAGCGAGGAAGTGTCGCATTCACATTCCTTTGAAGTGTAGACGAGGAATACATAACACTTCGCAATGAATATTATATCTTATCGTGAAACATAGGTATGAGATACAATATCTCGTTTTAAGAAGCATTTGAACTCTATTCCTACGATACGTAGACATCTGCAAACGCTATTTCCTTGCAAGGAAGTGTCGCATTTACATTCATTTGAATCGTAGACGAGGAATGCGTAACACTTCGCAAATCATATTATATCTTACCATGAAACATAGAAATGAAATGCGATATCGCGTTTTAAGAAGCATTAGAAATCTATTGCTACGATACGTAGACATCTGCAAACGCTATTTCCTAGCGAGGAAGTGTCGCATTCACATTCCTTTGAAGTGTATACGAGGAATACATAACACTTCGCAAATCATATTATATCTTACCATGAAACATAGAAATGAGATGCGATATCGCGTTTTAAGAATCATAAGAACACTATTGCTACGATACGTAGACATCTGCAAACGCTATTTCCTTGCAAGGAAGTGTCGCATTTAAATTCATTTGAAGTGTAGACGAGGAATACATGACACTTCGCAAATCATATTATATCTTACCATGAAACATAGAAATGAGATGCGATATCGCGTTTTAAGAATCATAAGAGCTCTATTGCTACGATACGTAGACATCTGCAAACGCTATTTCCTAGCGAGGAAGTGTCGCATTTACATTCATTTGAAGTGTAGACGAGGAATACATAACACTTCGCAAATCATATTATATCTTACCATGAACCATAGAAATGAGATGCGATATCGCGTTTTAAGAATCATAAGAACTCTATTGCTACGATAAGTAGACATCTGCAAACGCTATTTCCTAGCGAGGAAGTGTCGCATTTACATTCATTTGAAGTGTAGACGAGGAATACATAACACTTCGCACATCATATTATATCTTACCATGAAACATAGAAATGAGATGCGATATCGCATTTTAAGAAGCATTAGAACTCTATTGCTACGACACCTAGACATCTGCAGACGCTATTTCCTAGTAAGGAAGTGTCGCATCTACATTCATTTGAAGTGTAGACGAGGAATACATAACACTTCGCAAATCATATTATATCTTACCATGAAACATAGAAATGAGATGCGATATCGCGTTTTAAGAAGCATTAGAACTCTATCGCTACGATACGTAGACATCTGCTGACGCTATTTCCTAGCAAGGAAGTGTCGCATTTACATTCATTTGAAGTGTAGACGAGGAATACATAACACTTCGCAAATCATATTATATCTTACCATGAAACATAGAAATGAGGTGCGATATCGCGTTTTAAGAGTCATAAGAACCCTATTGCTACGATATGTAGACATCTGCAAACGCTATTTCCTAGCGAGGAAGTGTCGCATTCACATTCCTTTGAAGTGTAGACGAGGAACACATAACACTTCGCAAATCATATTATATCTTACCATGAATCATAGAAATGAGGTGCGATATCGCGTTTTAATAATCATAAGAACCCTATTGCTACGATATGTAGACATCTGAAAACGCTATTTCCTTGCAAGGAAGTGTCGCATTCACATTCATTTTAAGTGTAGACGAGGAATACATAACACTTCGCAAATCATATTATATCTTACCATGAAACATAGAAATGAGATGCGATATCGCGTTTTAAGAATCATAAAAACTCTATTGCTACGTTACGTAGACACCTGCAAACGCTATTTCCTAGCGAGGAAGTGTCGCATTCACATTCCTTTGATGTGTAGACGAGGAATACATAACACTTCGCAAATCATATTATATCTTACCATGAAACATAGAAATGAGATGCAATATCGCGTTTTAAGAATCATAAGAACTCTATTGCTACGATACGTAGACATCTGCAGACGCTATTTCCGAGCGAGGAAGTGTCGCATTCACATTCCTTTGAAGTGTAGACGAGGCATACATAACACTTCGCAAATCATATTATATCTTACCATGAAACCTAGAAATGAGATGCAATATCGCGTTTTAAGAATCATAAGAACTCTATTGCTACGATACGTAAACATCTGCAGACGCTATTTCCTTGCAAGGAAGTGTCGCATTTACATTCATTTGAAGTGTAGACGAGGAATACATCACACTTTGCAAGTCATATTATATCTTACCATGAAACATAGAAATGAGATGCGATATCGCGTTTTAAGAAGCATTAGTACTCTATTGCTACGATACGTAGACATCTGCAAACGCTATTTCCTTGCTAGGAAGTGTCGCATTTACATTCATTTGAAGTGTAGACGAGGAATACATAACACTTCGCAAATCATATTATATCTTACCATGAAACATAGAAATGAGATGCGATATCGCGTTTTAAGAATCATAAGAACTCTACTGCTACGATACGTAGACAACTGCAAACGCTATTTCCTTGGAAGGAAGTGTCGCATTTGCATTCATTTGAATCGTATACGAGGAGTGCATAACACTTCGCAATGAATATTATATCTTATCATGAAACATAGATATGAGATGCAATATCTCGTTTTAAGAAGCATTTGAACTCTATTGCTACGATACCTAAACATCTGCTGACGCTATTTCCTAGCAAGGAAGTGTCGCATTTGCATTCATTTGAAGTGTAGACGAGGAATACATGACACTTCGCAAATCATATTATATCTCACCAAGAAACATAGAAATGAGATGCAATATCGCGTTTTAAGAATCATAAGAACTGTATTGCTACGATACGTAGACATCTGCAGACGCTATTTCCTTGCAAGGAAGTGTCGCATTTACATTCATTTGAAGTGTAGACGAGGAATACATGACACTTCGCAAATTATATTATATCTTACCATGAAACATAGAAATGAGATGCTATATCGCGTTTTTAAGAATCATAAGAACTCTATTGCTACGATACGTAGACATCTGCAAACGCTATTTCCTAGCGAGGAAGTGTCGCATTCACATTCATTTGAAGTGTAGACGAGGAATACATAACACTTCGCAAATCATATTATATCTTACCATGAAATATAGAAATGAGATGCGATATCGCGTTTTTAGTATCATAAGAACTCTACTGCTACGATACGTAGACATCTGCAAACGCTATTTCCTAGCGAGGAAGTGTCGCATTCACATTCATTTGAAGTGTAGACGAGGAATACATAACACTTCGCAAATCATATTATATCTTACCATGAAACATAGAAATGAGATGCGATATGGCTTTTTAAGAAGCATTAGAACTCTATTGCTACGATACGTAGACATCTGCAAACGCTATTTCCTTGCTAGGAAGTGTCGCATTTACATTCATTTGAAGTGTAGACGAGGAATACATAACACTTCGCAAATCATATTACATCTTACCATGAAATATAGAAATGAGGTGCGGTATCGCGTTTTAAGAAACATAAGAACTCTATTGCTACGATACGTAGAAATCTGCAAACGCTATTTCCTTGCAAGGAAGTGTCGCATTTACATTCATTTGAATCGTAGACGAGGAATGCATAACACTTCGCAATGAATATTATATCTTATCATGAAACATAGATATGAGATGCAATATCTCGTTTTAAGAAGCACTTGAACTCTATTGCTACGATACCTAGACATCTGCAGACGCTATTTCCTAGCAAGGAAGTGTCGCATTCACATTCCTTTGAAGTGTAGACGAGGAATACATAACACTTCTCATATCATATTATATCTTACCATGAAACATAGAAATGAGATGCGATATCGCGTATTATGAAGCATTAGAAATCTATTGCTACGATACGTAGACATCTGCAAACGTTGTTTCCTTGCAAGGAAGTGTCGCATTTACTTTCATTTGAATCGTAGACGAGGAATGCATAACACTTCGCAATGAATATTATATCTTATCATGAAACATAGATATGAGATGGAATATCCCGTTTTAAGAAGCATTTGAACTCTATTTCTACGATACCTAAACATCTGCAGACGCCATTTCCTAGCAAGGAAGTGTCGCATTTAAATTCATTTGAAGTGTAGACGAGGAATACATGATACTTCGCAAATCATATTATATCTTACCATGAAACATAGAAATGAGATGCGATATCGCGTTTTAAGAAGCATTAGAAATCTATTGCTACGACACGTAGACATCAGCAAACGCTATTTCCTTGCAAGGAAGTGTCGCATTCACAATCATTTGAATCGTAGACGAGGAATGCATAACACTTCGCAATGAGTATTATACCTTATCATGAAACATAGATATGAGATGCAATATCTCGTTTTAAGAAGCATTTGAACTCTATTGCTACGATACGTAGAAATCTGCAAACGCTATTTCCTTGCAAGTAAGTGTCGCATTTACATTCATTTGAAGTGTAGACGAGGAATACATAACACCTAGCAAATCATATTATATCTTACCATGAAACATAGAAATGAGATGCGATATCGCGTTTTAAGTAGCATTAGAAATCTATTGCTACGATACGTAGACATCTGCAAACGCTATTTCCTAGCGAGGAAGTGTCGCATTCACATTCCTTTGAAGTGTAGACGAGGAATACATAACACTTCGCAAATCATATTATATCTTACCATGAAACATAGAAATGAGATGCGATATCGCGTTTTAAGAATCATAAGAACTGTATTGCTACGATACGTAGACATCTACAAACGCTATTTCCTTGCAAGGAAGTGTCGCAATTACATTCATTTGAAGTGTAGACGAGGAATACATAACACCTCGCAAATCATATTATATCTTACCATGAAACATAGAAATGAGATGCGATATCGCGTTTTAAGAAGCATTAGAAATCTATTGCTACGATACGTAGACATCTGCAAACGCTATTTCCTAGCGAGGAAGTGTCGCATTCACATTCCTTTGAAGTGTAGACGAGGAATACATAACACTTCGCAAATCATATTATATCTTACCATGAAACATAGAAATGAGATACGGTATCGCGTTTTAAGAATCATAGGAACACTATTGCTACGATACGTAGACATCTGCAAACGCTATTTCCTAGCGAGGAAGTGTCGCATTCACATTCATTTGAAGTGTAGACGAGGAATACATGACACTTCGCAAATCATATTATATCTTACCATGAAACATAGAAATGAGATGCGATATCGCGTTTTAAGAAGCATTAGAAATCTATTGCTACGACACGTAGACATCAGCAAACGCTATTTCCTTGCAAGGAAGTGTCGCATTCACAATCATTTGAATCGTAGACGAGGAATGCATAACACTTCGCAATGAGTATTATACCTTATCATGAAACATAGATATGAGATGCAATATCTCGTTTTAAGAAGCATTTGAACTCTATTGCTACGATACGTAGAAATCTGCAAACGCTATTTCCTTGCAAGTAAGTGTCGCATTTACATTCATTTGAAGTGTAGACGAGGAATACATAACACCTAGCAAATCATATTATATCTTACCATGAAACATAGAAATGAGATGCGATATCGCGTTTTAAGTAGCATTAGAAATCTATTGCTACGATACGTAGACATCTGCAAACGCTACTTCCTAGCGAGGAAGTGTCGCATTCACATTCCTTTGAAGTGTAGACGAGGAATACATAACACTTCGCAAATCATATTATATCTTACCATGAAACATAGAAATGAGATGCGATATCGCGTTTTAAGAATCATAAGAACTCTATTGCTACGATACGTAGACATCTACAAACGCTATTTCCTTGCAAGGAAGTGTCGCAATTACATTCATTTGAAGTGTAGACGAGGAATACATAACACCTCGCAAATCATATTATATCTTACCATGAAACATAGAAATGAGATGCGATATCGCGTTTTAAGAAGCATTAGAAATCTATTGCTACGATACGTAGACATCTGCAAACGCTATTTCCTAGCGAGGAAGTGTCGCATTCACATTCCTTTGAAGTGTAGACGAGAAATACATAACACTTCGCAAATCATATTATATCTTACCATGAAACATAGAAATGAGATACGGTATCGCGTTTTAAGAATCATAGGAACACTATTGCTACGATACGTAGACATCTGCAAACGCTATTTCCTAGCGAGGAAGTGTCGCATTCACATTCATTTGAAGTGTAGACGAGGAATACATAACACTTCTCAAATCATATTATATCTTACCATGAAACATAGAAATGAGATGCGATATCGCGTTTTAAGAAGCATTAGAAATCTATTGCTACGACACGTAGACATCTGCAAACGCTATTTCCTTGCAAGGAAGTGTCGCATTTACATTCATTTGAATCGTAGACGAGGAATGCATAACACTTCGCAATGAGTATTATATCTTATCATGAAACATAGATATGAGATGCAATATCTCGTTTTAAGAAGCATTTGAACTCTATTGCTACGATACGTAGAAATCTGCAAACGCTATTTCCTTGCTAGGAAGTGTCGCATTTACATTCATTTGAAGTGTAGACGAGGAATACATAACACCTCGCAAATCATATTATATCTTACCACGAAACATACAAATGAGATGCGATAACGCGTTTTAAGAAGCATTAGAAATCTATTGCAACGATACGTAGACATCTGCAAACGCTATTTCCTAGCGAGGAAGTGTCGCATTCACATTCCTTTGAAGTGTAGACGAGGAATACATAACACTTCGCAATGAATATTATATCTTATCGTGAAACATAGGTATGAGATACAATATCTCGTTTTAAGAAGCATTTGAACTCTATTCCTACGATACGTAGACATCTGCAAACGCTATTTCCTTGCAAGGAAGTGTCGCATTTACATTCATTTGAATCGTAGACGAGGAATGCGTAACACTTCGCAAATCATATTATATCTTACCATGAAACATAGAAATGAAATGCGATATCGCGTTTTAAGAAGCATTAGAAATCTATTGCTACGATACGTAGACATCTGCAAACGCTATTTCCTAGCGAGGAAGTGTCGCATTCACATTCCTTTGAAGTGTATACGAGGAATACATAACACTTCGCAAATCATATTATATCTTACCATGAAACATAGAAATGAGATGCGATATCGCGTTTTAAGAATCATAAGAACACTATTGCTACGATACGTAGACATCTGCAAACGCTATTTCCTTGCAAGGAAGTGTCGCATTTAAATTCATTTGAAGTGTAGACGAGGAATACATGACACTTCGCAAATCATATTATATCTTACCATGAAACATAGAAATGAGATGCGATATCGCGTTTTAAGAATCATAAGAGCTCTATTGCTACGATACGTAGACATCTGCAAACGCTATTTCCTAGCGAGGAAGTGTCGCATTTACATTCATTTGAAGTGTAGACGAGGAATACATAACACTTCGCAAATCATATTATATCTTACTATGAACCATAGAAATGAGATGCGATATCGCGTTTTAAGAATCATAAGAACTCTATTGCTACGATAAGTAGACATCTGCAAGCGCTATTTCCTAGCGAGGAAGTGTCGCATTTACATTCATTTGAAGTGTAGACGAGGAATACATAACACTTCGCACATCATATTATATCTTACCATGAAACATAGAAATGAGATGCGATATCGCATTTTAAGAAGCATTAGAACTCTATTGCTACGACACCTAGACATCTGCAGACGCTATTTCCTAGTAAGGAAGTGTCGCATCTACATTCATTTGAAGTGTAGACGAGGAATACATAACACTTCGCAAATCATATTATATCTTACCATGAAACATAGAAATGAGATGCGATATCGCGTTTTAAGAAGCATTAGAACTCTATCGCTACGATACGTAGACATCTGCTGACGCTATTTCCTAGCAAGGAAGTGTCGCATTTACATTCATTTGAAGTGTAGACGAGGAATACATAACACTTCGCAAATCATATTATATCTTACCATGAAACATAGAAATGAGGTGCGATATCGCGTTTTAAGAGTCATAAGAACCCTATTGCTACGATATGTAGACATCTGCAAACGCTATTTCCTAGCGAGGAAGTGTCGCATTCACATTCCTTTGAAGTGTAGACGAGGAACACATAACACTTCGCAAATCATATTATATCTTACCATGAATCATAGAAATGAGGTGCGATATCGCGTTTTAATAATCATAAGAACCCTATTGCTACGATATGTAGACATCTGAAAACGCTGTTTCCTTGCAAGGAAGTGTCGCATTCACATTCATTTTAAGTGTAGACGAGGAATACATAACACTTCGCAAATCATATTATATCTTACCATGAAACATAGAAATGAGATGCGATATCGCGTTTTAAGAATCATAAAAACTCTATTGCTACGTTACGTAGACACCTGCAAACGCTATTTCCTAGCGAGGAAGTGTCGCATTCACATTCCTTTGATGTGTAGACGAGGAATACATAACACTTCGCAAATCATATTATATCTTACCATGAAACATAGAAATGAGATGCAATATCGCGTTTTAAGAATCATAAGAACTCTATTGCTACGATACGTAGACATCTGCAGACGCTATTTCCTTGCAAGGAAGAGTCGCATTTACATTCATTTGAAGTGTAGACGAGGAATACATGACACTTCGCAAATTATATTATATCTTACCATGAAACATAGAAATGAGATGCTATATCGCGTTTTAAGAATCATAAGAACTCTATTGCTACGATACGTAGACATCTGCAAACGCTATTTCCTAGCGAGGAAGTGTCGCATTCACATAAATTTTAAGTGTAGACGAGGAATACATGACACTTCGCAAATCATATTATATCTTACCATGAAACATAGAAATGGGATGCGATATCGCGTTTTAAGAAGCATTAGAACTCTATTGCTACGATACGTAGACATCTGCAGACGCTATTTCCTTGCAATGAAGTGTCGCATTTACATTCATTTGAAGTGTAGACGAGGAATACATGACACTTCGCAAATTATATTATATCTTACCATGAAACATAGAAATGAGATGCTATATCGCGTTTTAAGAATCATAAGAACTCTATTGCTACGATACGTAGACATCTGCAAACGCTATTTCCTAGCGAGGAAGTGTCGCATTCACATTCATTTTAAGTGTAGACGAGGAATACATGACACTTCGCAAATCATATTATATCTTACCATGAAACATAGAAATGAGATGCGATATCGCGTTTTAAGAAGCATTAGAAATCTATTGCTACGACACGTAGACATCAGCAAACGCTATTTCCTTGCAAGGAAGTGTCGCATTCACAATCATTTGAATCGTAGACGAGGAATGCATAACACTTCGCAATGAGTATTATACCTTATCATGAAACATAGATATGAGATGCGATATCGCGTTTTAAGTAGCATTAGAAATCTATTGCTACGATACGTAGACATCTGCAAACGCTATTTCCTAGCGAGGAAGTGTCGCATTCACATTCCTTTGAAGTGTAGACGAGGAATACATAACACTTCGCAAATCATATTATATCTTACCATGAAACATAGAAATGAGATGCGATATCGCGTTTTAAGAATCATAAGAACTCTATTGCTACGATACGTAGACATCTACAAACGCTATTTCCTTGCAAGGAAGTGTCGCAATTACATTCATTTGAAGTGTAGACGAGGAATACATAACACCTCGCAAATCATATTATATCTTACCATGAAACATATAAATGAGATGCGATATCGCGTTTTAAGAAGCATTAGAAATCTATTGCTACGATACGTAGACATCTGCAAACGCTATTTCCTAGCGAGGAAGTGTCGCATTCACATTCCTTTGAAGTGTAGACGAGGAATACATAACACTTCGCAAATCATATTATATCTTACCATGAAACATAGAAATGAGATACGGTATCGCGTTTTAAGAATCATAGGAACACTATTGCTACGATACGTAGACATCTGCAAACGCTATTTCCTAGCGAGGAAGTGTCGCATTCACATTCATTTGAAGTGTAGACGAGGAATACATAACACTTCTCAAATCATATTATATCTTACCATGAAACATAGAAATGAGATGCGATATCGCGTTTTAAGAAGCATTAGAAATCTATTGCTACGACACGTAGACATCTGCAAACGCTATTTCCTTGCAAGGAAGTGTCGCATTTACATTCATTTGAATCGTAGACGAGGAATGCATAACACTTCGCAATGAGTATTATATCTTATCATGAAACATAGATATGAGATGCAATATCTCGATTTAAGAAGCATTTGAACTCTATTGCTACGATACGTAGAAATCTGCAAACGCTATTTCCTTGCTAGGAAGTGTCGCATTTACATTCATTTGAAGTGTAGACGAGGAATACATAACACCTCGCAAATCATATTATATCTTACCACGAAACATACAAATGAGATGCGATAACGCGTTTTAAGAAGCATTAGAAATCTATTGCAACGATACGTAGACATCTGCAAACGCTATTTCCTAGCGAGGAAGTGTCGCATTCACATTCCTTTGAAGTGTAGACGAGGAATACATAACACTTCGCAATGAATATTATATCTTATCGTGAAACATAGGTATGAGATACAATATCTCGTTTTAAGAAGCATTTGAACTCTATTCCTACGATACGTAGACATCTGCAAACGCTATTTCCTTGCAAGGAAGTGTCGCATTTACATTCATTTGAATCGTAGACGAGGAATGCGTAACACTTCGCAAATCATATTATATCTTACCATGAAACATAGAAATGAAATGCGATATCGCGTTTTAAGAAGCATTAGAAATCTATTGCTACGATACGTAGACATCTGCAAACGCTATTTCCTAGCGAGGAAGTGTCGCATTCACATTCCTTTGAAGTGTATACGAGGAATACATAACACTTCGCAAATCATATTATATCTTACCATGAAACATAGAAATGAGATGCGATATCGCGTTTTAAGAATCATAAGAACACTATTGCTACGATACGTAGACATCTGCAAACGCTATTTCCTTGCAAGGAAGTGTCGCATTTAAATTCATTTGAAGTGTAGACGAGGAATACATGACACTTCGCAAATCATATTATATCTTACCATGAAACATAGAAATGAGATGCGATATCGCGTTTTAAGAATCATAAGAGCTCTATTGCTACGATACGTAGACATCTGCAAACGCTATTTCCTAGCGAGGAAGTGTCGCATTTACATTCATTTGAAGTGTAGACGAGGAATACATAACACTTCGCAAATCATATTATATCTTACCATGAACCATAGAAATGAGATGCGATATCGCGTTTTAAGAATCATAAGAACTCTATTGCTACGATAAGTAGACATCTGCAAACGCTATTTCCTAGCGAGGAAGTGTCGCATTTACATTCATTTGAAGTGTAGACGAGGAATACATAACACTTCGCACATCATATTATATCTTACCATGAAACATAGAAATGAGATGCGATATCGCATTTTAAGAAGCATTAGAACTCTATTGCTACGACACCTAGACATCTGCAGACGCTATTTCCTAGTAAGGAAGTGTCGCATCTACATTCATTTGAAGTGTAGACGAGGAATACATAACACTTCGCAAATCATATTATATCTTACCATGAAACATAGAAATGAGATGCGATATCGCGTTTTAAGAAGCATTAGAACTCTATCGCTACGATACGTAGACATCTGCTGACGCTATTTCCTAGCAAGGAAGTGTCGCATTTACATTCATTTGAAGTGTAGACGAGGAATACATAACACTTCGCAAATCATATTATATCTTACCATGAAACATAGAAATGAGGTGCGATATCGCGTTTTAAGAGTCATAAGAACCCTATTGCTACGATATGTAGACATCTGCAAACGCTATTTCCTAGCGAGGAAGTGTCGCATTCACATTCCTTTGAAGTGTAGACGAGGAACACATAACACTTCGCAAATCATATTATATCTTACCATGAATCATAGAAATGAGGTGCGATATCGCGTTTTAATAATCATAAGAACCCTATTGCTACGATATGTAGACATCTGAAAACGCTATTTCCTTGCAAGGAAGTGTCGCATTCACATTCATTTTAAGTGTAGACGAGGAATACATAACACTTCGCAAATCATATTATATCTTACCATGAAACATAGAAATGAGATGCGATATCGCGTTTTAAGAATCATAAAAACTCTATTGCTACGTTACGTAGACACCTGCAAACGCTATTTCCTAGCGAGGAAGTGTCGCATTCACATTCCTTTGATGTGTAGACGAGGAATACATAACACTTCGCAAATCATATTATATCTTACCATGAAACATAGAAATGAGATGCAATATCGCGTTTTAAGAATCATAAGAACTCTATTGCTACGATACGTAGACATCTGCAGACGCTATTTCCTTGCAAGGAAGTGTCGCATTTACATTCATTTGAAGTGTAGACGAGGAATACATGACACTTCGCAAATTATATTATATCTTACCATGAAACATAGAAATGAGATGCTATATCGCGTTTTAAGAATCATAAGAACTCTATTGCTACGATACGTAGACATCTGCAAACGCTATTTCCTAGCGAGGAAGTGTCGCATTCACATTCATTTTAAGTGTAGACGAGGAATACATGACACTTCGCAAATCATATTATATCTTACCATGAAACATAGAAATGGGATGCGATATCGCGTTTTAAGAAGCACTAGAAATCTATTGCTACGATACGTAGACATCTGCAAACGCTATTTCCTTGCAAGGAAGTGTCGCATTTACATTCATTTGAAGTGTAGACGAGGAATACAAAACACTTCGCAAATCATATTATATCTTACCATGAAACATAGAAATGAGATGCGATATCGCGTTTTAAGAAGCATTAGAACTCTATCGCTACGATACTTAGACATCTGCAAACGCTATTTCCTAGCGAGGAAGTGTCGCATTTACATTCATTTGAAGTGTAGACGAGGAATACATAACACTTCGCGAATCATACTATATCTTACCATGAAACATAGAAATGAGATGAGATATCGCGTTTCAACAAGCATTAGAACTCTATTGCTACGATAGGTAGACATCTGCAAACGCTATTTCCTTGCAAGGGAGTGTGGCATTTACATTCATTTGAAGTGTAGACGAGGAATACATAACACTTACGCAAATCATATTATATGTTACCATGAAACATAGAAATGAGATGCGATATCGCGTTTTAAGAAGCATTAGAACTCTATTGCTACGATACGTAGACATCTGCAAACGCTATTTCCTAGCGAGGAAGTGTCGCATTCACATAAATTTTAAGTGTAGACGAGGAATACATGACACTTCGCAAATCATATTATATCTTACCATGAAACATAGAAATGGGATGCGATATCGCGTTTTAAGAAGCATTAGAACTCTATTGCTACGATACGTAGACATCTGCAGACGCTATTTCCTTGCAATGAAGTGTCGCATTTACATTCATTTGAAGTGTAGACGAGGAATACATGACACTTCGCAAATTATATTATATCTTACCATGAAACATAGAAATGAGATGCTATATCGCGTTTTAAGAATCATAAGAACTCTATTGCTACGATACGTAGACATCTGCAAACGCTATTTCCTAGCGAGGAAGTGTCGCATTCACATTCATTTTAAGTGTAGACGAGGAATACATGACACTTCGCAAATCATATTATATCTTACCATGAAACATAGAAATGGGATGCGAAATCGCGTTTTAAGAAGCACTAGAAATCTATTGCTACGATACGTAGACATCTGCAAACGCTATTTCCTTGCAAGGAAGTGTCGCATTTACATTCATTTGAAGTGTAGGCGAGGAATACAAAACACTTCGCAAATCATATTATATCTTACCATGAAACATAGAAATGAGATGCGATATCGCGTTTTAAAAAGCATTAGAACTCTATCGCTACGATACTTAGACATCTGCAAACGCTATTTCCTAGCGAGGAAGTGTCGCATTTACATTCATTTGAAGTGTAGACGAGGAATACATAACACTTCGCGAATCATACTATATCTTACCATGAAACATAGAAATGAGATGAGATATCGCGTTTTAAAAAGCATTAGAACTCTATTGCTACGATAGGTAGACATCTGCAAACGCTATTTCCTTGCAAGGGAGTGTCGCATTTACAATCATTTGAAGTGTAGACGAGGAATACATAACACTTACGCAAATCATATTATATCTTACCATGAAACATAGAAATGAGATGCGATATCGCGTTTTAAGGAGCATTAGAACTCTATCGCTACGATACCTAGACATCTGCAGACGCTATTTCCTAGCAAGGAAGTGTCGCATTTACATTCATTTGAAGTGTAGACGAGGAATACATAACACTTCGCAAATCATATTATATCTTACCATGAAACAAAGAAATGAGATGCAATATCGCTTTTTAAGAATCATCAGAACTCTATTGCTACGATACGTAGACATCTGCAGACGCTATTTCCTTGCAAGGAAGTGTCGCATTATATTCATTTGAAGTGTAGACGAGGAATACATAACACTTTGCAAATCATATTTTATCTTACCATGAAACATAGAAATGAGATGCGATGTCGCGTTTTAAGAAGCATTAGAACTCTATTTCTACGATACATAGACATCTGCAAACGCTATTTCCTTGCTAGGAAGTGTCGCATTTACATTCATTTGAAGTGTAGACGAGGAATAAATAACACTTCGCAAATCATATTATATCTCACCATGAAACATAGAAATGAGATACGGTATCGCGTTTTAAGAATCATAGGAACACCATTGCTACGATACGTAGACATCTGCAAACGCTATATCCTAGCGAGGAAGTGCCGCATTCACATTCATTTTAAGTGTAGACGAGGAATACATAACACTTCGCAAATCATATTATATCTTACCATGAAACATAGAAATGAGATGCGATATCGCGTTTTTAGTATCATAAGAACTCTACTGCTACGATACGTAGACATCTGCAAACGCTATTTCCTAGCGAGGAAGTGTCGCATTCACATTCATTTGAAGTGTAGACGAGGAATACATAACACTTCGCAAATCATATTATATCTTACCATGAAACATAGAAATGAGATGCGATATGGCGTTTTAAGAAGCATTAGAACTCTATTGCTACGATACGTAGACATCTGCAAACGCTATTTCCTTGCTAGGAAGTGTCGCATTTACATTCATTTGAAGTGTAGACGAGGAATACATAACACTTCGCAAATCATATTATATCTTACCATGAAATATAGAAATGAGGTGCGGTATCGCGTTTTAAGAAACATAAGAACTCTATTGCTACGATACGTAGAAATCTGCAAACGCTATTTCCTTGCAAGGAAGTGTCGCATTTACATTCATACGAAGCGTAGACGAGGAATACATAACACTTCGCAAATCATATTATATCTTACCATGAAACATTGAAATGAGATGCGATATTGTGTTTTGAGAAGCATTAGAATTCTATCGCTACGACACCTAGACATCTGCAGACGCTATTTCTTTGCAAGGAAGTGTCGCATTTACATTCATTTGAAGTGTAGATGAGGAATACATAACACTTCGCAAATCATATTATATCTTACCATGAAACATAGAAATGAGATGCGATATCGCATTTTACGAAGCATTAGAACTCTATCGCTACGATACCCAGACTTCTGCAGACGCTATTTCCTTGCAAGGAAGTGTCGCATTTACATTCATTAGAATCGTAGACGAGGAATGCATAACACTTCGCAATGAATATTATATCTTATCATGAAACATAGGTATGAGATGCAATATCTCGTTTTAAGAAGCATTTGAACTCTATTGCTACGATACCTAGACATCTGCAGACGCTATTTCCTAGCAAGGAAGTGTCGCATTTGCATTCATTTGAAGTGTAGACGAGGAATACATGACACTTCGCAAATCATATTATATCTTACCATGAAACAAAGAAATCAGATGCGATATCGCGTTTTAAGAAGCATTAGAAATCTACTGCTACGATACGTAGACATCTGCAAACGCTATTTCCGAGCGAGGAAGTGTCGCATTCACATTCCTTTGAAGTGTAGACGAGGCATACATAACACTTCGCAAATCATATTATATCTTACCATGAAACATAGGAATGAGATGCAATATCGCGTTTTAATAATCATAAGAACTCTATTGCTACGATACGTAAACATCTGCAGACGCTATTTCCTTGCAAGGAAGTATCGCATTTACATTCATTTGAAGTGTAGACGAGGAATACATCACACTTTGCAAGTCATATTATATCTTACCATGAAACATAGAAATGAGATGCGATATCGCGTTTTAAGAAGAATTAGAACTCTATTTCTACGATACGTAGACATCTGCAAACGCTATTTCCTTGCTAGGAAGTGTCGCATTTACATTCGTTTGAAGTGTAGACGAGGAATACATAACACTTCGCAGAACATATTATATCTTACCATGAAACATAGAAATGAGATGCGATATCGCGTTTTAAGAATCGTAAGAGCTCTATTGCTTTGATACGTAGAAATCTGCAAACGCTATTTCCTTGCAAGGAAGTGTCGCATTTACATTCATATGAAGTGTAGACGAGGCATACATAACACTTCGCAAATCATATTATATCTTACCATGAAACATAGAAATGAGATGCGATATCGCGTTTTAAGAAACATAAGTACTCTATTGCTACGATACGTAGAAATCTGCATACGCTATTTCCTTGGAAGGAAGTGTCGCATTTACATTCACTTGAATCGTATACGAGGAGTGCATAACACTTCGCAATGAATATTATATCTTATCATGAAACATAGATATGAGATGCAATATCTCGTTTTAAGAAGCATTTGAACTCTATTGCTACGATACCTAGACATCTGCAGACGCTATTTCCTAGCAAGGAAGTGTCGCATTTGCATTCATTTGAAGTGTAGACGAGGAATACATGGCACTTCGCAAATCATATTATATCTTACCATTAAACATAGAAATGAGATGCTATATCGCGTTTTAAGAATCATAAGAACTCTATTGCTGCGATGCGTAGACATCTGCAAACGTTATTTCCTTGCAAGGAAGTGTCGCATTTACATTCATTAGAATAGTAGACGAGGAATGCATAACACTTCGCAATGAATATTATATCTTATCATGAAACATAGGTATGAGATGCAATATCTCGTTTTAATAAGCATTTGAACTCTATTGCTACGATACCTAGACATCTGCAGACGCTATTCCCTAGCAAGGAAGTGTCGCATTTGCATTCATTTGAAGTGTAGACGAGGAATACATGACACTTCGCAAATCATATTATATCTTACCATGAAACAAAGAAATCAGATGCGATATCGCGTTTTAAGAAGCATTAGAAATCTACTGCTACGATACGTAGACATCTGCAAACGCTATTTCCGAGCGAGGAAGTGTCGCATTCACATTCCTTTGAAGTGTAGACGAGGCATACATAACACTTCGCAAATCATATTATATCTTACCATGAAACCTAGAAATGAGATGCAATATCGCGTTTTAAGAATCATAAGAACTCTATTGCTACGATACGTAAACATCTGCAGACGCTATTTCCTTGCAAGGAAGTGTCGCATTTACATTCATTTGAAGTGTAGACGAGGAATACATCACACTTTGCAAGTCATATTATATCTTACCATGAAACATAGAAATGAGATGCGATATCGCGTTTTAAGAAGCATTAGTACTCTATTGCTACGATATGTAGACATCTGCAAACGCTATTTCCTAGCAAGGAAGTGTCGCATTTGCATTCATTTGAAGTGTAGACGAGGAATACATGACACTTCGCAAATCATATTATATCTCACCAAGAAACATAGAAATGAGATGCAATATTGCGTTTTAAGAATCATAAGAACTGTATTGCTACGATACGTAGACATCTGCAAACGCTATTTCCTAGCGAGGAAGTGTCGCATTCACATTCATTTGAAGTGTAGACGAGGAATACATAACACTTCGCAAATCATATTATATCTTACCATGAAACATAGAAATGAGATGCGTAATGGCGTTTTAAGAAGCATTAGAACTCTATTGCTACGATACGTAGACATCTGCAAACGCTATTTCCTTGCTAGGAAGTGTCGCATTTACATTCATTTGAAGTGTAGACGAGGAATACATAACACTTCGCAAATCATATTATATCTTACCATGAAATATAGAAATGAGGTGCGGTATCGCGTTTTAAGAAACATAAGAACTCTATTGCTACGATACGTAGAAATCTGCAAACGCTATTTCCTAGCGAGGAAGTGTCGCATTCACATTCCTTTGAAGTGTAGACGAGGAATACATAACACTTCGCAAATCATATTATATCTTACCATGAAACATAGAAATGAGATGCGATATCGCGTTTTAAGAATCATAAGAACTCTATTGCTACGATACGTAGACATCTACAAACGCTATTTCCTTGCAAGGAAGTGTCGCATTTACATTCATTTGAAGTGTAGACGAGGAATACATAACACTTCGCAAATCATATTATATCTTACCATGAAACATAGAAATGTGATGCGATATCGCGTTTTAAGAAGCATTTGAACTCTATTGCTACGATACGTAGAAATCTGCAAACGCTATTTCCTAGCGAGGAAGTGTCGCATTCACATTCCTTTGAAGTGTAGACGAGGAACACATAACACTTCGCAAATCATATTATATCTTACCATGAAACATAGAAATGAGATGCGATATCGCGTTTTAAGAAGCATTAGAAATTTATTGCTACGATACGTAGACATCTGCAAACGCTATTTCCTTGCAAGGAAGTGTCGCATTTACTTTCATTTGAATCGTAGACGAGGAATGTATAACACTTCGCAATGAATATTATATCTTATCATGAAACATAGATATGAGATGCAATATCTCGTTTTAAGAAGCATTTGAACTCTATTGCTACGATACCTAAACATCTGCAGACGCTATTTCCTAGCCAGGAAGTGTCGCATTTAAATTCATTAGAAGTGTAGACGAGGAATACATGACACTTCGCAAATCATATTATATCTTACCATGAAACACAGAAATGAGATGCGATATCGCGTTTTAAGAATCATAATAGCTCTATTGCTACGATACGTAGACATCTGCAAACGCTATATCCTAGCGAGGAAGTGTCGCATTTACATTCATTTGAAGTGTAGACGAGGAATACATAACACTTCGCAAATCATATTATATCTTACCATGAACCATAGAAATGAGATGCGATATCGCGTTTTAAGAATCATAAGAACTCTACTGCTACGATAAGTAGACATCTGCAAACGCTATTTCCTAGCGAGGAAGTGTCGCATTTACATCCATTTGAAGTGTAGACGAGGAATACATAACACTTCGCACATCATATTATATCTTACCATGAAACATAGAAATGAGATGCGATATCGCATTTTAAGAAGCATTAGAACTCTATTGCTACGACACCTAGACATCTGCAGACGCTATTTCCTAGTAAGGAAGTGTCGCATCTACATTCATTTGAAGTATAGACGAGGAATACGTAACACTTCGCAAATCATATTATATCTTACCATGAAACATAGAAATGAGGTGCGATATCGCGTTTTAAGAAGCATTAGAACTCTATCGCTACGATACGTAGACATCTGCTGACGCTATTTCCTAGCAAGGAAGTGTCGCATTTACATTCATTTGAATCGTAGACGAGGAATTCATAACACTTCGCAATGAGTATTATACCTTATCATGAAACATAGATATGAGATGCAATATCTCGTTTTAAGAAGCATTTGAACTCTATTGCTACGATACGTAGAAATCTGCAAACGCTATTTCCTTGCAAGTAAGTGTCGCATTTACATTCATTTGAAGTGTAGACGAGGAATACATAACACCTAGCAAATCATATTATATCTTACCATGAAACATAGAAATGAGATGCGATATCGCGTTTTAAGTAGCATTAGAAATCTATTGCTACGATACGTAGACATCTGCAAACGCTATTTCCTAGCGAGGAAGTGTCGCATTCACATTCCTTTGAAGTGTAGACGAGGAATACATAACACTTCGCAAATCATATTATATCTTACCATGAAACATAGAAATGAGATGCGATATCGCGTTTTAAGAATCATAAGAACGCTATTGCTACGATACGTAGACATCTACAAACGCTATTTCCTTGCAAGGAAGTGTCGCATTTACATTCATTTGAAGTGTAGACGAGGAATACATAACACTTCGCAAATCATATTATATCTTACCATGAAACATAGAAATGTGATGCGATATCGCGTTTTAAGAAGCATTTGAACTCTATTGCTACGATACGTAGAAATCTGCAAACGCTATTTCCTAGCGAGGAAGTGTCGCATTCACATTCCTTTGAAGTGTAGACGAGGAACACATAACACTTCGCAAATCATATTATATCTTACCATGAAACATAGAAATGAGATGCGATATCGCGTTTTAAGAAGCATTAGAAATTTATTGCTACGATACGTAGACATCTGCAAACGCTATTTCCTTGCAAGGAAGTGTCGCATTTACTTTCATTTGAATCGTAGACGAGGAATGTATAACACTTCGCAATGAATATTATATCTTATCATGAAACATAGATATGAGATGCAATATCTCGTTTAAAGAAGCATTTGAACTCTATTGCTACGATACCTAAACATCTGCAGACGCTATTTCCTAGCCAGGAAGTGTCGCATTTAAATTCATTTGAAGTGTAGACGAGGAATACATGACACTTCGCAAATCATATTATATCTTACCATGAAACATAGAAATGAGATGCGATATCGCGTTTTAAGAATCATAAGAGCTCCATTGCTACGATACGTAGACATCTGCAAACGCTATTTCCTAGCGAGGAAGTGTCGCATTTACATTCATTTGAAGTGTAGACGAGGAATACATAACACTTCGCAAATCATATTATATCTTACCATGAACCATAGAAATGAGATGCGATATCGCGTTTTAAGAATCATAAGAACTCTATTGCTACGAAAAGTAGACATCTGCAAACGCTATTTCCTAGCGAGGAAGTGTCGCATTTACGTTCATTTGAAGTGTAGACGAGGAATACATAACACTTCGCACATCATATTATATCTTACCATGAAACATAGAAATGAGATGCGATATCGCATTTTAAGAAGCATTAGAACTCTATTGCTACGACACCTAGACATCTGCAGACGCTATTTCCTAGTAAGGAAGTGTCGCATCTACATTCATTTGAAGTGTAGACGAGGAATACATAACACTTCGCAAATCATATTATATCTTACCATGAAACATAGAAATGAGGTGCGATATCGCGTTTTAAGAAGCATTAGAACTCTATCGCTACGATATGTAGACATCTGCTGACGCTATTTCCTAGCAAGGAAGTGTCGCATTTACATTCATTTGAAGTGTAGACGAGGAATACATAACACTTCGCAAATCATATTATATCTTACCATGAAACATAGAAATGAGGTGCGATATCGCGTTTTAAGAGTCATAAGAACCCTATTGCTACGATATGTAGACATCTGAAAACGCTATTTCCTAGCAAGGAAGTGTCGCATTTACATTCATTTGAAGTGTAGACGAGGAATACATAACACTTCGCAAATCATATTATATCTTACCATGAAACATAGAAATGAGGTGCGATATCGCGTTTTAAGAATCATAAGAACCCTATTGCTACGATATGTAGACATCTGAAAACGCTATTTCCTTGCAAGGAAGTGTCGCATTCACATTCATTTTAAGTGTAGACGAGGAATACATAACACTTCGCAAATCATATTATATCTTACCATGAAACATAGAAATGAGATGCGATATCGCGTTTTAAGAATCATAAAAACTCTATTGCTACGTTACGTAGACACCTGCAAACGCTATTTCCTAGCGAGGAAGTGTCGCATTCACATTCCTTTGATGTGTAGACGAGGAATACATAACACTTCGCAAATCATATTATATCTTACCATGAAACATAGAAATGAGATGCAATATCGCGTTTTAAGAATCATAAGAACTCTATTGCTACGATACGTAGACATCTGCAGACGCTATTTCCGAGCGAGGAAGTGTCGCATTCACATTCCTTTGAAGTGTAGACGAGGAATACATGACACTTCGCAAATTATATTATATCTTACCATGAAACATAGAAATGAGATGCTATATCGCGTTTTAAGAATCATAAGAACTCTATTGCTACGATACGTAGACATCTGCAAACGCTATTTCCTAGCGAGGAAGTGTCGCATTCACATAAATTTTAAGTGTAGACGAGGAATACATGACACTTCGCAAATTATATTATATCTTACCATGAAACATAGAAATGGGATGCGATATCGCGTTTTAAGAAGCATTAGAACTCTATTGCTACGATACGTAGACATCTGCAGACGCTATTTCCTAGCGAGGAAGTGTCGCATTCACATTCATTTTAAGTGTAGACGAGGAATACATGACACTTCGCAAATCATATTATATCTTACCATGAAACATAGAAATGGGATGCGAAATCGCGTTTTAAGAAGCATTAGAAATCTATTGCTACGATACGTAGACATCTGCAAACGCTATTTCCTTGCAAGGAAGTGTCGCATTTACATTCATTTGAAGTGTAGACGAGGAATACATAACACTTACGCAAATCATATTATATCTTACCATGAAACATAGAAATGAGATGCGATATCGCGTTTTAAGAAGCATTAGAACTCTATCGCTACGATACCTAGACATCTGCAGACGCTATTTCCTAGCAAGGAAGTGTCGCATTTACATTCATTTGAAGTGTAGACGAGGAATACATAACACTTCGCAAATCATATTATATCTTACCATGAAACATAGAAATGAGATGCAATATCGCTTTTTAAGAATCATCAGAACTCTATTGCTACGATACGTAGACATCTGCAGACGCTATTTCCTTGCAAGGAAGTGTCGCATTATATTCATTTGAAGTGTAGACGAGGAATACATAACACTTTGCAAATCATATTTTATCTTACCATGAAACATAGAAATGAGATGCGATTTCGCGTTTTAAGAAGCATTAGAACACTATTTCTACGATACATAGACATCTGCAAACGCTATTTCCTTGCTAGGAAGTGTCGCATTTACATTCATTTGAAGTGTAGACGAGGAATACATAACACTTCGCAAATCATATTATATCTCACCATGAAACATAGAAATGAGATACGGTATCGCGTTTTAAGAATCATAGGAACACCATTGCTACGATACGTAGACATCTGCAAACGTTATTTCCTAGCGAGGAAGTGCCGCATTCACATTCATTTTAAGTGTAGACGAGGAATACATAACACTTCGCAAATCATATTATATCTTACCATGAAACATAGAAATGAGATGCGATATCGCGTTTTTAGTATCATAAGAACTCTACTGCTACGATACGTAGACATCTGCAAACGCTATTTCCTAGCGAGGAAGTGTCGCATTCACATTCATTTGAAGTGTAGACGAGGAATACATAACACTTCGCAAATCATATTATATCTTACCATGAAACATAGAAATGAGATGCGATATGGCGTTTTAAGAAGCATTAGAACTCTATTGCTACGATACGTAGACATCTGCAAACGCTATTTCCTTGCTAGGAAGTGTCGCATTTACATTCATTTGAAGTGTAGACGAGGAATACATAACACTTCGCAAATCATATTATATCTTACCATGAAATATAGAAATGAGGTGTGGTATCGCGTTTTAAGAAACATAAGAACTCTATTGCTACGACACGTAGAAATCTGCAAACGCTATTTCCTTGCAAGGAAGTGTCGCATTTACATTCATACGAAGCGTAGACGAGGAATACATAACACTTCGCAAATCATATTATATCTTACCATGAAACATAGAAATGAGATGCGATATTGTGTTTTGAGAAGCATTAGAATTCTATCGCTACGACACCTAGACATCTGCAGACGCTATTTCTTTGCAAGGAAGTGTCGCTTTTACATTCATTTGAAGTGTAGACGAGGAATACATAGCACTTCGCAAATCATATTATATCTTACCATGAAACATAGAAATGAGATGCGATATCGCATTTTACGAAGCATTAGAACTCTATCGCTACGATTCCCAGACATCTGCAGACGCTATTTCCTTGCAAGGAACTGTCGCATTTACATTCATTAGAATCGTAGACGAGGAATGCATAACACTTCGCAATGAATATTATATCTTATCATGAAACATAGGTATGAGATGCAATATCTCGTTTTAAGAAGCATTTGAACTCTATTGCTACGATACGTAAACATCTGCAGACGCTATTTCCTTGCAAGGAAGTGTCGCATTTACATTCATTTGAAGTGTAGACGAGGAATACATCACACTTTGCAAGTCATATTATATCTTACCATGAAACATAGAAATGAGATGCGATATCGCGTTTTAAGAAGCATTAGAACTCTATTGCTACGATACGTAGACATCTGCAAACGCTATTTCCTTGCTAGGAAGTGTCGCATTTACATTCATTTGAAGTGTAGGCGAGGAATACATAACACTTCGCAGAACATATTATATCTTACCATGAAACATAGAAATGAGATGCGATATCGCGTTTTAAGAATCGTAAGTGCTCTATTGCTTTGATACGTAGAAATCTGCAAACGCTATTTCCTTGCAAGGAGGAGTCGCATTTACATTCATATGAAGTGTAGACGAGGAATACATAACACTTCGCAAATCATATTATATCTTACCATGAACCATAGAAATGAGATGCGATATCGCGTTTTAAGAAACATAAGTACTCTATTGCTACGATACGTAGACATCTGCATACGCTATTTCCTTGAAGGAAGTGTCGCATTTACATTCATTTGAATCGTATACGAGGAGTGCATAACACTTCGCAATGAATATTATATCTTATCATGAAACATAGATATGAGATGCAATATCTCGTTTTAAGAAGCATTTGAACTCTATTGCTACGATACCTAGACATCTGCAGACGCTATTTCCTAGCAAGGAAGTGTCGCATTTGCATTCATTTTGAAGTGTAGACGAGGAATACATGGCACTTCGCAAATCATATTATATCTTACCATTAAACATAGAAATGAGATGCTATATCGCGTTTTAAGAATCATAAGAACTCTATTGCTGCGATACGTAGACATCTGCAAACGTTATTTCCTTGCAAGGAAGTGTCGCATTTACATTCATTAGAATCGTAGACGAGGAATGCATAACACTTCGCAATGAATATTATATCTTATCATGAAACATAGGTATGAGATGCAATATCTCGTTTTAATAAGCATTTGAACTCTATTGCTACGATACCTAGACATCTGCAGACGCTATTCCCTAGCAAGGAAGTGTCGCATTGCATTCATTTGAAGTGTAGACGAGGAATACATGACACTTCGCAAATCATATTATATCTTACCATGAAACAAAGAAATCAGATGCGATATCGCGTTTTAAGAAGCATTAGAAATCTACTGCTACGATACGTAGACATCTGCAAACGCTATTTCCGAGCGAGGAAGTGTCGCATTCACATTCCTTTGAAGTGTAGACGAGGCATACATAACACTTCGCAAATCATATTATATCTTACCATGAAACCTAGAAATGAGATGCAATATCGCGTTTTAAGGATCATAAGAACTCTATTGCTACGATACGTAAACATCTGCAGACGCTATTTCCTTGCAAGGAAGTGTCGCATTTACATTCATTTGAAGTGTAGACGAGGAATACATCACACTTTGCAAGTCATATTATATCTTACCATGAAACATAGAAATGAGATGCGATATCGCGTTTCAAGAAACATAAGTACTCTATTGCTACGATACGTAGAAATCTGCATACGCTATTTCCTTGAAGGAAGTGTCGCATTTACATTCATTTGAATCGTATACGAGGAGTGCATAACACTTCGCAAATCATACTATATCTTACCATGAAACATAGAAATGAGATGCGATATCGCGTTTTAAGAAGCATTAGAAATCTATTGCTACGATACGTAGACATCTGCAAACGCTATTTCCTAGCGAGTAAGTGTCGCAACCACATTCCTTTGAAGTGTAGACGAGGAATACATAACACTTCGCAAATCATATTATATCTTACCATGAAACATAGAAATGAGATGCGATATCGCGTTTTAAGAATCATAAGAACTCTATTGCTACGATACGTAGACATCTGCAAACGCTACTTCCTAGCGAGGAAGTGTCGCATTCACATTCATTTGAAGTGTAGACGAGGAATACATAACACTTCGCAAATCATATTATATCTTACCATGAAACATAGATATGAGATGCGATATCGCGTTTTAAGAATCATAAGAACTCTACTGCTACGATACGTAGACATCTGCAAACGCTATTTCCTTGCAAGGAAGTGTCGCATTTACATTCATTTGAATCGTAGACGAGGAATGCAATAACACTTCGCAAATCATATTATATCTTACCATGAAGCATAGAAATGAGATGCGATATCGCGTTTTAAGAATCATAAGAACTCTATTGCTACGATACGTAGACATCTGCAAACGCTATTTCCTAGCGAGGAAGTGTCGCATTCACATTCATATGAAGTGTAGACGAGGCATACATAACACTTCGCAGAACATATTATATCTTACCATGAAACATAGAAATGAGATGCGATATCGCGTTTTAAGAATCGTAAGTGCTCTATTGCTTTGATACGTAGAAATCTGCAAACGCTATTTCCTTGCAAGGAAGAGTCGCATTTACATTCATATGAAGTGTAGACGAGGAATACATAACACTTCGCAAATCATATTATATCTTACCATGAACCATAGAAATGAGATGCGATATCGCGTTTTAAGAAACATAAGTACTCTATTGCTACGATACGTAGACATCTGCATACGCTATTTCCTTGAAGGAACTGTCGCATTTACATTCATTTGAATCGTATACGAGGAGTGCATAACACTTCGCAATGAATATTATATCTTATCATGAAACATAGATATGAGATGCAATATCTCGTTTTAGAAGCATTTGAACTCCATTGCTACGATACCTAGACATCTGCAGACGCTATTTCCTAGCAAGGAAGTGTAGCATTCACATTCATTTGAAGTGTAGACGAGGGAATACATAACACTTCGCAAATCATATTATATCTTACCATGAAACATAGAAATGAGATGCGATATCGCGTTTTAAGAATCATAAGAACTCTATTGCTACGATACGTAGACATCTGCAAACGCTACTTCCTAGCGAGGAAGTGTCGCATTCACATTCATTTGAAGTGTAGACGAGGAATACATAACACTTCGCAAATCATATTATATCTTACCATGAAACATAGATATGAGATGCGATATCGCGTTTTAAGAATCATAAGAAACTCTACTGCTACGATACGTAGACATCTGCAAACGCTATTTCCTAGCGAGGAAGTGTCGCATTCACATTCATTTGAAGTGTAGACGAGGAATACATAACACTTCGCAAATCATATTATATCTTACCATGAAACATAGAAATGAGATGCGATATCGCGTTTTAAGAAGCATCAGAAATCTATTGCTACGATACGTAGACATCTGCAAACGCTATTTCCTAGCGAGTAAGTGTCGCAACCACATTCCTTTGAAGTGTAGACGAGGAATACATAACACTTCGCAAATCATATTATATCTTACCATGAAACATAGAAATGAGATGCGATATCGCGTTTTAAGAAGCATTAGAAATCTATTGCTACGATACGTAGACATCTGCAAACGCTATTTCCTTGCAAGGAAGTGTCGCATTTACTTTCATTTGAATCGTAGACGAGGAATGCATAACACTTCGCAATGAATATTATATCTTATCATGAAACATAGATATGAGATGCAATATCTCGTTTTAAGAAGCAATTGAACTCTGTTCCTACGATACGTAGACATCTGCAAACGCTATTTCCTTGCAAGGAAGTGTCGCATTTACATTCATTTGAATCGTAGACGAGGAATGCAATAACACTTTCGCAAATCATATTATATCTTACCTATGAAGCATAGAAATGAGATGCGATATCGCGTTTCAAGAATCATAAGAACTCTACTGCTACGATACGTAGACAACTGCAAACGCTATTTCCTTGGAAGGAAGTGTCGCATTTACATTCATTTTAATCGTATACGAGGGGTGCATAACACTTCGCAATGAATATTATATCTTATCATGAAACATAGATATGAGATGCAATATCTCGTTTAAGAGCATTTGATCTCTAATGCTACGATACCTAGACATCTGCAGACGCTATTTCCTAGCAAGGAAGTGTCGCACTTGCATTCATTTGAAGTGTAGACGAGGAATACATGACACTTCGCAAATCATATTATATCTTACCATGAAACAAAGGAAATCAGATGCGATATCGCGTTTTAAGAAGCATTAGAAATCTACTGCTACGATACGTAGACATCAGCAAACGCTATTTCGAGCGAGGAAGTGTCGGCATTCACATTCCTTTGAAGTGTAGACGAGGCATACATAACACTTCGCAAATCATATTATATCTTACCATGAAACATTGAAATGAGATGCAATATCGCGTTTTAAGAATCATAAGAACTCTATTGCTACGATACGTAAACATCTGCAGACGCTATTTCCTTGCAAGGAAGATGTCGCATTTACATTCATTTGAAGTGTAGACGAGGAATACATCACACACTGCAAGTCATATTATATCTTACCATGAAACATAGATATGAGATGCGATATCGCGTTTTAAGTATCATAAGAACTCTACTGCTACGATACGTAGACATCTGCAAACGCTATTTCCTAGCGAGGAAGTGTCGCATTCACATTCATTTGAAGTGTAGACGAGGAATACATAACACTTCGCAAATCATATTATATCTTACCATGAAACATAGAAATGAGATGCGATATCGCGTTTTAAGAAGCATTAGAAATCTATTGCTACGATACGTAGACATCTGCAAACGCTATTTCCTAGCGAGTAAGTGTCGCAACCACATTCTTTGAAGTGTAGACGAGGAATACATAACACTTCGCAAATCATATTATATCTTACCATGAAACATAGAAATGAGATGCGATATCGCGTTTTAAGAATCATAAGAACTCTATTGCTACGATACGTAGACATCTGCAAACGCTACTTCCTAGCGAGGAAGTGTCGCATTTCACATTCATTTGAAGTGTAGACGAGGAATACATAACACTTCGCAAATCATATTATATCTTACCATGAAACATAGATATGAGATGCGATATCGCGTTTTAAGAATCATAAGAACTCTACTGCTACGATACGTAGACATCTGCAAACGCTATTTCCTTGCAAGGAAGTGTCGCATTTACATTCATTTGAATCGTAGACGAGGAATGCAATAACACTTCGCAAATCATATTATATCTTACCATGAAGCATAGAAATGAGATGCGATATCGCGTTTTAAGAATCATAAGAACTCTATTGCTACGATACGTAGACATCTGCAAACGCTATTTCCTAGCGAGGAAGTGTCGCATTCACATTCATATGAAGTGTAGACGAGGAATACATAACACTTCGCAAATCATATTATATCTTACCATGAAACATAGAAATGAGATGCGATATCGCGTTTCAAGAATCATAAGAACTCTACTGCTACGATACGTAGACAACTGCAAACGCTATTTCCTTGGAAGGAAGTGTCGCATTTACATTCATTTTAATCGTATACGAGGGGTGCATAACACTTCGCAATGAATATTATATCTTATCATGAAACATAGATATGAGATGCAATATCTCGTTTTAAGAAGCATTTGATCTCTAATGCTACGATACCTAGACATCTGCAGACGCTATTTCCTAGCAAGGAAGTGTCGCACTTGCATTCATTTGAAGTGTAGACGAGGAATACATGACACTTCGCAAATCATATTATATCTTACCATGAAACAAAGAAATCAGATGCGATATCGCGTTTTAAGAAGCATTAGAAATCTACTGCTACGATACGTAGACATCAGCAAACGCTATTTCCGAGCGAGGAAGTGTCGCATTCACATTCCTTTGAAGTGTAGACGAGGCATACATAACACTTCGCAAATCATATTATATCTTACCATGAAACATTGAAATGAGATGCAATATCGCGTTTTAAGAATCATAAGAACTCTATTGCTACGATACGTAAACATCTGCAGACGCTATTTCCTTGCAAGGAAGTGTCGCATTTACATTCATTTGAAGTGTAGACGAGGAATACATCACACACTGCAAGTCATATTATATCTTACCATGAAACATAGAAATGAGATGCGATATCGCGTTTTAAGAAGCATTAGAACTCTATTGCTACGATACGTAGACATCTGCAAACGCTATTTCCTTGCAAGGAAGTGTCGCATTTACATTCATTTGAAGTGTAGACGAGGAATACATCACACATTGCAAGTCATATTATATCTTACCATGAAACATAGAAATGAGATGCGATATCGCGTTTTAAGAAGCATTAGAACTCTATTGCTACGATACGTAGACATCTGCAAACGCTATTTCTTTGCTAGGAAGTGTCGCATTTACATTCATTTGAAGTGTAGACGAAGAATACATAACACTTCGCAGAACATATTATATCTTACCATGAAACATAGAAATGAGATGCGATATCGCGTTTTAAGAATCGTAAGAGCTCTATTGCTTTGATACGTAGAAATCTGCAAACGCAATCTCCTTGCAAGGAAGTGTCGCATTTACATTCATATGAAGTGTAGACGAGGAATACATAACACTTCGCAAATCATATTATATCTTACCATGAAACAAAGAAATCAGATGCGATATCGCGTTTTAAGAAGCATTAGAAATCTACTGCTACGATACGTAGACATCAGCAAACGCTATTTCCGAGCGAGGAAGTGTCGCATTCACATTCCTTTGAAGTGTAGACGAGGCATACATAACACTTCGCAAATCATATTATATCTTACCATGAAACATTGAAATGAGATGCAATATCGCGTTTTAAGAATCATAAGAACTCTATTGCTACGATACGTAAACATCTGCAGACGCTATTTCCTTGCAAGGAAGTGTCGCATTTACATTCATTTGAAGTGTAGACGAGGAATACATCACACATTGCAAGTCATATTATATCTTACCATGAAACATAGAAATGAGATGCGATATCGCGTTTTAAGAAGCATTAGAACTCTATTGCTACGATACGTAGACATCTGCAAACGCTATTTCTTTGCTAGGAAGTGTCGCATTTACATTCATTTGAAGTGTAGACGAAGAATACATAACACTTCGCAGAACATATTATATCTTACCATGAAACATAGAAATGAGATGCGATATCGCGTTTTAAGAATCGTAAGAGCTCTATTGCTTTGATACGTAGAAATCTGCAAACGCAAACTCCTTGCAAGGAAGTGTCGCATTTACATTCATATGAAGTGTAGACGAGGAATACATAACACTTCGCAAATCATATTATATCTTACCATGAAACATAGAAATGAGATGCGATATCGCGTTTCAAGAATCATAAGAACTCTACTGCTACGATACGTAGACAACTGCAAACGCTATTTCCTTGGAAGGAAGTGTCGCATTTACATTCATTTTAATCGTATACGAGGGGTGCATAACACTTCGCAATGAATATTATATCTTATCATGAAACATAGATATGAGATGCAATATCTCGTTTTAAGAAGCATTTGATCTCTAATGCTACGATACCTAGACATCTGCAGACGCTATTTCCTAGCAAGGAAGTGTCGCACTTGCATTCATTTGAAGTGTAGACGAGGAATACATGACACTTCGCAAATCATATTATATCTTACCATGAAACAAAGAAATCAGATGCGATATCGCGTTTTAAGAAGCATTAGAAATCTACTGCTACGATACGTAGACATCAGCAAACGCTATTTCCGAGCGAGGAAGTGTCGCATTCACATTCCTTTGAAGTGTAGACGAGGCATACATAACACTTCGCAAATCATATTATATCTTACCATGAAACATTGAAATGAGATGCAATATCGCGTTTTAAGAATCATAAGAACTCTATTGCTACGATACGTAAACATCTGCAGACGCTATTTCCTTGCAAGGAAGTGTCGCATTTACATTCATTTGAAGTGTAGACGAGGAATACATCACACACTGCAAGTCATATTATATCTTACCATGAAACATAGAAATGAGATGCGATATCGCGTTTTAAGAAGCATTAGAACTCTATTGCTACGATACGTAGACATCTGCAAACGCTATTTCCTTGCAAGGAAGTGTCGCATTTACATTCATTTGAAGTGTAGACGAGGAATACATCACACATTGCAAGTCATATTATATCTTACCATGAAACATAGAAATGAGATGCGATATCGCGTTTTAAGAAGCATTAGAACTCTATTGCTACGATACGTAGACATCTGCAAACGCTATTTCTTTGCTAGGAAGTGTCGCATTTACATTCATTTGAAGTGTAGACGAAGAATACATAACACTTCGCAGAACATATTATATCTTACCATGAAACATAGAAATGAGATGCGATATCGCGTTTTAAGAATCGTAAGAGCTCTATTGCTTTGATACGTAGAAATCTGCAAACGCAATCTCCTTGCAAGGAAGTGTCGCATTTACATTCATATGAAGTGTAGACGAGGAATACATAACACTTCGCAAATCATATTATATCTTACCATGAAACAAAGAAATCAGATGCGATATCGCGTTTTAAGAAGCATTAGAAATCTACTGCTACGATACGTAGACATCAGCAAACGCTATTTCCGAGCGAGGAAGTGTCGCATTCACATTCCTTTGAAGTGTAGACGAGGCATACATAACACTTCGCAAATCATATTATATCTTACCATGAAACATTGAAATGAGATGCAATATCGCGTTTTAAGAATCATAAGAACTCTATTGCTACGATACGTAAACATCTGCAGACGCTATTTCCTTGCAAGGAAGTGTCGCATTTACATTCATTTGAAGTGTAGACGAGGAATACATCACACATTGCAAGTCATATTATATCTTACCATGAAACATAGAAATGAGATGCGATATCGCGTTTTAAGAAGCATTAGAACTCTATTGCTACGATACGTAGACATCTGCAAACGCTATTTCTTTGCTAGGAAGTGTCGCATTTACATTCATTTGAAGTGTAGACGAAGAATACATAACACTTCGCAGAACATATTATATCTTACCATGAAACATAGAAATGAGATGCGATATCGCGTTTTAAGAATCGTAAGAGCTCTATTGCTTTGATACGTAGAAATCTGCAAACGCAATCTCCTTGCAAGGAAGTGTCGCATTTACATTCATATGAAGTGTAGACGAGGAATACATAACACTTCGCAAATCATATTATATCTTACCATGAACATAGAAATGAGATGCGATATCGCGTTTTAAGGAACATAAGTACTCTATTGCTACGATACGTAGGAATCTGCATACGCTATATCCTTGGAAGGAAGTGTCGCATTTACATTCATTTGAATCGTATACGAGGAGTGCATAACACTTCGCAATGAATATTATATCTTATCATGAAACATAGATATGAGATGCAACATCTCGTTTTAAGAAGCATTTGAACTCTATTGCTACGATACCTAGACATCTGCAGACGCTATTTCCTAGCAAGGAAGTGTCGCATTTGCATTCATTTGAAGTGTAGACGAGGAATACATGACACTTCGCAAATCATATTATATCTTACCATGAAACAAAGAAATCAGATGCGATATCGCGTTTTAAGGAGCATCAGAAATCTATTGCTACGATACGTAGACATCTGCAAACGCTATTTCTTTGCTAGGAAGTGTCGCATTTACATTCATATGAAGTGTAGACGAGGAATACATAACACTTCGCAAATCATATTATATCTTACCATGAAACATAGAAATGAGATGCGATATCGCGTTTTAAGAAACATAAGTACTCTATTGCTACGATACGTAGAAATCTGCATACGCTATTTCCTTGAAGGAAGTGTCGCATTTACATTCATTTGAATCGTATACGAGGAGTGCATAACACTTCGCAATGAATATTATATCTTATCATGAAACATAGATATGAGATGCAATATCTCGTTTTAAGAAGCATTAGAAATCTACTGCTACGATACGTAGACATCTGCAAACGCTATTTCCGAGCGAGAAAGTGTCGCATTCACTTTCCTTTGAAGTGTAGACGAGGCATACATAACACTTCGCAAATCATATTATATCTTACCATGCAACATAGAAACGAGATGCAATATCGCGTTTTAAGAATCATAAGAACTCTATTGCTACGATACGTAAACATCTGCAGACGCTATTTCCTTGCAAGGAAGTGTCGCATTTACATTCATTTGAAGTGTAGACGAGGAATACATCACACTTTGCAAGTCATATTATATCTTACCATGAAACATAGAAATGAGATGCGATATCGCGTTTTAAGAAACATAAGTACTCTATTGCTACGATACGTAGAAATCTGCATACGCTATTTCCTTGAAGGAAGTGTCGCATTTACATTCATTTGAATCGTATACGAGGAGTGCATAACACTTCGCAAATCATATTATATCTTACCATGAAACATAGAAATGAGATGCGATATCGCGTTTTAAGAATCATAAGAACTCTATTGCTACGATACGTAGACATCTGAAAACGCTACTTCCTAGCGAGGAAGTGTCGCATTCACATTCATTTGAAGTGTAGACGAGGAATACATAACACTTCGCAAATCATATTATATCTTACCATGAAACATAGATATGAGATGCGATATCGCGTTTTAAGAATCATAAGAACTCTACTGCTACGATACGTAGACATCTGCAAACGCTATTTCCTAGCGAGGAAGTGTCGCATTCACATTCATTTGAAGTGTAGACGAGGAATACATAACACTTCGCAAATCGTATTATATCTTACCATGAAACATAGAAATGAGATGCGATATCGCGTTTTAAGAAGCATTAGAAATCTACTGCTACGATACGTAGACATCTGCAAACGCTATTTCCTAGCGAGTAAGTGTCGCAACCACATTCCTTTGAAGTGTAGACGAGGAATACATAACACTTCGCAAATCATATTATATCTTACCATGAAACATAGAAATGAGATGCGATATCGCGTTTTAAGAAGCAATTGAACTCTGTTCCTACGATACGTAGACATCTGCAAACGCTATTTCCTTGCAAGGAAGTGTCGCATTTATATTCATTTGAATCGTAGACGAGGAATACATGACACTTCGCAAATCATATTATATCTTACCATGAAACAAAGAAATCAGATGCGATATCGCGTTTTAAGAAGCATTAGAAATCTACTGCTACGATACGTAGACATCTGCAAACGCTATTTCCGAGCGAGAAAGTGTCGCATTCACATTCCTTTGAAGTGTAGACGAGGCATACATAACACTTCGCAGAACATATTATATCTTACCATGAAACATAGAAATGAGATGCGATATCGCGTTTTAAGAATCGTAAGTGCTCTATTGCTTTGATACGTAGAAATCTGCAAACGCTATTTCCTTGCAAGGAAGAGTCGCATTTACATTCATATGAAGTGTAGACGAGGAATACATAACACTTCGCAAATCATATTATATCTTACCATGAACCATAGAAATGAGATGCGATATCGCGTTTTAAGAAACATAAGTACTCTATTGCTACGATACGTAGACATCTGCATACGCTATTTCCTTGAAGGAAGTGTCGCATTTACATTCATTTGAATCGTATACGAGGAGTGCATAACACTTCGCAATGAATATTATATCTTATCATGAAACATAGATATGAGATGCAATATCTCGTTTTAAGAAGCATTTGAACTCCATTGCTACGATACCTAGACATCTGCAGACGCTATTTCCTAGCAAGGAAGTGTAGCATTCACATTCATTTGAAGTGTAGACGAGGAATACATAACACTTCGCAAATCATATTATATCTTACCATGAAACATAGAAATGAGATGCGATATCGCGTTTTAAGAATCATAAGAACTCTATTGCTACGATACGTAGACATCTGCAAACGCTACTTCCTAGCGAGGAAGTGTCGCATTCACATTCATTTGAAGTGTAGACGAGGAATACATAACACTTCGCAAATCATATTATATCTTACCATGAAACATAGAAATGAGATGCGATATCGCGTTTTAAGAAGCATTAGAAATCTATTGCTACGATACGTAGACATCTGCAAACGCTATTTCCTAGCGAGTAAGTGTCGCAACCAAATTCCTTTGAAGTGTAGACGAGGAATACATAACACTTCGCAAATCATATTATATCTTACCATGAAACATAGAAATGAGATGCGATATCGCGTTTTAAGAAGCATTAGAAATCTATTGCTACGATACGTAGACATCTGCAAACGCTATTTCCTTGCAAGGAAGTGTCGCATTTACTTTCATTTGAATCGTAGACGAGGAATGCATAACACTTCGCAATGAATATTATATCTTACCATGAAACATAGAAATGAGATGCGATATCGCGTTTTAAGAATCATAAGAACTCTATTGCTACGATACGTAGACATATGCAAACGCTATTTCCTAGCGAGGAAGTGTCGCATTCACATTCATTTGAAGTGTAGACGAGGAATACATCACACTCTGCAAGTCATATTATATCTTACCATGAAACATAGAAATGAGATGCGATATCGCGTTTTAAGAAGCATTAGAACTCTATTGCTACGATACGTAGACATCTGCAAACGCTATTTCCTTGCTAGGAAGTGTCGCATTTACATTCATTTGAAGTGTGGACGAGGAATACATAACACTTCGTAGATCATATTATATCTTACCATGAAACATAGAAATGAGATGCGATATCGCGTTTTAAGAATCGTAAGAGCTCTATTGCTTTGATACGTAGAAATCTGCAAACGCTATTTCCTTGCAAGGAAGTGTCGCATTTACATTCATATGAAGTGTAGACGAGGAATACATAACACTTCGCAGATCATATTATATCTTACCATGAAACATAGAAATGAGATGCGATATCGCGTTTTAAGAATCGTAAGAGCTCTATTGCTTTGATACGTAGAAATCTGCAAACGCTATTTCCTTGCAAGGAAGTGTCGCATTTACATTCATATGAAGTGTAGACGAGGAATACATAACACTTCGCAAATCATATTATATCTTACCATGAAACATAGAAATGAGATGCGATATCGCGTTTTAAGAAACATAAGTACTCTATTGCTACGATACGTAGAAATCTGCATACGCTATTTCCTTGGAAGGAAGTGTCGCATTTACATTCACTTGAATCGTATACGAGGTATACATAACACTTCACAATGAAAATTATATCCTATCATGCAACACAGAAATGAGATGCGATATCGCGTTTTAAGAAGCATTAGAACTCTATTGCTACGATACGTAGACATCTGCAAACGCTATTTCCTTGCAAGAAAGTGTCGCATTTACATTCGTCTGAAGTGAATACGAGGTATACATAACACTTTACAATGAATATTATATCTTATCATGCAACATAGTAATGAGATGCGATATCGCGTTTTACGAAGCATCAGAACTCTATTGCTATGATACGTAGACATCTGCAAACGCTATTTCCTATCAAGGAAGTATCGCATTAACGTCCATTTCATTCGTAGACGAGGAAAGCATAACCCTTCGCAATGAATGTTATATCTTATCATGAAACACAGATATGAGATGCAATATCTCGTTTTAAGAAGCATTTGAATTCTATTGCTTCGATACGTAGACATCTGCAAACGCTATTTCCTTGCAAGGAAGTGTCGCAATTACGTTCATTTGAAGTGTAGACGAGGAATACATAACACTTCGCAAATCATATTATATCTTACCATGAAACATAGAAATGAGATGCGATATCGCGTTTTAAGAATCATAAGAACTCTATTGCTACGATACGTAGACATCTGAAAACGCTATTTCCTTGCAAGGAAGTGTCGCATTTACATTCATTTGAATCGTAGACGAGGAATGCGTAACACTTCGCAAATCATATTATATCTTACCATGAAACATAGAAATGAAATGCGATATCGCGTTTTAAGAAGCATTAGAACTCTATTGCTACGATAGGTAGACATCTGCAAGCGCTATTGTCCTTACAAGGAAGCGTCGCATTTACATTCATCTGAATTGTGGACGAGGAAAACATAACACACTGCAAATCATATTATATCTTACCATGAAACATAGAAATGAGGTGCGATATCGCGTTTTAGGAATCATAAGAACTCTATTGCTACGATACGTAGACATCTGCAAACGCAATTTACTTGCAAGGAAGTGTCGCATTTACATTCATTTGAAGTGTAGACGAGGAATACATAACACTTCGCAAATCATATTATATCTTACCATGAAACATAGAAATGAGATGCGATATCGCGTTTTAAGAAGCATTTGAACTCTATTGCTTCGATAGGTAGACATCTGCAAACTCTATTTCCTTGCAAGGAAGTGTCGCAATTATATTCATTTGAAGTGTAGACGAGGAATACATAACACTTCGCAAATCATATTATATCTTACCATGAAACATAGAAATGAGATGCGATATCGCGTTTTAAGAATCATAAGAACTCTATTGCTACGATACGTAGACATCTGCAAACGCCATTTCCTTGCAAGGAAGTCTCGCATTTACATTCATTTGAATCGTAGACGAGGAATGCATAACACTTCGCAATGAATATTATATCTTACCATGAAACATAGAAATGAGATGCGATATCGCGTTTTAAGAAGCATAAGAACTCTATTGCTTTGATACGTAGACATCTGCAAACGCTATTTCCTAGCAAGGAAGTTTCGCATTTACATTCATTTGAAGTGTAGGCGAGGAATGCATGACACTTCGCAATGAATATTATATCTTACCATGAAACATAGAAATGAGATGCGATATCGCGTTTTAAGAAGCATTAGAAATCTATTGCTACGATACGTAGATATCTGCAAACGCTATTTCCTAGCAAGGAAGTTTCGCATTTACATTCATTTGAAGTGTAGGCGAGGAATACATAACACTTCGCAAATCATATTATATCTTACCATGAAACATAGAAATGAGATGCGATATCGCGTTTTCAGAAGCATAAGAACTCTATTGCTTTGATACGTAGCCATCTGCAAACGCTATTTCCTAGCAAGGAAGTTTCGCATTTACATTCATTTGAAGTGTAGGCGAGGAATGCATGACACTTCGCAATGAATATTATATCTTACCATGAAACCTAGATATGAGATGCGATATCTCGTTTTAAGAAGCATTTGAACTCTATTGCTTCGATACGTAGACATCTGTAAATGCTATTTCCTTGCAAGGAAGTGTCGCATTTACATACTTTTAAAGTGAATGCGAGGTTTACATAACACTTCGCAATGAATATTATACCTTATCATGAAACATAGAAATGTGACACGATATCACGTTTTAAGAAGCACTAGAACTCTATCCCTACGATACGTAAACATCTGCAGACGCTATTTCCTAGCTAGGAAGAGTCGCATTTACATTCATTTGAATCGTAGACGAGGAATGCATAACACTTCGCAATGAATATTATATCTTATCATGAAACATAGAAATGAGATGCGATATCGCGTTTTAAGAAGCATAAGAACTCTATTGCTTTGATACGTAGACATCTGCAAACGCTATTTCCTAGCAAGGAAGTTTCGCATTTACATTCATTTGAAGTGTAGGCGAGGAATGCATGACACTTTGCAATGAATATTATATCTTACCATGAAACATAGAAATGAGAAGCGATATCGCGTTTTAAGAAGCATTAGAAATCTATTGCTACGATACGTAGATATCTGCAAACGCTATTTCCTAGCAAGGAAGTTTCGCATTTACATTCATTTGAAGTGTAGGCGAGGAATACATAACACTTCGCAAATCATATTATATCTTACCATGAAACATAGAAATGAGATGCGATATCGCGTTTTCAGAAGCATGAGAACTCTATTGCTTTGATACGTAGCCATCTGCAAACGCTATTTCCTAGCAAGGAAGTTTCGCATTTACATTCATTTGAAGTGTAGGCGAGGAATGCATGACACTTCGCAATGAATATTATATCTTACCATGAAACGTAGATATGAGATGCGATATCTCGTTTTAAGAAGCATTTGAACTCTATTGCTTCGATACGTAGACATCTGTAAATGCTATATCCTTGCAAGGAAGTGTCGCATTTACATACTTTTAAAGTGAATGCGAGGTTTACATAACACTTCGCAATGAATATTATACCTTATCATGAAACATAGAAATGAGACACGATATCACGTTTTAAGAAGCACTAGAACTCTATCCCTACGATACGTAAACATCTGCAGACGCTATTTCCTAGCTAGGAAGAGTCGCATTTACATTCATTTGAATCGTAGACGAGGAATGCATAACACTTCGCAATGAATATTATATCTTATCATGAAACATAGATATGAGATGCGATATCTCGTTTTAAGAAGCATTTGAACTCTATTGCTTCGATACTTAGACATCTGTAAATGCTATTTCCTTGCAAGGAAGTGTCGCATTTACATACTTTTAAAGTGAATGCGAGGTTTACATAACACTTCGCAATGAATATTATACCTTATCATGAAACATAGAAATGAGACACGATATCACGTTTTAAGAAGCACTAGAACTCTATCCCTACGATACGTAAACATCTGCAAACGCTATTTCCTAGCAAGGAAGGGTCGCATTTACATTCATTTGAATCGTAGACGAGGAATGCATTACACTTTGCAATGAATATTATATCTTACCATGAAACATAGAAATGAGATGCGATATCACGTTTTAAGAAGCATTAGAACTCTATCCCTACGATACGTAGACATCTGCAAACGCTATTTCCTAGCAGGGAAGTGTCGCATTCACATTCATTTGAATCGTAGACGAGGAATGCATAACACTTAGCAAATGAATATTATATCTTATCATGAAACGTAGATATGAGATGCAATATCTCGTTTTAAGAAGCATTTGAACTCTATTCCCACGATACGTAGACATCTGCAAACGCTATTTCCTTGCAAGGAAGTGTCGCATTTACATTCATTTGAATCGTAGACGAGGAATGCATAACACTTCGCAAATCATATTATATCTTACCATGAAACATAGAAATGAGATGCGATATCGCGTTTTAAGAAGCATTAGAAATCTATTGCTACGATACGTAGACATCTGCAAACGCTATTTCCTTGCAAGGAAGTGTCGCATTTACTTTCATTTGAATCGTAGACGAGGAATGCATAACACTTCGCAATGAATATTATATCTTATCATGAAACATAGATATGAGATGCAATATCTCGTTTTAAGAAGCATTAGAAATCTATTGCAACGATACGTAGACATCTGCAAACGCTATTTCCTAGCAAGGAAGTTTCGCATTTACATTCATTTGAAGTGTAGGCGTGGAATACATAACACTTCGCAGATCATATTATATCTTACCATGAAACATAGAAATGAGATGCGATATCGCGTTTTAAGAAGCATTAGAACTCTATTGCTACGATACGTAGACATCTGCAGACGCTATTTCCTAGCATGGAAGTGTCGCATTTACATTCATTTGAATCGTAGACGAGGAATGCATAACACTTCGCCATGAATATTATATCTTATCATGAAACATAGATATGAGATGCAATATCTCGTTTTAAGAAGCATTTGAACTCTATTGCTTCGATACGTAAACATCTGCAAACGCTATTTCCTAGCAAGGAAGTGTCGCATTTACATTCATTTGAATCGTAGACGACGAATGCATAACAGTTCGCAATGAATATTATATCTTATCATGAAACATAGATATGAGATGCGATATCTCGTTTTAAGGAGCATTTGAACTCTATTGCTTCGATACGTAGACATCTGTAAACGCTATTTCCTTGCAAGGAAGTGTCGCATTTACATTCTTCTGAAGTGAATACGAGGTATACATAACACTTTACAATGAATATTATATCTTATCATGCAACACAGTAATGAGATGCGATATCGCGTTTTAAGAAGCATTAGAACTCTATTGCTACGATACGTAAACATCTGCAAACGCTATTTCCTAGCAAGAAAGTGTCGCATTTACATTCATTTGAAGTGTAGACGAGGAATACATGACACTTCGCAAATCATATTATATCTTACCATGAAGCATAGAAATGAGATACGATATCACGTTTTAAGAAGCATTACAACTCTATCCCTACGATACGTAGACATCTGCAAACGCTATTTCCTAGCAAGGAAGTGTCGCATTTACATTCATTTGAAGTGTAGGCGAGGAATACATAAGATTTCGCAAATCATATTATATCTTAGCATGAAACATAGAAATGAGATGCGATATCGCGTTTTAGGAAGCATAAGAACTCTATTGCTTTGAAACGTAGACATCGGCAAACTTGCTATTTCCTAGCAAGGAAGTGTCGCATTTACATTGATTTGAATCGTAGACGAGGAATGCGTAACACTTCGCAATGAATATTATATCTTACCGTGAAACATAGAAATGAGATGCGATATCACGTTTTAAGAAGCATTAGAACTCTATCCCTACGATACGTAAATATCTGCAAACGCTATTTCCTAGCAAGGAAGAGTCGCATTTACGTTCATTTGAATCGTAGACGAGGAATGCATAACACTTCGCAATGGAAATTATATCTTATCATGAAACATAGATATGAGATGCGATATCTCGTTTTAAGAAGGACTTGAACCCTATTGCTTCGATACGTAGACATCTGCAAACGCTATTTCCTTGCAAGGAAGTGTCGCATTTACATTCTTTTGAAGTGTATAATAGGTATACATAACACTTCGCAATGAATACTATACCTTGTCATGAAACGTAGAAATGAGATGCGATATCGCGTTTTAAGAATCGTAAGAGCTCTATTGCTTTGATACGTAGAAATCTGCAAACGCTATTTCCTTGCAAGGAAGTGTCGCATTTACATTCATATGAAGTGTAGACGAGGAATACATAACACTTCGCAAATCATATTATATCTTACCATGAAACATAGAAATGAGATGCGATATCGCGTTTTAAGAAACATAAGTACTCTATTGCTACGATACGTAGAAATCTGCATACGCTATTTCCTTGGAAGGAAGTGTCGCATTTACATTCATTTGAATCGTATACGAGGAGTGCATAACACTTCGCAATGAATATTATATCTTACCATGAAACATAGAAATGAGATGCGATATCGCGTTTTAAGAATCATAAGAACTCTATTGCTACGATAGGTAGACATTTGCAAACGCTATTTCCTTGCAAGGAAGTGTCGCATTTACATTTATTTGAAGTGTAGACGAGGAATACATAACACTTCGCAAATCATATTATATCTTACCATGAAACATAGAAATGAGATGCGATATCGCGTTTTAAGAAGCATTAGAACTCTATTGCTACGATACCTAGACATCTGCAGACGCTATTTCCTTGCGAGGAAGTTTCGCATTTACATTCATTTGAAGTGTGGGCGAGGAATGCATGACACTTCGCAATGAATATTATATCTTACCATGAAACGTAGATATGAGATGCGATATCTCGTTTTAAGAAGCATTTGAACTCTATTGCTTCGATACGTAGACATCTGTAAATGCTATTTTCTTGCAAGGAAGTGTCGCATTTACATACTTTTAAAGTGAATGCGAGGTTTACATAACACTTCGCAATGAATATTATACCTTATCATGAAACATAGAAATGAGACACGATATCACGTTTTAAGAAGCACTAGAACTCTATCCCTACGATACGTAAACATCTGCAGACGCTATTTCCTAGCTAGGAAGAGTCGCATTTACATTAATTTGAATCGTAGACGAGGAATGCATAACACTTCGCAATGAATATTATATCTTATCATGAAACATAGATATGAGATGCGATATCTCGTTTTAAGAAGCATTTGAACTCTATTGCTTCGATACTTAGACATCTGTAAATGCTATTTCGTTGCAAGGAAGTGTCGCATTTACATACTTTTAAAGTGAATGCGAGGTTTACATAACACTTCGCAATGAATATTATACCTTATCATGAAACATAGAAATGAGACACGATATCACGTTTTAAGAAGCACTAGAACTCTATCCCTACGATACGTAAACATCTGCAAACGCTATTTCCTAGCAAGGAAGGGTCGCATTTACATTCATTTGAATCGTAGACGAGGAATGCATTACACTTTGCAATGAATATTATATCTCACCATGAAACATAGAAATGAGATGCGATATCACGTTTTAAGAAGCATTAGAACTCTATCCCTACGATACGTAGACATCTGCAAACGCTATTTCCTAGCAGGGAAGTGTCGCATTCACATTCATTTGAATCGTAGACGAGGAATGCATAACACTTAGCAAATGAATATTATATCTTATCATGAAACATAGATATGAGATGCGATATCTCGTTTTAAGAAGCATTTGGACCCTATTGCTTCGATACGTAGACACCTGTAAATGCTATTTCCTAGCGAGTAAGTGTCGCATTCACATTCCTTTGAAGTGTAGACGAGGAATACATAACACTTCGCAAATCATATTATATCTTACCATGAAACATAGAAATGAGATGCGATATCGCGTTTTAAGAAGCATTAGAAATCTATTGCTACGATACGTAGACATCTGCAAACGCTATTTCCTTGCAAGGAAGTGTCGCATTTACTTTCATTTGAATCGTAGACGAGGAATGCATAACACTTCGCAATGAATATTATATCTTATCATGAAACATAGATATGAGATGCAATATCTCGTTTTAAGAAGCATTTGAACTCTATTCCCACGATACGTAGACATCTGCAAACGCTATTTCCTTGCAAGGAAGTGTCGCATTTACATTCATTTGAATCGTAGACGAGGAATGCATAACACTTCGCAAATCATATTATATCTTACCATGAAACATAGAAATGAGATGCGATATCGCGTTTTAAGAAGCATTAGAAATCTATTGCTACGATACGTAGACATCTGCAAACGCTATTTCCTTGCAAGGAAGTGTCGCATTTACTTTCATTTGAATCGTAGACGAGGAATGCATAACACTTCGCAATGAATATTATATCTTATCATGAAACATAGATATGAGATGCAATATCTCGTTTTAAGAAGCATTAGAAATCTATTGCTACGATACGTAGACATCTGCAAACGCTATTTCCTAGCAAGGAAGTTTCGCATTTACATTCATTTGAAGTGTAGGCGTGGAATACATAACACTTCGCAGATCATATTATATCTTACCATGAAACATAGAAATGAGATGCGATATCGCGTTTTAAGAAGCATTAGAACTCTATTGCTACGATACGTAGACATCTGCAGACGCTATTTCCTAGCATGGAAGTTTCGCATTTACATTCATTTGAATCGTAGACGAGGAATGCATAACACTTCGCCATGAATATTATATCTCATCATGAAACATAGATATGAGATGCAATATCTCGTTTTAAGAAGCATTTGAACTCTATTGCTTCGATACGTAAACATCTGCAAACGCTATTTCCTAGCAAGGAAGTGTCGCATTTACATTCATTTGAATCGTAGACGACGAATGCATAACAGTTCGCAATGAATATTATATCTTATCATGAAACATAGATATGAGATGCGATATCTCGTTTTAAGGAGCATTTGAACTCTATTGCTTCGATACGTAGACATCTGTAAACGCTATTTCCTTGCAAGGAAGTGTCGCATTTACATTCTTCTGAAGTGAATACGAGGTATACATAACACTTTACAATGAATATTATATCTTATCATGCAACACAGTAATGAGATGCGATATCGCGTTTTAAGAAGCATTAGAACTCTATTGCTACGATACGTAAACATCTGCAAACGCTATTTCCTAGCAAGAAAGTGTCGCATTTACATTCATTTGAAGTGTAGACGAGGAATACATGACACTTCGCAAATCATATTATATCTTACCATGAAACATAGAAATGAGATACGATATCACGTTTTAAGAAGCATTACAACTCTATCCCTACGATACGTAGACATCTGCAAACGCTATTTCCTAGCAAGGAAGTGTCGCATTTAAATTCATTTGAAGTGTAGGCGAGGAATACATAAGATTTCGCAAATCATATTATATCTTAGCATGAAACATAGAAATGAGATGCGATATCGCGTTTTAGGAAGCATAAGAACTCTATTGCTTTGAAACGTAGACATCGGCAAACTTGCTATTTGCTAGCAAGGAAGTGTCGCATTTACATTGATTTGAATCGTAGACGAGGAATGCGTAACACTTCGCAATGAATATTATATCTTACCGTGAAACATAGAAATGAGATGCGATATCACGTTTTAAGAAGCATTAGAACTCTATCCCTACGATACGTAAATATCTGCAAACGCTATTTCCTAGCAAGGAAGAGTCGCATTTACGTTCATTTGAATCGTAGACGAGGAATGCATAACACTTCGCAATGGAAATTATATCTTATCATGAAACATAGATATGAGATGCGATATCTCGTTTTAAGAAGGACTTGAACCCTATTGCTTCGATACGTAGACATCTGCAAACGCTATTTCCTTGCAAGGAAGTGTCGCATTTACATTCTTTTGAAGTGTATAATAGGTATACATAACACTTCGCAATGAATACTATACCTTGTCATGAAACGTAGAAATGAGATGCGATATCGCGTTTTAAGAATCGTAAGAGCTCTATTGCTTTGATACGTAGAAATCTGCAAACGCTATTTCCTTGCAAGGAAGTGTCGCATTTACATACTTTTAAAGTGAATGCGAGGTTTACATAACACTTCGCAATGAATATTATATCTTACCATGAAACATAGAAATGAGATGCGATATCGCGTTTTAAGAATCATAAGAACTCTATTGCTACGATAGGTAGACATTTGCAAACGCTATTTCCTTGCAAGGAAGTGTCGCATTTACATTTATTTGAAGTGTAGACGAGGAATACATAACACTTCGCAAATCATATTATATCTTACCATGAAACATAGAAATGAGATGCGATATCGCGTTTTAAGAAGCATTGGAACTCTATTGCTACGATACCTAGACATCTGCAGACGCTATTTCCTTGCGAGGAAGTGTCGCATTTACATTTTTTCGAAGTGAATAATGGGTACACATAATACATCGCAATGAATACTATACCTTGTCATGAAACGTACAAATGAGATGCGATATCGCGTTTTAAGCAGCATTAGAACCCTATTGCTACGATACGTAGACATCTGCAAACGCTATTTCCTTGCAAGGAAGTGTCGCATTTACAGTCTTCTGAAGTGAATACGAGGTATACATAACACTTTACAATGAATATTATATCTTATCATGCAACATAGTAATGAGATGCGATATCGCGTTTTAAGAAGCATCAGAACTCTATTGCTATGATACGTAGACATCTGCAAACGCTATTTCCTATCAAGGAAGTATCGCATTAACGTCCATTTCATTCGTAGACGAGGAATGCATAACACTTCGCAATGAATATTATATCTTATCATGAAACACAGATATGAGATGCAATATCTCGTTTTAAGAAGCATTTGAATTCTATTGCTTCGATACGTAGACATCTGCAAACGCTATTTCCTTGCAAGGAAGTGTCGCATTTACATTCATTTGAAGTGTAGACGAGGAATACATAACACTTCGCAAATCATATTATATCTTACCATGAAACATAGAAATGAGATGCGATATCGCGTTTTAAGAATCATAAGAACTCTATTGCTACGATACGTAGACATCTGAAAACGCTATTTCCTTGCAAGGAAGTGTCGCATTTACATTCATTTGAATCGTAGACGAGAAATGCATAACACTTCGCAATGAATATTATATCTTATCATGAATCATAGATATGAGATGCAATATCTCGTTTTAAGAAGCATTTGAACTCTATTGCTATGATACCTAGACATCTGCTGACGCTATTTCCTAGCAAGGAAGTGTCGCATTTACATTCATTTGAAGTGTAGACGAGGAATACATGACACTTCGCAAATCATATTATATCTTACCATGAAACATATAAATGAGATGCGATATCGCGTTTTAAGAAGCATTTGAACTCTATTGCCTCGATACGTAGACATCTGCAAACGCTATTTCCTTGCATGGAAGTGTCTCATTTACATTCATTTGAAGTGTAGACGAGGAATGCATAACACTTCGCAAATCATATTATATCTTACCATGAAGCATAGAAATGAAATGCGATATCGCGTTTTAAGAAGCATTAGAACTCTATTGCTACGATAGGTAGACATCTGCAAGCGCTATTGTCCTTGCAAGGAAGTGTCGCATTTACATTCATCTGAATTGTGGACGAGGAAAACATAACACACTGCAAATCATATTATATATTACCATGAAACATAGAAATGAGATGCGATAGCGCGTTTTAGGAATCATATGAACTCTATTGCTACGATACGTAGACATCTGCAAACGCAATTTACTTGCAAGGAAGTGTCGCATTTACATTCATTTGAAGTGTAGATGAGGAATACATAACACTTCGCAAATCATATTATATCTTACCATGAAACATAGAAATGAGATGCGATATCGCGTTTTAAGAAGCATTTGAACTCTATTGCTTCGATACGTAGACATCTGCAAACTCCATTTCCTTGCAAGGAAGTGTCGCAATTATATTCATTTGAAGTGTAGGCGAAGAATACATAACACTTCGCAAATCATATTATATCTTACCATGAAACATAGAAATGATATGCGATATCGCGTTATAAGAATCATAAGAACTCTATTGCTACGATACGTAGACATCTGCAAACGCCATTTCCTTGCAAGGAAGTGTCGCATTTACATTCATTTGAATCGTAGACGAGGAATGCATAACACTTCGCAATGAATATTATATCTTATCATGAAACATAGATATGAGATGCGATATCTCGTTTTAAGAAGCATTTGAACTCTATTGCTTCGATACGTAGACATCTGTAAACGCTATTTCCTTGCAAGGAAATGTCGCATTTACATTCTTCTGAAGTGAATACGAGGTATACATAACACTTTACAATGAATATTATATCTTATCATGCGACATAGTAATGAGATGCGATATCGCGTTTTAAGAAGCATTAGAACTCTATTGCTACGATACGTAGACATCTGCAAACGCTATTTCCTAGCAAGGAAGTGTCGCATTTACATTCATTTGAAGTGTAGGCGAGGAATACATAACACTTCGCAAATCATATTATATCTTACCATGAAACATAGAAATGAGATGCGATATCGCGTTTTAAGAAGCATAAGAAATCTATTGCTTTGATACGTAGACATCTGCAAACGCTATTTCCTAGCAAGGAAGTTTCGCATTTACATTCATTTGAAGTGTAGGCGAGGAATGCATGACACTTCGCAATGAATATTATATCTTACCATGAAACGTAGACATGAGATGCGATATCTCGTTTTAAGAAGCATTTGAACTCTATTGATTCGATACGTAGACATCTATAAATGCTATTTCCTTGCAAGGAAGTGTCGCATTTACATACTTTTAAAGTGAATGCGAGGTTTACATAACACTTCGCAATGAATATTATACCTTATCATGAAACATAGAAATGAGACACGATATCACGTTTTAAGAAGCACTAGAACTCTATCCCTACGATACGTAAACATCTGCAGACGCTATTTCCTAGCTAGGAAGAGTCGCATTTACATTCATTTGAATCGTAGACGAGGAATGCATAACACTTCGCAATGAATATTATATCTTATCATGAAACATAGATATGAGATGCGATATCTCGTTTTAAGAAGCATTTGGACCCCATTGCTTCGATACCTAGACATCTGTAAATGCTATTTCCTTGCAAGGAAGTGTCGCATTTACATTCTTTTGAAGTGAATAATAGGTATACATAACACTTCGCAAGAATACTATACCTTGTCATGAAACGTAGAAATGAGATGCGATATCGCGTTTTACGAAGCATTAGAACTCTATTGCTACGATACGTAGACATCTGCAGACGCTATTTCCTGGCATGGAAGTGTCGCATTTACATTCATTTGAAGTGTAGACGAGGAATACATGACACTTCGCAAATCATATTATATCTTACCATGAAACATAGAAATGAGATGCGATATCACGATTTAAGAAGCATATGAACTCTATCCCTACGATACGTAGACATCTGCAAACGCTATTTCCCAGCAAGGAAGTGTCGCATTTACATTCATTTGAAGTGAATAATAGGTATACATAACACTTCGCAATGAATACTATACCTTGTCATGAAACGTAGAAATGAGATGCGATATCGCGTTTTAAGAAGCATTAGAACTCTGTTGCTACGATACGTAGACATCTGCAGACGCTATTTCCTAGCATGGAAGTGTCGCATTTACATTCATTTGAATCGTAGACGAGGAATGCATAACACTTCGCAATGAATATTATATCTTATCATGAAACATAGATATGAGATGCAATATCTCGTTTTAAGAAGCATTTTGAACTCTATTGCTTCGATACGTAAACATCTGCAAACGCTATTTCCTTGCATGGAAGTGTCGCATTTACATTCTTTTGAAGTGAATAATAGGTATACATAACACTTCGCAATGAATACTATACCTTGTCATGAAACGTAGAAATGAGATGCGATATCGCGTTTAAGGAGCATTAGAACTCTATTGCTACGACACGTAGACATCTGCAAACGCTATTTCCTAGCAAGGAAGTGTCGCATTTACATTCATTTGAAGTGTAGACGAGGAATACATAACACTTCGCAATGAATATTACATGTTATCATGAAACATAGAAATGAGATGCGATATCTCGTTTTAAGAAGCATTTGAACTCTATTGCTTCGATACGTAAACATCTGCAAACGCTATTTCCTTGCATGGAAGTGTCGCACTTACATTCTTCTGAAGTGAATACGAGGTACACATAACACTTTACAATGAATATTATATCTTATCATGCAACATAGTAATGAGATGCGATATCGCGTTTTAAGAAGCATTAGAACTCTATTGCTACGATACGTAAACATCTGCAAACGCTATTTCCTAGCAAGAAAGTGTCGCATTTACATTCATTTGAAGTGTAGACGAGGAATACATGACACTTCGCAAATCATATTATATCTTACCATGAAACATAGAAATGAGATACGATATCACGTTTTAAGAAGCATTACAACTCTATCCCTACGATACGTAGACATCTGCAAACGCTATTTCCCAGCAAGGAAGTGTCGCATTTACATTCATTTGAAGTGAATAATAGGTATACATAACACTTCGCAATGAATACTATACCTTGTCATGAAACGTAGAAATGAGATGCGATATCGCGTTTTAAGAAGCATTAGAACTCTGTTGCTACGATACGTAGACATCTGCAGACGCTATTTCCTAGCATGGAAGTGTCGCATTTACATTCATTTGAATCGTAGACGAGGAATGCATAACACTTCGCAATGAATATTATATCTTATCATGAAACATAGATATGAGATGCAATATCTCGTTTTAAGAAGCATTTTGAACTCTATTGCTTCGATACGTAAACATCTGCAAACGCTATTTCCTTGCATGGAAGTGTCGCATTTACATTCATTTGAATCGTAGACGAGGAATGCATAACACTTCGCCATGAATATTATATCTTATCATGAAACATAGATATGAGATGCGATATCTCGTTTTAAGGAGCATTTGAACTCTATTGCTTCGATACGTAGACATCTGCAAACGCTATTTCCTTGCAAGCAAGTGTCGCATTTACATTCATTTGAAGTGTAGACGGGGAATACATAACACTTCGCAAATCATATTATATCTTACCATGAAACATTGAAATGAGATGCGATATCGGGTTTTAAGAATCATAAGAACACTATTGCTACGATACGTAGACATCTGCAAACGCCATTTCCTAGCGAGGAAGTGTCGCATTCACATTCGTTTGATGTGTAGACGAGGAATACATAACTCTTCGCAAATCATATTATATCTTATCATGAAACATATGTATGAGATGCGATATCTCGTTTTAAGAAGCATTTGAACACTATTGCTTCGATAAGTAGACATCTGTAAACGCTATTTCCTTGCAAGGAAGTGTCGCATTTACATTCTTCCGAAGGGAATACGAGGTATACATAACAATTTACAATGAATATTATATCTTATCATGCAACATAGCAACGAGATGCGATATCGCGTTTTAAGAAGCATTAGAACTCTATTGCAACGATACGTAGACATCTGCAAACGCTATTTCCTAGCAAAGAAGTGTCGCATTTACATTCATTTGAAGTGTAGACGAGGAATACATGACACTTCGCAAATCATATTATATCTTACCATGAAACATAGAAATGAGATGCGATATCACGTTTTAAGAAGCATTAGAACTCTATCCCTACGATACGTAAACATCTGCAAACGCTATTTCCTAGCAAGGAAGTGTCGCATTTACATTCATTTGAATCGTAGACGAGGAATGCATAACACTTCGCAATGAATATTATATCTTATCATGCAACATAGTAATGAGATGCGATATCGCGTTTTAAGAAGCATTAGAACTCTATTGCTACGATACGTAGACATCTGCAAATGCTATTTCCTTGCAAGGAAGTGTCGCATTTACATTCTTCTGAAGTGAATACGAGGTATACATAACACTTTACAATGAATATTATATATTATCATGCAACATTGTAATGAGATGCGATATCGCGTTTTAAGAAGCATTAGAACTCTATTGCTACGATACGTAGACATCTGCAAACGCTATTTCCTAGCAAGGAAGTGTCGCATTCACGTCCGTTTCAATCGTAGACGAGGAATGCATAACACTTCGCAATGAATATTATATCTTATCATGAAACATAGATATGAGATGCAATATCTCGTTTTAAGAAGCATTTGAGCTCTATTGCTTCGATACGTAGATATCTGCAAACGCTATTTCCTTGCAGGGAAGTGTCGCATTTACATTCATTTGAAGTGTAGACGAGGAATACATAACACTTCGCAAATCATATTATATCTTACCATGAAACATAGAAATGAGATGCGATATCACGTTTTAAGAAGCATTAGAACTCTATCCCTACGATACCTAGACATCTGCAGACGCTATTTCCTTGCGAGGAAGTGTCGCATTTACATTTTTTCGAAGTGAATAATGGGTACACATAATACATCGCAATGAATACTATACCTTGTCATGAAACGTACAAATGAGATGCGATATCGCGTTTTAAGCAGCATTAGAACCCTATTGCTACGATACGTAGACATCTGCAAACGCTATTTCCTTGCAAGGAAGTGTCGCATTTACAGTCTTCTGAAGTGAATACGAGGTATACATAACACTTTACAATGAATATTATATCTTATCATGCAACATAGTAATGAGATGCGATATCGCGTTTTAAGAAGCATCAGAACTCTATTGCTATGATACGTAGACATCTGCAAACGCTATTTCCTATCAAAGAAGTATCGCATTAACGTCCATTTCATTCGTAGACGAGGAATGCATAACACTTCGCAATGAATATTATATCTTATCATGAAACACAGATATGAGATGCAATATCTCGTTTTAAGAAGCATTTGAATTCTATTGCTTCGATACGTAGACATCTGCAAACGCTATTTCCTTGCAAGGAAGTGTCGCATTTACATTCATTTGAAGTGTAGACGAGGAATACATAACACTTCGCAAATCATATTATATCTTACCATGAAACATAGAAATGAGATGCGATATCGCGTTTTAAGAAGCATAAGAAATCTATTGCTTTGATACGTAGACATCTGCAAACGCTATTTCCTAGCAAGGAAGTTTCGCATTTACATTCATTTGAAGTGTAGGCGAGGAATGCATGACACTTCGCAATGAATATTATATCTTACCATGAAACGTAGACATGAGATGCGATATCTCGTTTTAAGAAGCATTTGAACTCTATTGATTCGATACGTAGACATCTATAAATGCTATTTCCTTGCAAGGAAGTGTCGCATTTACATACTTTTAAAGTGAATGCGAGGTTTACATAACACTTCGCAATGAATATTATACCTTATCATGAAACATAGAAATGAGACACGATATCACGTTTTAAGAAGCACTAGAACTCTATCCCTACGATACGTAAACATCTGCAGACGCTATTTCCTAGCTAGGAAGAGTCGCATTTACATTCATTTGAATCGTAGACGAGGAATGCATAACACATCGCAATGAATATTATATCTTATCATGAAACATAGATATGAGATGCGATATCTCGTTTTAAGAAGCATTTGGACCCCATTGCTTCGATACCTAGACATCTGTAAATGCTATTTCCTTGCAAGGAAGTGTCGCATTTACATTCATTTGAATCGTAGACGAGGAATGCATAACAGTTCGCAATGAATATTATATCTTATCATGAAACATAGATATGAGATGCGATATCTCGTTTTAAGGAGCATTTGAACTCTATTGCTTCGATACGTAGACATCTGCAAACGCTATTTCCTTGCAAGGAAGTGTCGCATTTACATTCATTTGAAGTGTAGACGGGGAATACATAACACTTCGCAAATCATATTATATCTTACCATGAAACATTGAAATGAGATGCGATATCGGGTTTTAAGAATCATAAGAACACTATTGCTAAGATACGTTGACATCTGCAAACGCCATTTCCTAGCGAGGAAGTGTCGCATTCACATTCGTTTGATGTGTAGACGAGGAATACATAACTCTTCGCAAATCATATTATATCTTATCATGAAACATATGTATGAGATGCGATATCTCGTTTTAAGAAGCATTTGAACACTATTGCTTCGATAAGTAGACATCTGTAAACGCTATTTCCTTGCAAGGAAGTGTCGCATTTACATTCTTCCGAAGAGAATACGAGGTATACATAACAATTTACAATGAATATTATATCTTATCATGCAACATAGCAACGACATGCGATATCGCGTTTTAAGAAGCATTAGAACTCTATTGCAACGATACGTAGACATCTGCAAACGCTATTTCCTAGCAAAGAAGTGTCGCATTTACATTCATTTGAAGTGTAGACGAGGAATACATGACACTTCGCAAATCATATTATATCTTACCATGAAACATAGAAATGAGATGCGATATCACGTTTTAAGAAGCATTAGAACTCTATCCCTACGATACGTAAACATCTGCAAACGCTATTTCCTAGCAAGGAAGTGTCGCATTTACATTCATTTGAATCGTAGACGAGGAATGCATAACACTTCGCAATGAATATTATATCTTATCATGCAACATAGTAATGAGATGCGATATCGCGTTTTAAGAAGCATTAGAACTCTATTGCTACGATACGTAGACATCTGCAAATGCTATTTCCTTGCAAGGAAGTGTCGCATTTACATTCTTCTGAAGTGAATACGAGGTATACATAACACTTTACAATGAATATTATATATTATCATGCAACATTGTAATGAGATGCGATATCGCGTTTTAAGAAGCATTAGAACTCTATTGCTACGATACGTAGACATCTGCAAACTCTATTTCCTAGCAAGGAAGTGTCGCATTCACGTCCGTTTCAATCGTAGACGAGGAATGCATAACACTTCGCAATGAATATTATATCTTATCATGAAACATAGATATGAGATGCAATATCTCGTTTTAAGAAGCATTTGAACTCTATTGCTTCGATACGTAGACATCTGCAAACGCTATTTCCTTGCAGGGAAGTGTCGCATTTACATTCATTTGAAGTGTAGACGAGGAATACATAACACTTCGCAAATCATATTATATCTTACCATGAAACATAGAAATGAGATGCGATATCACGTTTTAAGAAGCATTAGAACTCTATCCCTACGATACGTAAACATCTGCAAACGCTATTTCCTAGCAAGGAAGTGTCGCATTTACATTCATTTGAATCGTAGACGAGGAATGCATAACACTTCGCTATGAATATTATATCTTATCATGCAACATAGTAATGAGATGCGATATCGCGTTTTAAGAAGCATTAGAACTCTATTGCTATGATACGTAGACATCTGCAAATGCTATTTCCTTGCAAGGAAGTGTCGCATTTATATTCTTCTGAAGTGAATACGAGGTATACATAACACTTTACAATGAATATTATATCTTATCATGCAACATAGTAATGAGATGCGATATCGCGTATTAAGAAGCATTAGAACTCTATTGCTACGATACGTAGACATCTGAAAACGCTATTTCCTAGCATGGAAGTGTCGCATTTACATTCTCCTGAAGTGAATACGAGGTATACATAACACTTTACAATGAATATTATATCTTATCAGGCAACAAAGTAATGAGATGCGATATCTCGTTTTAAGAATCATAAGAAGACTATTGCTACGATACGTAGACATCTGCAAACGCTATTTCCTTGCAAGGAAGTGTCGCATTTACATTCTTCTGAAGAGAATACGAGGTATACATTACACTTCACAATGAATATTATATCCTAACATGCAACATAGAAATGAGATGCGATATCGCGTTTTAAGAAGCATTACAACTCTATCCCTACGATACGTAAGCATCTACAAACGCAATTTCCTAGGAAGGAAGTGTCGCATTTACATTCATTTGAATCATAGATGAGAAATGCATAACACTTCGCAATGATTATTATATCTTATCATGAAACATAGATATGAGATGCGACATCTCGTATTAGGAAGCATTTGAACTCTATTGCTTCGATACGTAGACATCTGCAAACGCTATTTCCTTGCAAGGAAGTGTCGCATTTATATTCTTCTGAAGTGAGTACGAGGTATACATAGAACTTTACAATGAATATTATATATTATCATGCAACATTGTAATGAGATGCGATATCGCGTTTTAAGAAGCATTAGAACTCTATTGCTACGATACGTAGACATCTGCAAACGCTATTTCCTAGCAAGGAAGTGTCGCATTCACGTCCGTTTCAATCGTAGACGAGGAATGCACAACACTTCGCAATGAATATTATATCTTATCATGAAACATAGATATGAGATGCAATATCTCGTTTTAAGAAGCATTTGAACTCTATTGCTTCGATACGTAGACATCTGCAAACGCTATTTCCTTGCAGGGAAGTGTCGCATTTACATTCATTTGAAGTGTAGACGAGGAATACATAACACTTCGCAAATCATATTATATCTTGCCATGAAACATAGAAATGAAGATGCGATATCGCGTTTTAAGAAGCATTGGAACTCTATTTCTTCGATACGTAGACATCTGCAAACGCTATTTCCTTGCAAGGAAGTGTCGCATTTACATTCTTCTGAAGAGAATACGAGGTATTCATAACACTTTACAATGAATATTATATCCTAACATGCAACATAGAAATGAGATGCGACATCGCGTTTTAAGAAGAATTAGAACTCTATTGCTGCGATAGGTAGACATCTGCAAGCGCTATTTCCTTGCAAGGAAGTGTCGCATTTACATTCATTTGAAGTGTGGACGAGGAATACATAACACTTCGCAAATCATATTATATCTTACCATGAAACATAGAAATGAGATGCGATATCGCGTTTTAAGAAGCATAGGAACTCCATTGCTACGATACGCAGACATCTGCAAACGCTATTTCCTAGCGAGGAAGTGTCGCATTTACATTCATTTGAATTGTAGACGAGGAATACATAACACTTCCCAAATCATATTATATCTTATCATGAAACATAGATATGAGATGCAATATCTCGTTTTAAGAAGCATTTAAACTCTATTGCTACGATACCTAGGCATCTGCAGACGCTATTTCCTTGCAAGGAAGTGTCGCATTTACATTCATTTGAATCGCAGACGAGGAATGCATAACACTTCGCAAATCATATTATATCTTACCATGAAACATAGAAATGAGATGCGATATCACGTTTTAAGAAGCATTACAACTCTATCCCTACGATACGTATACATCTGCAAACGCTATTTCCTAGCAAGGAAGTGTCGCATTTACATTCATTTGAAGTGTAGGCGAGGAATGCATCACACTTCGCAATGAATATTATATCTTACCGTGAAACATAGAAATGAGATGCGATATCACGTTTTAAGAAGTATTAGAACTCTGTCCCTACGATACGTAAATAACTGCAAACCCTATTTCCTAGCAAGGAAGAGTCGCATTTACATTCATTTGAATCGTAGACGAGGAATGCATAACACTTCGCAATGGAAATTATACCTTATCATGAAACATAGATATGAGATGCGATATCTCGTTTTAAGAAGGATTTGAACCCTATTGCTTCGATACGTAGACATCTGCAAACGCTATTTACTTGCAAGGAAGTGTCGCATTTACATTCTTTTGAAGTGAATAATAGGTATACATAACACTTCGCAATGAATACTATACCTTGTCATGAAACGTAGAAATGAGATGCGATATCGCGTTTTAAGAAGCATTAGAACTCTGTTGCTACGATACATAGACATCCGCAGACGCTATTTCCTAGCATGGAAGTGTCGCATTTACATTCATTTGAATCGTAATCGAGGAATGCATAACACTTCGCAATGGAAATTATACCTTATCATGAAACATAGATATGAGATGCGATATCTCGTTTTAAGAAGGATTTGAACCCTATTGCTTCGATACGTAGACATCTGCAAACGCTATTTCCTAGCAAGGAAGTGTCGCATTTACATTCATTTGAATCGTAGACGAGGAATGCATAACACTTCGCCATGAATATTATATCTTATCATGAAACATAGATATGAGATGCAATATCTCGTTTTAAGAAGCATTTGAACTCTATTGCTTCGATACGTAAACATCTGCAAACGCTATTTCCTAGCAAGGAAGTGTCGCATTTACATTCATTTGAATCGTAGACGAGGAATGCATAACAGTTCGCAATGAATATTATATCTTATCATGAAACATAGATATGAGATGCGATATCTCGTTTTAAGGAGCATTTGAACTCTATTGCTTCGATACGTAGACATCTGCAAACGCTATTTCCTTGCAAGGAAGTGTCGCATTTACATTCATTTGAAGTGTAGACGGGGAATACATAACACTTCGCAAATCATATTATATCTTACCATGAAACATTGAAATGAGATGCGATATCGGGTTTTAAGAATCATAAGAACACTATTGCTACGATACGTAGACATCTGCAAACGCCATTTCCTAGCGAGGAAGTGTCGCATTCACATTCGTTTGATGTGTAGACGAGGAATACATAACTCTTCGCAAATCATATTATATCTTATCATGAAACATATGTATGAGATGCGATATCTCGTTTTAAGAAGCATTTGAACACTATTGCTTCGATAAGTAGACATCTGTAAACGCTATTTCCTTGCAAGGAAGTGTCGCATTTACATTCATTTGAAGTGTAGACGAGGAATACATAACACTTCGCAAATCATATTATATCTTGCCATGAAACATAGAAATGAAGATGCGATATCGCGTTTTAAGAAGCATTGGAACTCTATTTCTTCGATACGTAGACATCTGCAAACGCTATTTCCTTGCAAGGAAGTGTCGCATTTACATTTTTCTGAAGAGAATACGAGGTATTCATAACACTTTACAATGAATATTATATCCTAACATGCAACATAGAAATGAGATGCGACATCGCGTTTTAAGAAGAATTAGAACTCTATTGCTGCGATAGGTAGACATCTGCAAGCGCTATTTCCTTGCAAGGAAGTGTCGCATTTACATTCATTTGAAGTGTGGACGAGGAATACATAACACTTCGCAAATCATATTATATCTTACCATGAAACATAGAAATGAGATGCGATATCGCGTTTTAAGAAGCATAGGAACTCCATTGCTACGATACGCAGACATCTGCAAACGCTATTTCCTAGCGAGGAAGTGTCGCATTTACATTCATTTGAATTGTAGACGAGGAATACATAACACTTCGCAAATCATATTATATCTTATCATGAAACATAGATATGAGATGCAATATCTCGTTTTAAGAAGCATTTAAACTCTATTGCTACGATACCTAGGCATCTGCAGACGCTATTTCCTTGCAAGGAAGTGTCGCATTTACATTCATTTGAATCGCAGACGAGGAATGCATAACACTTCGCAAATCATATTATATCTTACCATGAAACATAGAAATGAGATGCGATATCACGTTTTAAGAAGCATTACAACTCTATCCCTACGATACGTATACATCTGCAAACGCTATTTCCTAGCAAGGAAGTGTCGCATTCACGTCCGTTTCAATCGTAGACGAGGAATGCATAACACATCGCAATGAATATTATATCTTATCATGAAACATAGATATGAGATGCAATATCTCGTTTTAAGAAGCATTTGAACTCTATTGCTTCGATACGTAGACATCTGCAAACGCTATTTCCTTGCAGGGAAGTGTCGCATTTACATTCATTTGAAGTGTAGACGAGGAATACATAACACTTCGCAAATCATATTATATCTTACCATGAAACATAGAAATGAGATGCGATATCACGTTTTAAGAAGCATTAGAACTCTATCCCTACGATACGTAAACATCTGCAAACGCTATTTCCTAGCAAGGAAGTGTCGCATTTACATTCATTTGAATCGTAGACGAGGAATGCATAACACTTCGCTATGAATATTATATCTTATCATGCAACATAGTAATGAGATGCGATATCGCGTTTTAAGAAGCATTAGAACTCTATTGCTATGATACGTAGACATCTGCAAATGCTATTTCCTTGCAAGGAAGTGTCGCATTTACATTCTTCTGAAGTGAATACGAGGTATACATAACACTTTACAATGAATATTATATCTTATCATGCAACATAGTAATGAGATGCGATATCGCGTATTAAGAAGCATTAGAACTCTATTGCTACGATACGTAGACATCTGAAAACGCTATTTCCTAGCATGGAAGTGTCGCATTTACATTCTCCTGAAGTGAATACGAGGTATACATAACACTTTACAATGAATATTATATCTTATCATGCAACAAAGTAATGAGATGCGATATCTCGTTTTAAGAATCATAAGAAGACTATTGCTACGATACGTAGACATCTGCAATCGCTATTTCCTTGCAAGGAAGTGTCGCATTTACATTCTTCTGAAGAGAATACGAGGTATACATTACACTTCACAATGAATATTATATCCTAACATGCAACATAGAAATGAGATGCGATATCGCGTTTTAAGAAGCATTACAACTCTATCCCTACGATACGTAAGCATCTACAAACGCAATTTCCTAGCAAGGAAGTGTCGCATTTACATTCATTTGAATCATAGATGAGAAATGCATAACACTTCGCAATGATTACTATATCTTATCATGAAACATAGATATGAGATGCGACATCTCGTATTAGGAAGCATTTGAACTCTATTGCTTCGATACGTAGACATCTGCAAACGCTATTTCCTTGCAAGGAAGTGTCGCATTTACATTCTTCTGAAGTGAGTACGAGGTATACATAGAACTTTACAATGAATATTATATATTATCATGCAACATTGTAATGAGATGCGATATCGCGTTTTAAGAAGCATTAGAACTCTATTGCTACGATACGTAGACATCTGCAAACGCTATTTCCTAGCAAGGAAGTGTCGCATTCACGTCCGTTTCAATCGTAGACGAGGAATGCATAACACTTCGCAATGAATATTATATCTTATCATGAAACATAGATATGAGATGCAATATCTCGTTTTAAGAAGCATTTGAACTCTATTGCTTCGATACGTAGACATCTGCAAACGCTATTTCCTTGCAGGGAAGTGTCGCATTTACATTCATTTGAAGTGTAGACGAGGAATACATAACACTTCGCAAATCATATTATATCTTGCCATGAAACATAGAAATGAAGATGCGATATCGCGTTTTAAGAAGCATTGGAACTCTATTTCTTCGATACGTAGACATCTGCAAACGCTATTTCCTTGCAAGGAAGTGTCGCATTTACATTCTTCTGAAGAGAATACGAGGTATTCATAACACTTTACAATGAATATTATATCCTAACATGCAACATAGAAATGAGATGCGACATCGCGTTTTAAGAAGAATTAGAACTCTATTGCTGCGATAGGTAGACATCTGCAAGCGCTATTTCCTTGCAAGGAAGTGTCGCATTTACATTCATTTGAAGTGTGGACGAGGAATACATAACACTTCGCAAATCATATTATATCTTACCATGAAACATAGAAATGAGATGCGATATCGCGTTTTAAGAAGCATAGGAACTCCATTGCTACGATACGCAGACATCTGCAAACGCTATTTCCTAGCGAGGAAGTGTCGCATTTACATTCATTTGAATTGTAGACGAGGAATACATAACACTTCGCAAATCATATTATATCTTATCATGAAACATAGATATGAGATGCAATATCTCGTTTTAAGAAGCATTTAAACTCTATTGCTACGATACCTAGGCATCTGCAGACGCTATTTCCTTGCAAGGAAGTGTCGCATTTACATTCATTTGAATCGTAGACGAGGAATGCATAACACTTCGCAATGAATATTATATCTTATCATGCAACATAGTAATGAGATGCGATATCGCGTTTTAAGAAGCATTAGAACTCTATTGCTACGATACGTAGACATCTGCAAATGCTATTTCCTTGCAAGGAAGTGTCGCATTTACATTCTTCTGAAGTGAATACGAGGTATACATAACACTTTACAATGAATATTATATCTTATCATGCAACATAGTAATGAGATGCGATATCTCGTTTTAAGAATCATAAGAACTCTATTGCTACGATACGTAGACATCTGCAAACGCTATTTCCTTGCAAGGAAGTGTCGCATTTACATTCTTCTGAAGAGAATACGAGGTATACATTATACTTTACAATGAATATTATATCCTAACATGCAACATAGAAATGAGATGCGATATCGCGTTTTAAGAAGCATTAGAACTCTATCCCTACGATACGTAAGCATCTACAAACCCAATTTCCTAGCAAGGAAGTGTCGCATTTACATTCATTTGAATCATAGATGAGAAATGCATAACACTTCGCAATGATTATTATATCCTATCATGAAACATAGATATGAGATGCAATATCTAGTTTTAAGAAGCATTTGAACTCTATTGCTTCGATGCGTAGACATCAGCAAACGCTAATCCCTTGCAAGGAAGTGTCGCATTTACATTCATTTGAAGTGTAGAGGAGGAATACATAACAGTTCGCAAATCATATTACATCTTACCATGAAACATAGAAATGAGATGCTATATCGCGTTTTAAGGAGCATTAGAGCTCTATCGCTACGATACCTAGACATCTGCAGACGCTATTTCCTAGCAAGGAAGTGCCGCAAATACATTCATTTGAAGTGTAGACGAGGAATGCATAACACTTCGCAATGAATGTTATATCTTATCATGAAACATAGATATGAGATGCAATATCTCGTTCTAAGAAGCATCAGAAAGCTATTGCTACGATACGTAGACATCTGCAAACGCTATTTCCTTGCAAGGAAGTGTCGGATTTACATTCATTTGAATCGTAGACGAGGAATGCATAACACTTCTCAATGAATATTATATGTTATCATTAAACATAGATATGAGATGCAATATCTCGTTTTAAGATGCATTTGAAATCTATTGCTACGATTCCTAGACATTTGCAGACGCTATTTCCTAGCAAGGAAGTGTCGCATTTACATTCATTTGAAGTGTAGACGAGGAATACATGACACTTCGCAAATCATATTATATCTTACCATGAAACATAGAAATGAGATGCGATATCGCGTTTTAAGAAGCACTAGAACACTATTGCTACGATAGGTAGACATTTGCAAACGCTATTTCCTGGCAAGGAAGTGTCGCAATTACGTTCATTTGAAGTGTAGACGATGAATACATAACACTTCGCAAATCATATTATATCTTACCATGAAACATAGAAATGTGATGCGATATCGCGTTTTAAGAAGCATTAGAACACTATCGCTACGATACCTAGACATCTGCAGACGCTATTTCCTAGCAAGGAAGTGTCGCATTTACATTCAATTGAAGTGTAGACGAGGAATACATAACACTTCGCAAATCATATTATATCTTACCATGAAACATAGAAATGAGATGCGATATCTCGTTTTAAGAAGCATTTGATCTCTATGGCTTCGATACGTAGACATCTGCAAACGCTATTTCCTTGTAAGGAAGTGTCGCATTTACATTCATTTGAATCGTAGACGAGGAATGCATAACACTTCGCAAATCATATTATATCTTACCATGAAACATAGAAATGAGATGCGATATCGCGTTTTAAGAATCATAAGAACTCTATTGCTGCGATACGTAGACATCTGCAAACGCTATTTCCTAGCGAGGAAGTGTCGCATTCACATTCATTTGAAGTGTAGACGAGGAATACATCACACTCTGCAAGTCATATTATATCTTACCATGAAACATAGATATGAGATGCAATATCTAGTATTAAGAAGCATCTGAACCCTATTGCTGCGATACGTAGACATCTGCAAACGCTATTTCCTAGCGAGGAAGTGTCGCATTCACATTCATTTGAAGTGTAGACGAGGAATACATCACACTCTGCAAATCATATTACATCTTACCATGAAACATAGAAATGAGATGCTATATCGCGTTTTAAGGAGCATGAGAACTCTATCGCTACGATACCTAGACATCTGCAGACGCTATTTCCTAGCAAAGAAGTGCCGCATATACATTCATTTGAAGTGTAGACGAGGAATGCCTAACACTTCGCAATGAATGTTATATCTTATCATGAAACATAGATATGAGATGCAATATCTCGTTTTAAGGAGCATCAGAAAGCTATTGCTACGATACGTAGAAATCTGCAAGCGCTATTTCCTAGCGAGGAAGAATCGCAATCGCATTCATCTGAAGTGTAGACGAGGAATACATAACACTTCGCACATCATGTTATATCTTACCATGAAACATAGAAATGAGATGCGATATCGCGTTTTAAGAATCATATGAACACTATTGCTACGACACGTAGACATCTGCAAACGCTATTTCCTAGCGAGGTAGTGTCGCATTCACATTCATTTGAAGTGTAGACGAGGAATACGTGACACTTCGCAAATCATATTATATCTTACCATGAACCATAGAAATGAGATGCGATATCGCGTTTTAAGAAGCATTAGAAAGCTATTGCTACGATACGTAGACATCTGCAAACGCTATTTCCTAGCAAGGAAGTGCCGCATTTACATTCATTTGAAGTGTAGACGAGGAATACATGACACTTCGCAAATCATATCATATCTTACCATGAAACATAGAAATGAGATGCGATATCGCGTTTTAAGAAGCATAAGAAAGCTATTGCTACGATAAGTAGACATCTGCAAACGCTATTTCCTAGCGAGGAAGTATCGCATTCACATTCATTTGAAGTGTAGACGAGGAATTCATAACAGTTCGCAAATCATGTTATATCTTACCATGAAACATAGAAATGAGATGCGATATCGCGTTTTAAGAATCATATGATCTCTATTGCTACGATACGTAGACATCTGCAAACGCTATTTCCTTGCAAGGAAGTGTCGCATTTACATTCATTTGAATCGTAGACGAGGAATGCATAACACTTCGCAATGAATATTATATCTTATCTTGAAACATAGATATGAGATGCAATATCTCGTTTTAAGAAGCATTTGAAATCTATTGCTTCGATACGTAGACATCTGCAAACGCTATTTCTTTGCAAGGAAGTGTCGCATTTACTTTCATTTGAAGTATAGACGAGGAATACATAACACATCGCAAATCATATTATATCTTACTATGAAACATAGAAATGAGATGCGATATCGCGTTTTAAGAATCATAAGAACACTATTGCTACTATACGTACACATCTGCAAACGCTATTTCCTAGCGAGGAAGTGTCGCAATCACATTCATTTGAAGTGTAGGCGAGGAATACATAACACTTCGCAAATCATGTTATATCTTACCATTAAACATAGAAATGAGATGCTATATCGCGTTTTAAGAATCATAAGAACTCTATTGCTACAATACGTAGACATCTGCAAACGCTATTTACTTGCAAGGAAGTGTCGCATTTACTTTCATTTCAATCGTAGATGAGGAATGCATAACACTTCGCAATGAATATTATATCTTATCATGAAACATAGATATGAGATGCAATATCTCGTTTTAAGAACCATTAGAACTCTATTGCTACGATACGTAGACATCTGCAAACGCTATTTCCTAGCGAGGAAGTGTCGCATTCACATTCATTTGAAGTGTTGACGAGGAATACATAATAGTTCGCAAATCATGTTATATCTTACCATGAAACATAGAAATGAGATGCGATATCGCGTTTTAAGAATCATATGATCTCTATTGCTACGATACGTAGACATCTGCAAACGCTATTTCCTTGCAAGGAAGTGTCGCATTTACTTTCATTTCAATCGTAGACGAGGAATGCATAACACTTCGCAATGTATATTACATCTTACCATGAAACATAGAAATGAGATGCGATATCGCGTTTTAAGAAGCATTGGAAAGCTATTGCTACGATACGTAGACATCTGCAAACGCTATTTCCTAGCGAGGAAGTGTCGCATTCACATTCATTTGAAGTGTAGACGAGGAATACATAACACTTCGCAAATCATGTTATATCTTACCATTAAACATAGAAATGAGATGCTATATCGCGTTTTAAGAATCATAAGAACTCTATTGCTGCGATACGTAGACATCTGCAAACGCTATTTACTTGCAAGGAAGTGTCGCATTTACTTTCATTTCAATCGTAGACGAGGAATGCATAACACTTCGCAATGAATATTATATCTTATCATGAAACATAGATATGAGATGCAATATCTCGTTTTAAGAACCATTAGAACTCTATTGCTACGATACCTAGACATCTGCAGACGCTATTTCCTAGCAAGGAAGTGTCGCATTTACATTCATTTGAAGTGTAGACGAGGAATACATGACACTTCGCAAATCATATTATATCTTTCCATGAAACAAAGAAATCAGATGCGATATCGCGTTTTAAGAAGCATTAGAAATCTATTGCTACGATACGTAGACATCTGCAAACGCTATCTCCTAGCGAGGCAGTGTCGCATTCACATTCCTTTGAAGTGTAGACGAGGAACACATAACACTTCGCAAATCATATTATATCTTACCATGAAACATAGAAATGAGAAGTAATATCGCGTTTTAAGAATCATAAGAACTCTATTGCTACGATACGTAGACATCTGCAGACGCTATTTCCTTGCAAGGAAGTGTCGCATTTACATTCATTTGAAGTGTAGACGAGGAATACATAACACTTTGCAAATCATATTATATCTTACCATGAAACATAGAAATGAGATGCGATATCGCGTTTTAAGAATCATAAGAACTCTATTGCTATGATACGTAGACAACTGCAAACGCTATTTCCTAGCGAGGAAGTGTCGCATTTACATTCATTTGAAGTGTAGACGAGGAATACATAACACTTCGCACATCATATTATATCATACCATGAAACATAGAAGTGAGATGCGATATCGCGTTCTAAGAAGCGTTAGAACTCTATTGCTTCGATACGTAGACATCTGCAAACGCTATTTCCTTGTAAGGAAGTGTCGCATTTACATTTATTGGAATCGTAGACGAGGAATGCATAACACTTCGCAATGAATATTATATCTTATCTTGAAACATAGATATGAGATGCAATATCTCGTTTTAAGAAGCATTTGAACTCTATTGCTTCGATACGTAGACATCTGCAAACGCTATTTCTTTGCAAGGAAGTGTCGCATTTACATTCATTTGAAGTATAGACGAGGAATACATAACACATCGCAAATCATATTATATCTTACTATGAAACATAGAAATGAGATGCGATATCGCGTTTTAAGAATCATAAGAACACTATTGCTACTATACGTACACATCTGCAAACGCTATTTCCTAGCGAGGAAGTGTCGCAATCACATTCATTTGAAGTGTAGACGAGGAATACATAACACTTCGCAAATCATGTTATATCTTACCATTAAACATAGAAATGAGATGCTATATCGCGTTTTAAGAATCATAAGAACTCTATTGCTACAATACGTAGACATCTGCAAACGCTATTTACTTGCAAGGAAGTGTCGCATTTACTTTCATTTCAATCGTAGACGAGGAATGCATAACACTTCGCAATGAATATTATATCTTATCATGAAACATAGATATGAGATGCAATATCTCGTTTTAAGAACCATTAGAACTCTATTGCTACGATACCTAGACATCTGCAGACGCTATTTCCTAGCAAGGAAGTGTCGCATTCACATTCATTTGAAGTGTAGACGAGGAATACATGACACTTCGCAAATCATATTATATCTTACCATGAAACATAGAAATGAGATGCGATATCGCGTTTTAAGAAGCATTAGAAAGATATTGCTACGATACGTAGACATCTGAAAACGCTATTTCCTAGCGAGGAAGTGTCGCATTCACATTCATTTGAAGTGTTGACGAGGAATACATAATAGTTCGCAAATCATGTTATATCTTACCATGAAACATAGAAATGAGATGCGATATCGCGTTTTAAGAATCATATGATCTCTATTGCTACGATACGTAGACATCTGCAAACGCTATTTCCTTGCAAGGAAGTGTCGCATTTACTTTCATTTCAATCGTAGACGAGGAATGCATAACACTTCGCAATGAATATTATATCTTATCATGAAACATAGATATGAGATGCAATATCTCGTTTTAAGAACCATTAGAACTCTATTGCTACGATACCTAGACATCTGCAGACGCTATTTCCTAGCAAGGAAGTGTCGCATTTACATTCATTTGAAGTGTAGACGAGGAATACATGACACTTCGCAAATCATATTATATCTTTCCATGAAACAAAGAAATCAGATGCGATATCGCGTTTTAAGAAGCATTAGAAATCTATTGCTACGATACGTAGACATCTGCAAACGCTATCTCCTAGCCAGGCAGTGTCGCATTCACATTCCTTTGAAGTGTAGACGAGGAATACATAACACTTCGCAAATCATATTATATCTTACCATGAAACATAGAAATGAGAAGTAATATCGCGTTTTAAGAATCATAAGAACTCTATTGCTACGATACGTAGACATCTGCAGACGCTATTTCCTTGCAAGGAAGTGTCGCATTTACATTCATTTGTAGTGTAGACGAGGAATACATAACACTTCGCAAATCATATTATATCTTACCATGAAACATAGAAATGAGATGCGATATCGCGTTTTAAGAATCATAAGAACACTATTGCTACTATACGTACACATCTGCAAACGCTATTTCCTAGCGAGGAAGTGTCGCAATCACATTCATTTGAAGTGTAGACGAGGAATACATAACACTTCGCAAATCATGTTATATCTTACCATTAAACATAGAAATGAGATGCTATATCGCGTTTTAAGAATCATATGATCTCTATTGCTACGATACGTAGACATCTGCAAACGCTATTTCCTTGCAAGGAAGTGTCGCATTTACTTTCATTTCAATCGTAGACGAGGAATGCATAACACTTCGCAATGTATATTACATCTTACCATGAAACATAGAAATGAGATGCGATATCGCGTTTTAAGAAGCATTGGAAAGCTATTGCTACGATACGTAGACATCTGCAAACGCTATTTCCTAGCGAGGAAGTGTCGCATTCACATTCATTTGAAGTGTAGACGAGGAATACATAACACTTCGCAAATCATACTTTATCTTACCATGAAACATAGAAATGAGATGCGATATCGCGTTTTAAGAATCATAAGAACTCTATTGCTACGATACCAGACAACTGCAAACGCTATTTCCTAGCGAGGAAGTGTCGCAATTACATTCATTTGTAGTGTAGACGAGGAATACATAACACTTCGCACATCATATTATATCATACCATGAAACATAGAAATGAGATGCGATATCGCGTTTTAAGAAGCACTAGAAATCAATTGCTACGATACGTAGACATCTGCAAACGCTATTTCCTTGCAAGGAAGTGTCGCATTTACATTCATTTGAATCGTAGACGAGGAATGCATAACACTTCGCAATGAGTATTATATCTTATCATGAAACATAGATATGAGATGCAATATCTCGTTTTAAGAAGCATTTGAACTCCATTGCTACGATGCGTTGAAATCTGCAAACGCTATTTCCTTGCAAGGAAGTGTCGCATTTACATTCATTTGAAGTGTAGACGAGGAATACATAACACCACGCAAATCATATTATATCTTACCATGAAACATAGAAATGTGATGCGATATCGCGTTTTAAGAAGCATTAGAAATCTATTGCTACGATACGTAGACATCTGCAAACGCTATTTCCTAGCGAGGAAGTGTCGCATTCACATTCCTTTGAAGTGTAGACGAGGAATACATAACACTTCGCAAATCATATTATATTTTACCATGAAACATAGAAATGAGATGCGATATCGCGTTTTGAGAAGCATTAGAAATCTATTGCTACGATACGTAGACATCTGCAAACGCTATTTCCTAGCGAGGAAGTGTCGCATTTACTTTCATTTGAATCGTAGACGAGGAATGCATAACACTTCGCAATGAATATTATGTCTTATCATGAAACATAGATATGAGATGCAATATCTCGTTTTAAGAAGCATTTGAACTCTATTCCTACGATATGTAGACATCTGCAAACGCTATTTCCTAGCGGGGAAGTGTCGCATTCACATTCATTTGAAGTGTAGACGTGGAATACATAACACTTCGCAAATCATATTATATCTTACCATGAAACATAGAAATGAGATGCGATATCGCGTTTTAAGAATCATAAGAACTCTACTGCTACGATACGTAGACAACTGCAAACGCTATTTCCTTGGAAGGAAGTGTCGCATTTACATTCATTTGAATCGTATACGAGGAATACATGACACTTCGCATATCATATTATATCTTACCATGAAACAAAGGAATCAGATGCGATATCGCGTTTTAAGAAGCATTAGAAATCTATTGCTACGATACGTAGACATCTGCAAACGCTATCTCCTAGCGAGGAAGTGTCGCATTTACATTCATTTGAAGTGTAGACGAGGAATACATAACACTTCGCAAATCATACTTTATCTTACCATGAAACATAGAAATGAGATGCGATATCGCGTTTTAAGAATCATAAGAACTCTATTGCTACGATACGTAGACAACTGCAAACGCTATTTCCTAGCGAGGAAGTGTCGCATTTACATTCATTTGTAGTGTAGACGAGGAATACATAACACTTCGCACATCATATTATATCATACCATGAAACATAGAAATGAGATGCGATATCGCGTTTTAAGAAGCATTAGAACTCTATTGCTACGATAGGTAGACATCTGCAGACGCTATTTCCTTGCAAGGAAGTGTCGCATTTACATTCATTTGAAGTGTAGACGAGGGATACATAACACTTTGCAAATCATATTATATCTTACCATGAAACATAGGAATGAGATGCGATATCGCGTCTTAAGAATCATAAGAACACTATTGCTACGATACGTAGACAACTGCAAACGCTATTTCCTTGGAAGGAAGTGTCGCATTTACATTCATTTGAATCGTAGACGAGGAATGCATAACACTTCGCAAATCATATTATATCTTGCCATGAAACATTGAAATGAGATGCGATATCGCGTTTTAAGAAGCATTAGAACTCTATCGCTACGATACCTAGACATCTGCAGACGCTATTTCCTAGCAAGGAAGTGTCGCATTTAAATTCATTTGAAGTGTAGACGAGGAATACATGACACTTCGCAAATCATATTATATCTTACCATGAAACAAAGAAATCAGATGCGATATCGCGTTTTAAGAAGCACTAGAAATCTATTGCTATGATACGTAGACATCTGCAAACGCTATTTCCTAGCGAGGAAGTGTCGCATTCACATTCCTTTGAAGTGTAGACGAGGAATACATAACACTTCGCAAATCATATTATATCTTACCATGAAACATAGAAATGAGATGCAATATCGCGTTTTAAGAATCATAAGAACTCTATCGCTACGATACCTAGACATCTGCAGACGCTATTTCCTAGCGAGGAAGTGTCGCATTTACATTCATTTGAAGTGTAGACGAGGAATACATAACACATCGCAAATCATATTATATCTTACCATGAAACATAGAAATGAGATGCAATATCGCGTTCTAAGAATCATAAGAACTCTATTGCTACGATACGTAGACATCTGCAGACGCTATTTCCTTGCAAGGAAGTGTCGCATTTACATTCATTTGAAGTGTAGACGAGGAATACATAACACTTTGCAAATCATATTATATCTTACCATGAAACACAGATATGAGATGCGATATCGCGCTTTAAGAAGCATTAGAACTCTATTGCTACGATACGTAGACATCTGCAAACGCTATTTCCTTGCAAGGAAGTGTCGCATTTACATTCATTTGAAGTGTAGACGAGGAATTCATAACACTTCGCAGATCATATTATATCTTACGATGAAACATAGAAATGAGATGCGATATCGCGTTTTATGAAGCATTAGAAATCAATTGCTACGATACGTAGACATCTGCAAACGCTATTTTCTTGCAAGGAAGTGTCGCATTTACTTTCATTTGAATCGTAGACGAGGAATGCATAGCACTTCGCAATGAATATTATATCTTATCACGAAACATAGATATGAGATGCAATATCTCGTTTTAACAAGCATTTGAACTCTATTCCTACGATACGTAGACATCTGCAAACGCTATTTCCTTGGAAGGAAGTGTCGCATTTACATTCATTTGAATCGTATACGAGGAGTGCATAACACTTCACAATGAATATTATATCTTATCATGAAACATAGATATGAGATGCAATATCTCGTTTTAAGAAGCATTAGAACCCTATTGCTACGATACCTAGACATCTGCAGACGCTATTTTCTAGCAAGGAAGTGTCGCATTTAAATTCATTTGAAGTGTAGACGAGGAATACAAGACACTTCGCAAATCATATTATATCTTACCATGAAACAAAGAAATCAGATGCGATATCGCGTTTTAAGAAGCATTAGAAATCTATTGCTATAATACGTAGACATATGCAAACGCTATTTCCTAGCGAGGAAGTGTCGCATTCACATTCCTTTGAAGTGTAGACGAGGAATACATAACACTTCGCAAATCATATTATATCTTACCATGAAACATAGAAATGAGATGCTATATCGCGTTTTAAGAATCATAAGAACTCTATTGCTACGATACGTAGACATCTGCAGACGCTATTTCCTTGCAAGGAAGTGTCGCATTTACATTCATTTGAAGTGTAGACGAGGAATACATAACACTTTGCAAATCATATTATATCTTACCATGAAACATAGAAATGAGATGCGGTATCGCGTTTTAAGGAGCATTAGAACTCTATTGCTACGATACGTAGACATCTGCAAACGCTATTTCCTTGCTAGGAAGTGTCGCATTTACATTCATTTCAAGTGTAGACGAGGAATACATAACACTTCTCAAGTCATATTATATCTTACCATGGAACATAGAAATGAAATGCGATATCGTGTTTTAAGAATCATAAGAACTCTTTTGCTACGATACGTAGACAACTGCAAACGCTATTTCCTAGCGAGGAAGTGTTGCATTTACATTCATTTGAAGTGTAGACGAGGAATACATAACACTTCGCAAATCATATTATATCTTACCATGAAACATAGAAATGAGATGCAATATCGCGTTTTAAGAATCATAAGAACTCTATCGCTACGATACCTAGACATCTGCAGACGCTATTTCCTAGCGAGGAAGTGTCGCATTTACATTCATTTGAAGTGTAGACGAGGAATACATAACACTTCGCAAATAATATTATATCTTACCATGAAACATAGAAATGAGATACGGTATCGCGTTTTAAGAATCATAGGAACACTATTGCTACGATACGTAGACATCTGCAAACGCTATTTCCTAGCGAGGAAGTGTCGCATTCACATTCATTTGAAGTGTAGACGAGGAATACATAACGCTTCTCAAATCATATTATATCTTACCATGAAACATAGAAATGAGATGCGATATCGCGTTTTAAGAAGCATTAGAAATCCATTGCTACGATACGTAGACAACTGCAAACGCTATTTCCTAGCGAGGAAGTGTCGCATTTACATTCATTTGAAGTGTAGACGAGGAATACATAACACTTCGCACATCATATTATATCATACCATGAAACATAGAAATGAGATGCGATATCGCGTTTTAAGAAGCATTAGAACTCTATCGCTACGATACCTAGACATCTGCAGACGCTATTTCCTAGCGAGGAAGTGTCGCATTTACATTCATTTGAAGTGTAGACGAGGAATACATAACACTTCGCAAATAATATTATATCTTACCATGAAACATAGAAATGAGATACGGTATCGCGTTTTAAGAATCATAGGAACACTATTGCTACGATACGTAGACATCTGCAAACGCTATTTCCTAGCGAGGAAGTGTCGCATTCACATTCATTTGAAGTGTAGACGAGGAATACATAATTCTTCTCAAACCATATTATATCTTACCATGAAACATAGAAATGAGATGCGATATCGCGTTTTAAGAAGCATTAGAAATCTATTGCTACGATACGTAGACAACTGCAAACGCTATTTCCTAGCGAGGAAGTGTCGCATTTACATTCATTTGAAGTGTAGACGAGGAATACATAACACTTCGCACATCATATTATATCATACCATGAAACATAGAAATGAGATGCGATATCGCGTTTTAAGAAGCATTAGAACTCTATTGCTACGATAGGTAGACATCTGCAAACGCTATTTCCTTGCAAGGAAGTGTCGCATTTACATTCATTTGAAGTGTAGACGAGGAATACATAACACTTCGCAAATCATATTATATCTTACCATGAAACATAGAAATGAGTTGCGATATCGCGTTTTAAGAAGCATTAGAACTCTATCGCTACGATACCTAGACATCTGCAGACGCTATTTCCTAGCGAGGAAGTGTCGCATTTACATTCATTTGAAGTGTAGACGAGGAATACATTACACTTCGCAAATAATATTATATCTTACCATGAAACATAGAAATGAGATACGGTATCGCGTTTTAAGAATCATAGGAACACTATTGCTACGATACGTAGACATCTGCAAACGCTATTTCCTAGCGAGGAAGTGTCGCATTCACATTCATTTGAAGTGTAGACGAGGAATACATCACACTCTGCAAGTCATATTATATCTTACCATGAAACATAGAAATGAGATGCGATATCGCTTTCTAAGAAGCGTTAGAACTCTATTGCTTCGATACGTAGACATCTGCAAACGCTATTTCCTTGTAAGGAAGTGTCGCATTTACGTCCGTTTCAATCGTAGACGAGGAATGCATAACACTTCGCAAATAATATTATATCTTACCATGAAACATAGAAATGAGATACGGTATCGCGTTTTAAGAATCATAGGAACACTATTGCTACGATACGTAGACATCTGCAAACGCTATTTCCTAGCGAGGAAGTGTCGCATTCACATTCATTTGAAGTGTAGACGAGGAATACATAATTGTTCTCAAACCATATTATATCTTACCATGAAACATAGAAATGAGATGCGATATCGCGTTTTAAGAAGCATTAGAACTCTATTGCTACGATACGTAGACATCTGCAAACGCTATTTCCTAGCAAGGAAGTGTCGCATTTACGTCCGTTTCAATCGTAGACGAGGAATGCATAACACTTCGCAATGAATATTATATCTTATCGTGAAACATAGATATGAGATGCAATATCTCGTTTTAAGAAGCATTAGAACTCTATTGCTACGATACGTAGACATCTGCAAACGGTATTTCCTAGCAAGGAAGTGTCGCATTTACGTCCGTTTCAATCGTAGACGAGGAATGCATAACACTTCGCAATGAATATTATATCTTATCATGAAACATAGATATGAGATGCAATATCTCGTTTTAAGAAGCATTTGAACTCTATTGCTTCGATACGTAGACATCTGCAAACGCTATTTCCTTGGAAGGAAGTGTCGCATTTACATTCATTTGAAGTGTAGACGAGGAATACATAACACTTCGCAAATCATATTATATCTTACCATGAAACATAGAAATGAAGATGCGATATCGCGTTTTAAGAAGCATTAGAACTCTAATGCTACGATAGGTAGACATCTGTAAACGCTATTTCCTAGCAAGGAAGTGTCGCATTTACATTCATTTGAAGTGTAGACGTGGAATACATGACACTTCGCAAATCATATTATATCTTACCATGAAACATAGAAATGAGATGCGATATCACGTTTTAAGAAGCATTAGAACTCTATCCCTACGATACGTAAACATATGCAAACGCTATTTCCTAGCAAAGAAGTGTCGCATATACATTCATTTGAATCGTAGACGAGGAATGCATAACACTTCGCAATGAATATTATATCTTATCATGCAACATAGTAATGAGATGCGATATCGCGTTTTAAGAAGCATTAGAACTCTATTGCTACGATACGTAGACATCTGCAAATGCTATTTCCTTGCAAGGAAGTGTCGCATTTACATTCTTCTGAAGTGAATACGAGGTATACATAACACTTTACAATGAATATTATATCTTATCATGCAACATAGTAATGAGATGCGATATCTCGTTTTAAGGAGCATTAGAACTCTATTGCTGCGATAGGTAGACATCTGCAAACGCTATTTCCTTGCAAGGAAGTGTCGCATTTACATTCATTTGAAGTGTAGACGAGGAATACATAACACTTCGCAAATCATATTATATCTTACCATGAAACATAGAAATGAGATGCGATATCGCGTTTTAAGAAGCATAGGAACTCTATTGCTACGATACGTAGACATCAGCAAACGCTATTTCCTTGCAATGAAGTGTCGCATTTACATTCATCTGTAGTGAATACGAGGTATACATAAGACTTTACAATGAATTTTATATCCTATCATACAACATAGAAATGAGATGCGATATCGCGTTTTAAGAAGTATTAGAACTCTATCCCCACGTTACGTAAACGTCTGCAAACGCTATTTCCTAGCAAGGAAGTGTCGCATTTACATTCATTTGAATCGTAGACGAGGAATGCATAACACTACGCAATGAATATTATATCTCATCATGAAACATAGATATGAGATGCGATATTTCGTTTTAAGAAGCATTTGAACTTTATTGCTTCGATACGTACACATCTGCAAACGGTATTTCCTTGCAAGGAAGTGTCGCATTTACATTCTTCTGTAGTGAACACGAGGTATACATAACACTTTACAATGAATATTATATCTTATCATGCAACATAGTAAGGATATGCGATTTCACGTTTTAAGAAGCATTAGAACTCCATCCCTACGATACGTAGACATCTGCAAACGCTATTTCCTAGCAAGGAAGTGTCGCATTTACATTCATTTGAATCATAGATGAGGAATGCATAACACTTCGCAATGAATATTATATCTTATCATGAAACATAGATATGAGATGCGACATCTCGTTTTAGGAAGCATTTGAACTCTATTGCTTCGATACGTAGACATCTGCAAACGCTATTTCCTTGCAAGGAAGTGTCGCATTTACATTCTTCTGTAGTGAATACGAGGTATACATAACACTTTACAATGAATATTATATCTTATCATGCATAATAGTAATGAAATGCGATATCTCGTTTTAAGAAGCATAAGAAATCTATTGCTACGATACGTAGACATCGGCAAACGCTATTTCCTTGCAAGGAAGTGTCGCATTTACATTCTTCTGAAGAGAATACGAGGTATACATTACACTTCACAATGAATGTTATATCCTAACATGCAACATAGAAATGAGATGCGATATCGCGTTTTAAGAAGCATTAGAACTCTATCCCTACGATACGTAAACATCTACAAACGCAATTTCCTAGCAAGGAAGTGTCGCATTTACATTCTTCTGAAGTGAATACGAGGTATACATAACACTTTACAATGAATATTATATCTTATCATGCAACATAGTAATGAGATGCGATATCTCGTTTTAAGAAGCATTAGAACTCTAATGCTACGATAGGCAGACATCTGCAAACGCTATTTCCTAGCAAGGAAGAGTCGCATTTACATTCATTTGAAGTGTAGACGAGGAATACATAACACTTCGCAAATCATATTATATCTTACCATGAACCATAGAAATGAGATGCGATATCGCGTTTTAAGAATCATAAGAACTCTATTGCTACGATACGTAGACATCTGAAAACGCTATTTCCTTGCAAGGAAGTGTCTCATTTACATTCATTTGAATCGTAGACGAGGAATGCATAACACTTCGCACTGAATATTATATCTTATCATGAAACATAAATATGAGATGCAATATCTCGTTTTAAGAAGCATTTGAACTCTATTGCTTCGATACGTAGACATCTGCAAACGCTATTTCCTTGCAAGGAAGTGTCGCATTTACATTCATTTGAAGTGTAGACGAGGAATACATAACACTTCGCAAATCATATTATATCTTACCATGAAACATAGAAATGAAGATGCGATATCGCGTTTTAAGAAGCATTAGAACTCTAATGCTACGATAGGTAGACATCTGTAAACGCTATTTCCTAGCAAGGAAGTGTCGCATTTACATTCATTTGAAGTGTAGACGAGGAATACATGACACTTCGCAAATCATATTATATCTTACCATGAAACATAAAAATGAGATGCGATATCACGTTTTAAGAAGCATTAGAACTCTATCCCTAAGTTACGTAAACGTCTGCAAGCGCTATTTCCTAGCAAGGAAGTGTCGCATTTACATTCATTTGAATCGTAGAGGAGGAATGCATAACACTACGCAATGAATATTATATCTCGTCATGAAACATAGATATGAGATGCGATATTTCGTTTCAAGAAGCATTTGAACTTTATTGCTTCGATAGGTACACATCTGCAAACGGTATTTCCTTGCAAGGAAGTGTCGCATTTACATTCTTCTGTAGTGAATTCGAGGTATACATAACACTTTACAATGAATATTATATCTTATCATGCAACATAGTAAGGATATGCGATTTCACGTTTTAAGAAGCATTAGAACTCCATCCCTACGATACGTAGACATCTGCAAACGCTATTTCCTAGCAAGGAAGTGTCGCATTTACATTCATTTGAATCATAGATGAGGAATGCATAACACTTCGCAATGAATATTATATCTTATCATGAAACATAGATATGAGATGCGACGTCTCGTTTTAGGAAGCATTTGAACTCTATTGCTTCGATACGTAGACATCTGCAAACGCTATTTCCTTGCAAGGAAGTGTCGCATTTACATTCTTCTGTAGTGAATACGAGGTATACATAACACTTTACAATGAATATTATATCTTATCATGCAACATAGTAATGAAATGCGATATCTCGTTTTAAGAAGCATAAGAACACTATTGCTACGATACGTAGACATCTGCAAACGCTATTTCCTTGCAAGGAAGTGTCGCATTTACATTCTTCTGAAGAGAATACGAGGTATACATTACACTTCACAATGAATGTTATATCCTAACATGCAACATAGAAATGAGATGCGATATCGCGTTTTAAGAAGCATTAGAACTCTATCCCTACGATACGTAAACATCTACAAACGCAATTTCCTAGCAAGGAAGTGTCGCATTTACATTCTTCTGAAGTGAATACGAGGTATACATAACACTTTACAATGAATATTATATATTATCATGCAACATTGTAATGAGATGCGATATCGCGTTTTAAGAAGCATTAGAACTCTATTGCTACGATACGTAGACATCTGCAAACGCTATTTCCTAGCAAGGAAGTGTCGCATTTACGTCCGTTTCAATCGTAGACGAGGAATGCATAACACTTCTCAATGAATATTATATCTTATCATGAAACATAGATATGAGATGCAATATCTCGTTTTAAGAAGCATTAGAACTCTATTGCTACGATACGTAGACATCTGCAAACGCTATTTCCTAGCAAGGAAGTGTCGCATTTACGTCCGTTTCAATCGTAGACGAGGAATGCATAACACTTCGCAATGAATATTATATCTTATCATGAAACATAGATATGAGATGCAATATCTCGTTTTAAGAAGCATTTGAACTCTATTGCTTCGATACGTAGACATCTGCAAACGCTATTTCCTTGCAAGGAAGTGTCGCATTTACATTCATTTGAAGTGTAGACGAGGAATACATAACACTTCGCAAATCATATTATATCTTACCATGAAACATAGAAATGAAGATGCGATATCGCGTTTTAAGAAGCATTAGAACTCTAATGCTACGATAGGTAGACATCTGTAAACGCTATTTCCTAGCAAGGAAGTGTCGCATTTACATTCATTTGAAGTGTAGACGAGGAATACATGACACTTCGCAAATCATATTATATCTTACCATGAAACATAAAAATGAGATGCGATATCACGTTTTAAGAAGCATTAGAACTCTATCCCTAAGTTACGTAAACGTCTGCAAGCGCTATTTCCTAGCAAGGAAGTGTCGCATTTACATTCATTTGAATCGTAGAGGAGGAATGCATAACACTACGCAATGAATATTATATCTCGTCATGAAACATAGATATGAGATGCGATATTTCGTTTCAAGAAGCATTTGAACTTTATTGCTTCGATACGTACACATCTGCAAACGGTATTTCCTTGCAAGGAAGTGTCGCATTTACATTCTTCTGTAGTGAATTCGAGGTATACATAACACTTTACAATGAATATTATATCTTATCATGCAACATAGTAAGGATATGCGATTTCACGTTTTAAGAAGCATTAGAACTCCATCCCTACGATACGTAGACATCTGCAAACGCTATTTCCTAGCAAGGAAGTGTCGCATTTACATTCATTTGAATCATAGATGAGGAATGCATAACACTTCGCAATGAATATTATATCTTATCATGAAACATAGATATGAGATGCGACGTCTCGTTTTAGGAAGCATTTGAACTCTATTGCTTCGATACGTAGACATCTGCAAACGCTATTTCCTTGCAAGGAAGTGTCGCATTTACATTCTTCTGTAGTGAATACGAGGTATACATAACACTTTGCAATGAATATTATATCTTATCATGCAACATAGTAATGAAATGCGATATCTCGTTTTAAGAAGCATAAGAACACTATTGCTACGATACGTAGACATCTGCAAACGCTATTTCCTTGCAAGGAAGTGTCGCATTTACATTCTTCTGAAGAGAATACGAGGTATACATTACACTTCACAATGAATGTTATATCCTAACATGCAACATAGAAATGAGATGCGATATCGCGTTTTAAGAAGCATTAGAACTCTATCCCTACGATACGTAAACATCTACAAACGCAATTTCCTAGCAAGGAAGTGTCGCATTTACATTCTTCTGAAGTGAATACGAGGTATACATAACACTTTACAATGAATATTATATATTATCATGCAACATTGTAATGAGATGCGATATCGCGTTTTAAGAAGCATTAGAACTCTATTGCTACGATACGTAGACATCTGCAAACGCTATTTCCTAGCAAGGAAGTGTCGCATTTACGTCCGTTTCAATCGTAGACGAGGAATGCATAACACTTCGCAATGAATATTATATCTTATCATGAAACATAGATATGAGATGCGATATCTCGTTTTAAGAAGCATTTGAACTCCATTGCTTCGATACGTAGACATCTGTAAACGCTATTTCCTTGGAAGGAAGTGTCGCATTTACATTCTTCTGAAGTGAGTACGAGGCATACATAACACTTTACAATGAATATTATATATTATCATGCAACATCGTAATGAGATGCGATATCGCGTTTTAAGAAGCATTAGAACTCTATTGCTACGATACGTAGACATCTGCAAACGCTATTTCCTAGCGAGGAAGTGCCGCATTTACGTCCGTTTCAATCGTAGACGAGGAATGCATAACACTTTGCAATGAATATTATATCTTATCATGAAACATAGATATGAGATGCAATATCTCGTTTTAAGAAGCATTTGAACACTATTGCTTCGATACGTAGACATCTGCAAACGCTATTTCCTTGCAAGGAAGTGTCGCATTTACATTCATTTGAAGTGTAGACGAGGAATACATGACACTTCGCAAATCATATTATATCTTACCATGAAACATAGAAATGAGATGCGATATCACGTTTTAAGATGCATTAGAACTCTATCCCTACGATACGTAAACATCTGCAAACGCTATTTCCTAGCAAGGAAGTGTCGCATTTACATTCATTTGAATCGTAGACGAGGAATGCATAACACTTCGCAATGAATATTATATCTTATCATGCAACATAGTAATGAGATGCGATATCGCGTTTTAAGAAGCATTAGAACTCTATTGCTACGATACGTAGACATCTGCAAACGCTATTTCCTAGCAAGGAAGTGTCGCATTTACATTCATTTGAGGTGTAGACGAGGAATACATAACACCTCGCAATGAATATTACATCTTATCACGAAACATAGAAATGAGATGCGACATCTCGTTTTAGGAAGCATTTGAACTCTATTGCTTCGATACGTAGACATCTGCAAACGCTATTTCCTTGCAAGGAAGTGTCGCATTTACATTCTTCTGAAGTGAGTACGAGGTATACATAACACTTTACAATGAATATTATATATTATCATGCAACATTGTAATGAGATGCGATATCGCGTTTTAAGAAGCATTAGAACTCTATTGCTACGATACGTAGACATCTGCAAACGCTATTTCCTAGCAAGGAAGTGTCGCATTTACATTCATTTGAGGTGTAGACGAGGAATACATAACACCTCGCAATGAATATTTCATCTTATCATGAAACATAGAAATGAGATGCGATATCTCGCTGTAAGGAGCATTTGAACTCCATTGCTTCGATACGTAGACATCTGCAAACGCTATTTCCTTGCACGGAAGTGTCGCATTTAAATTCTTTTGAAGTGAATAAAAGGTATACATAACACTTCGCAATGAATACTAAACCTTGTCATGAAACGTAGAAATGAGATGCGATATCACGTTTTAAGAAGCATTTGAACTCTATTGCTTCGATACGTAGACATCTGTAAACGCTATTTCCTTGCAAGGAAGTGTCGCATTTACATTCTTCTGAAGTGAATACGAGGTATACATAACACTTTACAATGAATATTATATCTTATCATGCAACATAGTAATGAGATGCGATATCTCGTTTTAAGAAGCATAAGAACTCTATTGCTACGATACGTAGACATCTGCAAACGCTATTTCCTTCCAAGGAAGTGTCGCATTTACATTCTTCTGTAGTGAAAACGAAGTGTACATAACACTTTACAATGAATATTATATCTTATCATGCAACATAGTAATGAAATGCGATATCGCGTTTTAAGAATCATTAGAACTCTATCCCTACGATACGTAAACATCTACAAACGCGATCTCCTAGCAAGGAAGTGTCGCATTTACATTCATTTGAATCATAGATGAGGAATGCATAACACTTCGCAATGAATATTATATCTTATCATGCAACATAAATATGAGATGCGATATCGCGTTTTAAGAAGCATTAGAACTCTATTGCTGCGATAGGTAGACATCTGCAAACGCTATTTCCTTGCAAGGAAGTGTCGCATTTACATTCATTAGAAGTGTAGACGAGGAATACATAACACTTCGCAAATCATATTATATCTTACCATGAAACATAGAAATGAGATGCGATATCGCGTTTTAAGAAGCATAGGAACTCTATTGCTACGATACGTAGACATCTGCAAACGCTATTTCCTTGCAATGAAGTGTCGCATTTACATTCTTCTGTAGTGAATACGAGGTATACATAACACTTTACAATGAATTTTATATCCTATCATGCAACATAGAAATGAGATGCGATATCGCGTTTTAAGAAGTATTAGAACTCTATCCCTACGTTACGTAAACGTCTGCAAGCACTATTTCCTAGCAAGGAAGTGTCGCATTTACATTCTTTTGAATCGTAGACGAGGAATGCATAACACTACGCAATGAATATTATATCTCATCATGAAACATAGATATGAGATGCGATATTTCGTTTCAAGAAGCATTTGAACTTTATTGCTTCGATACGTACACATCTGCAAACGGTATTTCCTTGCAAGGAAGTGTCGCATTTACATTCTTCTGTAGTGAATACGAGGTATACATAACACTTTACAATGAATATTATATCTTATCATGCAACATAGTAAGGATATGCGATTTCACGTTTTAAGAAGCATTAGAACTCCATCCCTACGATACGTAGACATCTGCAAACGCTATTTCCTTGCAAGGAAGTGTCGCATTTACATTCTCCTGAAGTGAATACGAGGTATACATAACACTTTACAATGAATATTATATCTTATCATGCAACATAGTAATGAGATGCGATATCTCGTTTTAAGAAGCATTAGAACTCTATTGCTGCGATAGGTAGACATCTGCAAACGCTATTTCCTAGCGAGGAAGTGTCGCATTTACATTCATTTGAAGTGTAGACGAGGAATACATAACACTTCGCAAATCATATTATATCTTACCATGAAACATAGAAATGACATGCGATATCGCGTTTTAAGAAGCATTAGAACTCTAATGCTTCGATACGTAGACATCTGTAAACGCTATTTCCTTGCAAGGAAGTGTCGCATTTACATTCATTTGAAGTGTAGACGAGGAATACATAACACTTCGCAAATCATATTATATCTTACCATGAACCATAGAAATGAGATGCGATATCGAGTTTTAAGAATCATAAGAACTCTGTTGCTACGATACGTAGACATCTGAAAACGCTATTTCCTTGCAAGGAAGTGTCGCATTTACATTCATTTGAATCGTAGACGAGGATTGCATAACACTTCGCAATGAATATTATATCTTATCATGAAACATAGATATGAGATGCGATATCTCGTTTTAAGAAGCATTTGAACTCCATTGCTTCGATACGTAGACATCTGTAAACGCTATTTCCTTGGAAGGAAGTGTCGCATTTACATTCTTCTGAAGTGAGTACGAGGTATACATAACACTTTACAATGAATATTATATATTATCATGCAACATCGTAATGAGATGCGATATCGCGTTTTAAGAAGCATTAGAACTCTATTGCTACGATACGTAGACATCTGCAAACGCTATTTCCTAGCGCGGAAGTTTCGCATTTACGTCCGTTTCAATCGTAGACGAGGAATGCATAACACTTCGCAATGAATATTATATCTTATCATGAAACATAGATATGAGATGCAATATCTCGTTTTAAGAAGCATTTGAACTCTATTGCTTCGATACGTAGACATCTGAAAACGCTATTTCCTAGCAAGGAAGTGTCGCATTTACATTCATTTGAGGTGTAGACGAGGAATACATAACACCTCGCAATGAATATTACATCTTATCACGAAACATAGAAATGAGATGCGATATCTCGTTTTAAGGAGCATTTGAACTCAATTGCTTCGATACGTAGACATCTGCTAACGCTATTTCCTAGCAAGGAAGTGTCGCATTTACATTCATTTGAGGTGTAGACGAGGAATACATAACACCTCGCAATGAATATTTCATCTTATCATGAAACATAGAAATGAGATGCGATATCTCGTTTTAAGAAGCATAAGAACTCTATTGCTACGATACGTAGACATCAGCAAACGCTATTTCCTTCCAAGGAAGTGTCGCATTTACATTCTTCTGTAGTGAAAACGAAGTATACATAACACTTTACAATAAATATTATATCTTATCATGCAACATAGTAATGAAATGCGATATCGCGTTTTAAGAATCATTAGAACTCTATCCCTACGATACGTAAACATGTACAAACGCAATTTCCTAGGAAGGAAGTGTCGCATTTACATTCATTTGAATCATAGATGAGGAATGCATAACACTTCGCAATGAATATTATATCTTATCATGAAACATAGATTTGAGATGCGACATCTCGTTTTAAGAAGCATTTGAACTCTATTGCTTCGATACGTAGACATCTGAAAACGCTATTTCCTAGCAAGGAAGTGTCGCATTTACATTCATTTGAGGTGTAGACGAGGAATACATAACACCTCGCAATGAATATTACATCTTATCACGAAACATAGAAATGAGATGCGATATCTCGTTTTAAGGAGCATTTGAACTCAATTGCTTCGATACGTAGACATCTGCTAACGCTATTTCCTAGCAAGGAAGTGTCGCATTTACATTCATTTGAGGTGTAGACGAGGAATACATAACACCTCGCAATGAATATTTCATCTTATCATGAAACATAGAAATGAGATGCGATATCTCGTTTTAAGAAGCATAAGAACTCTATTGCTACGATACGTAGACATCAGCAAACGCTATTTCCTTCCAAGGAAGTGTCGCATTTACATTCTTCTGTAGTGAAAACGAAGTATACATAACACTTTACAATAAATATTATATCTTATCATGCAACATAGTAATGAAATGCGATATCGCGTTTTAAGAATCATTAGAACTCTATCCCTACGATACGTAAACATGTACAAACGCAATTTCCTAGGAAGGAAGTGTCGCATTTACATTCATTTGAATCATAGATGAGGAATGCATAACACTTCGCAATGAATATTATATCTTATCATGAAACATAGATTTGAGATGCGACATCTCGTTTTAGGAAGCATTTGAACTCTATTGCTTCGATACGTAGACATCTGCAAACGCTATTTCCTAGCAAGGAAGTGTCGCATTCACGTCCGTTTCAATCGTAGACGAGGAATGCATAACACTTCGCAATGAATATTATATCTTATCATGAAACATAGATATGAGATGCAATATCTCGTTTTAAGAAGCATTTGAACTCTATTGCTCCGATACGTAGACATCTGCAAACGCTATTTCCTTGCAAGGAAGTGTCGCATTTACATTCATTTGAAGTGTAGACGAGGAATACATAACACTTCGCAAATCATATTATATCTTACCATGAAACATAGAAATGAAGATGCGATATCGCGTTTTAAGAAGCATTGGAACACTAATGCTACGATAGGTAGACATCTGCAAACGCTATTTCCTAGCAAGGAAGAGTCGCATTTACATTCATTTGAAGTGTAGACGAGGAATACATAACACTTCGCAAATCATATTATATCTTACCATGAACCATAGAAATGAGATGCGATATCGCGTTTTAAGAATCATAAGAACTCTATTGCTACGATACGTAGACATCTGAAAACGCTGTTTCCTTGCAAGGAAGTGTCGCATTTACATTCATTTGAAGTGTAGACGAGGAATACATAACACTTCGCAAATCATATTATATCTTACCATGAAACATAGAAATGAGAAGCGATATCGCGTTTTAAGAAGCATAGGAACTCTATTGCTACGATACGTAGACATCTGCAAACGCTATTTCCTTGCAATGAAGTGTCGCATTTACACTCTTCTGTAGTGAATACGAGGTATACATAACACTTTACAATGAATTTTATATCCTATCATGCAACATAGAACTGAGATGCGATATCGCGTTTTAAGAAGTATTAGAACTCTATCCCTACGTTACGTAAACGTCTGCAAGCGCTATTTCCTAGCAAGGAAGTGTCGCATTTACATTCATTTGAATCGTAGACGAGGAATGCATAACACTACGCAATGAATATTATATCCCATCATGAAACATAGATATGAGATGCGATATTTCGTTTTAAGAAGCATTTGAACTTTATTGCTTCGATACGTACACATCTGCAAACAGTATTTCCTTGCAAGGAAGTGTCGCATTTACATTCTTCTGTAGTGAATACGAGGTATACATAACACTTTACAATGAATATTATATCTTATCATGCAACATAGTAAGGATATGCGATTTCACGTTTTAAGAAGCATTAGAACTCCATCCCTACGATACGTAGACATCTGCAAACGCTATTTCCTAGCAAGGAAGTGTCGCATTTACATTCATTTGAATCATAGATGAGGAATGCATAACACTTCGCAATGAATATTATATCTTATCATGAAACATAGATATGAGATGCGACATCTCGTTTTAGGAAGCATTTGAACTCTATTGCTTCGATACGTAGACACCTGCAAACGCTATTTCCTTGCAAGGAAGTGTCGCATTTACATTCTTCTGTAGTGAATACGAGGTATACATAACACTTTACAATGAATATTATATCTTATCATGCAACATAGTAATGAAATGCGATATCTCGTTTTAAGAAGCATAAGAACACTATTGATACGATACGTAGACATCTGCAAACGCTATTTCCTTGCAAGGAAGTGTCGCATTTACATTCTTCTGAAGAGAATACGAGGTATACATTACACTTCACAATGAATGTTATATCCTAACATGCAACATAGAAATGAGATGCGATATCGCGTTTTAAGAAGCATTAGAACTCTATCCCTACGATACGTAATCATCTACAAACGCAATTTCCTAGCAAGGAAGTGTCGCATTTACATTCTTCTGAAGTGAATACGAGGTATACATAACACTTTACAATGAATATTATATATTATCATGCAACATTGTAATGAGATGCGATATCGCGTTTTAAGAAGCATTAGAACTCTATTGCTACGATACGTAGACATCTGCAAACGCTATTTCCTAGAAAGGAAGTGTCGCATTTACGTCCGTTTCAATCGTAGACGAGGAATGCATAACACTTCGCAATGAATATTATATCTTATCATGAAACATAGATATGAGATGCAATATCTCGTTTTAAGAAGCATTAGAACTCTATTGCTACGATACGTAGACATCTGCAAACGCTATTTCCTAGCAAGGAAGTGTCGCATTTACGTCCGTTTCAATCGTAGACGAGGAATGCATAACACTTCGCAATGAATATTATATCTTATCATGAAACATAGATATGAGATGCAATATCTCGTTTTAAGAAGCATTTGAACTCTATTGCTTCGATACGTAGACATCTGCAAACGCTATTTCCTTGCAAGGAAGTGTCGCATTTACATTCATTTGAAGTGTAGACGAGGAATACATAACACTTCGCAAATCATAGTATATCTTACCATGAAACATAGAAATGAAGATGCGATATCGCGTTTTAAGAAGCATTAGAACTCTAATGCTACGATAGGTAGACATCTGTAAACGCTATTTCCTAGCATGGAAGTGTCGCATTTACATTCATTTGAAGTGTAGACGAGGAATACATGACACTTCGCAAATCATATTATATCTTACCATGAAACATAGAAATGAGATGCGATATCACGTTTTAAGAAGCATTAGAACTCTATCCCTACGATACGTAAACATCTGCAAACGCTATTTCCTAGCAAAGAAGTGTCGCATATACATTCATTTGAATCGTAGACGAGGAATGCATAACACTTCGCAATGAATATTATATCTTATCATGAAACATAGATATGGGATGCAATATCTCGTTTTAAGAAGCATTTGAACTCTGTTGCTTCGATACGTAGACATCTGCAAACGCTATTTCCTTGCAAGGAAGTGTCGCATTTACATTCATTTGAAGTGTAGACGAGGAATACATGACACTTCGCAAATCATATTATATCTTACCATGAAACATAGAAATGAGATGCGATATCACGTTTTAAGATGCATTAGAACTCTATCCCTACGATACGTAAACATCTGCAAACGCTATTTCCTAGCAAGGAAGTGTCGCATTTACATTCATTTGAATCGTAGACGAGGAATGCATAACACTTCGCAATGAATATTATATCTTATCATGCAACATAGTAATGAGATGCGATATCGCGTTTTAAGAAGCATTAGAACTCTATTGCTACGATACGTAGACATCTGCAAACGCTATTTCCTAGCAAGGAAGTGTCGCATTTACATTCATTTGAGGTGTAGACGAGGAATACATAACACCTCGCAATGAATATTACATCTTATCACGAAACATAGAAATGAGATGCGATATCTCGTTTTAAGGAGCATTTGAACTCTATTGCTTCGATACGTAGACATCTGCAAACGCTATTTCCTAGCAAGAAAGTGTCGCATTTACATTCATTTGAGGTGTAGACGAGGAATACATAACACCTCGCAATGAATATTTCATCTTATCATGAAACATAGAAATGAGATGCGATATCTCGTTTTAAGAAGCATAAGAACTCTATTGCTACGATACGTAGACATCTGCAAACGCTATTTCCTTCCAAGGAAGTGTCGCATTTACATTCTTCTGTAGTGAAAACGAAGTATACATAACACTTTACAATGAATATTATATCTTATCATGCAACATAGTAATGAAATGCGATATCGCGTTTTAAGAATCATTAGAACTCTATCCCTACGATACGTAAACATCTACAAACGCAATCTCCTAGCAAGGAAGTGTCGCATTTACATTCATTTGAATCGTAGATGAGGAATGCATAACACTTCGCAATGAATATTATATTTTATCATGAAGCATAGATATGAGATGCGACATCTCGTTTTAGGAAGCATTTGAACTCTATTGCATCGATACGTAGACATCTGCAAACGCTATTTCCTTGCAAGGAAGTGTCGCATTTACATTCTTCTGAAGTGAGTACGAGGTATACATTACACTTTACAATGAATACTATATATTATCATGCAACATTGTAATGAGATGCGATATCGCGTTTTAAGAAGCATTAGAACTCTATTGCTACGATACGTAGACATCTGCAAACGCTATTTCCTAGCAAGGAAGTGTCGCATTCACGTCCGTTTCAATCGTAGACGAAGAATGCATAACACTTCGCAATGAATATTATATCTTACCATGAACCATAGAAATGAGATGCGATATCGCGTTTTAAGAATCATAAGAACTCTATTGCTACGATACGTAGACATCTGAAAACGCTATTTCCTTGCAAGGAAGTGTCGCATTTACATTCTTCTGAAGTGAGTACGAGGTATACATAACACTTTACAATGAATATTATATATTATCATGCAACATCGTAATGAGATGCGATATCGCGTTTTAAGAAGCATTAGCACTCTATGCTACGATAGGTAGATATCTGTAAACTTTATTTCCTAGCAAGGAAGTGTCGCATTTACATTCATTTGAAGTGTAGATGAGGAATACATGACACTTCGCAAATCATATTATATCTTACCATGAAACATAGAAATGAGATGCGATATCTCCTTTTAAGAACCATTTGAACTCTGTTGCTTCCATACGTAGACATCTGCAAACGCTATTCCCTTGCAAGGAAGTGTCGCATTTACATTCTTTTGAAGTGAATAATAGGTATACATAACACTTCGCAATGAATACTATACCTTGTCATGAAACGTAGAAATGCGATGCGATATCGCGTTTTAAGAAGCATTAGAACTCTATTGCTACGATACCTAGACATCTGCAGACCCTATTTCCTAGCAAGGAAGTGTCGCATTTACATTTATTTGAAGTGTAGATGAGAAATACATGACACTTCGCAAATCATATTATATCTTACCATGAAACGTAGAAATGAGATGCGATATCGCGTTTTAAGAAGCATTAGAACTCCATTGCTACGATACGTAGAAATCTGCAAACGCTATTTCCTAGCAAGGAAGTGTCGCATTTACATCCATTTGAATCGTAGACGACGAATGCATAACACTTCGCAATGAATATTACATCTGATCATGAAACATAGAAATGAGATGCGATATCACGTTTTAAGAAGCATAAGAACAACATCCCTACGATACGTAGACATCTGCAAACGCTATTTCCTAGCAAAGAAATGTCGCATTTACATTCATTTGAAGTGTAGACGAGGACTACATAACACTTCACAATCATATTACATCTTACCATGAAACATAGAAATGAGATGCGATATCGCGTTTTAAGAAGCATTTGAACTCTATTGCTTCGATACGTACACATCTGCAAACGGCATTTCCTTGCAAGGAAGTGTCGCATTTACATTCTTCTGAAGTGAATACGAGGTATACATAACACTTTACAATGAATATTATATATTATCATGCAACATCGTAATGAGATGCGATATCGCGTTTTAAGAAGCATTAGAACTATATGCTACGATAGGTAGACATCTGTAAGCTCTATTTCCTAGCAAGGAAGTGTCGCATTTACATTCATTTGAAGTGTAGATGAGGAATACATGACACTTCGCAAATCATATTATATCTTACCATGAAACATAGAAATGAGATGCGATATCACGTTTTAAGAAGCATTAGAACTCTATCCCTACGATACGAAAACATCTGCAAACGCTATTTCCTAGCAAGGAAGTGTCGCATTTACATTTATTTGAATCGTAGACGAGGAATGCATAACACTTCGCAATGAATATTATATCTTATCATGAAACATATATATGAGATGCGATATCTCCTTTTAAGAACCATTTGAACTCTATTGCTTCCATACGTAGACATCTGCAAACGCTATTCCCTTGCAAGGAAGTGTCGCATTTACATTCCTTTGAAGTGAATAATAGGTATACATAACACTTCGCAATGAATACTATACCTTGTCATGAAACGTAGAAATGAGATGCGATATCGCGTTTTAAGAAGCATTAGAACTCTATTGCTACGATACCTAGACATCTGCAGACCCTATTTCCTAGCAAGGAAGTGTCGCATTTACATTTATCTGAAGTGTAGATGAGAAATACATGACACTTCGCAAATCATATTATATCTTACCATGAAACGTAGAAATGAGATGCCATATCGCGTTTTAAGAAGCATTAGAACTCCATTGCTACGATACGTAGAAATCTGCAAACGCTATTTCCTAGCAAGGAAGTGTCGCATTTACATCCATTTGAATCGTAGACGACGAATGCATAACACTTCGAAATGAATATTACATCTGATCATGAAACATAGAAATGAGATGCGATATCACGTTTTAAGAAGCATAAGAACACCATCCCTACGATACGTAGACATCTGCAAACGCTATTTCCTAGCAAAGAAATGTCGCATTTACATTCATTTGAAGTGTAGACGAGGACTACATAACACTTCACAATCATATTACATCTTACCATGAAACATAGAAATGAGATGCGATATCGCGTTTTAAGAAGCATTTGAACACTATTGCTTCGATACGTACACATCTGCAAACGGTATTTCCTTGCAAGGAAGTGTCGCATTTACATTCTTCTGTAGTGAATACGAGGTATACATAACACTTTACAATGAATATTATATCTTATCATGCAACATAGTAAGGATATGCGATTTCACGTTTTAAGAAGCATTAGAACTCCATCCCTACGATACGTAGACATCTGCAAACGCTATTTCCTAGCAAGGAAGTGTCGCATTTACATTCATTTGAATCATAGATGAGGAATGCATAACACTTCGCAATGAATATTATATCTTATCATGAAACATAGATATGAGATGCGACATCTCGTTTTAGGAAGCATTTGAACTCTATTGCTTCGATACGTAGACATCTGCAAACGCTATTTCCTTGCAAGGAAGTGTCGCATTTACATTCTTCTGTAGTGAATACGAGGTATACATAACACTTTACAATGAATATTATATCTTATCATGCAACATAGTAATGAAATGCGATATCTCGTTTTAAGAAGCATAAGAACTCTATTGCTACGATACGTAGACATCTGCAAACGCTATTTCCTTGCAAGGAAGTGTCGCATTTACATTCTTCTGAAGAGAATACGAGGTATACATTACACTTCACAATGAATGTTATATCCTAACATGCAACATAGAAATGAGATGCGATATCGCGTTTTAAGAAGCATTAGAACTCTATCCCTACGATACGTAAACACCTACAAACGCAATTTCCTAGCAAGGAAGTGTCGCATTTACATTCTTCTGAAGTGAATACGAGGTATACATAACACTTTACAATGAATATTATATATTATCATGCAACATTGTAATGAGATGCGATATCGCGTTTTAAGAAGCATTAGAACTCTATTGCTACGATACGTAGACATCTGCAAACGCTATTTCCTAGCAAGGAAGTGTCGCATTTACATTCATTTGAAGCGTAGAGAAGGAATGCATAACACTTTACAATGAATAATATATCTTATCATGCAACATAGTAATGAGACGCGATATCGCGTTTTAAGAAGCACCAGAAATCTATTGCTACAATACGTAGACATCTGCAAACGCTATTACCTAGCGAGGAAGTGTCGCATTCACATTCATTTGAAGTGTAGACGAGGAATACATAACACTTCGCAATGAATATTACATCTTATCACGAAACATAGAAATGAGATGCGATATCTGGTTTTAAGAAGCATTAGAACTCTATCCCTACGATACGTAAACACCTACAAACGCAATTTCCTAGCAAGGAAGTGTCGCATTTACATTCTTCTGAAGTGAATACGAGGTATACATAACACTTTACAATGAATATTATATATTATCATGCAACATTGTAATGAGATGCGATATCGCGTTTTAAGAAGCATTAGAACTCTATTGCTACGATACGTAGACATCTGCAAACGCTATTTCCTAGCAAGGAAGTGTCGCATTTACATTCATTTGAAGCGTAGAGAAGGAATGCATAACACTTTACAATGAATAATATATCTTATCATGCAACATAGTAATGAGACGCGATATCGCGTTTTAAGAAGCACCAGAAATCTATTGCTACAATACGTAGACATCTGCAAACGCTATTACCTAGCGAGGAAGTGTCGCATTCACATTCATTTGAAGTGTAGACGAGGAATACATAACACTTCGCAATGAATATTACATCTTATCACGAAACATAGAAATGAGATGCGATATCTGGTTTTAAGAAGCATTTGAACTCTATTGCTTCGATACGTAAACATCAGCAAGCGCTATTTCCTAGCAAGGAAGTGTCGCATTTACATTCATTTGAATCGTAGACGAGGAATGCATAACACTTCGCAAAGAATATTATATCTTATCATGAAACATAGATATGAGATGCGATATTTCGTTTTAAGAAGCATTTGAACTCTATTGCTTCGATACGTAGACATCTGCAAACGCTATTTCCTTGCAAGGAAGTATCGCATTCACACTCATTTGAAGTGTAGACGAGGAATACATAGCACTTCGTAAATCATGATATATCTTACCATGAAACGTAGAAATGAGATGCGATATCGCGTTTTAAGTATCATATGAAGTCTATTGCTACGATACGTAGACATCTGCCATCGTTATTTCCTAGCAGGGAAGTGTCGCATTTACTTTCATTTGAATCGTAGACGAGGAGTGCATAACACTTCGCAATGAATATTACATCTTACCATGAAACATAGAAATGAGATGCGATACCGCGTTTTAAGAAGCATTACAACTCTATTGCTACGATACGTAGACATCTGCAAACGCTATTTCCTTGCAAGGAAGTGTCGGATTTACATTCATTTGAATCGTGGACGAGGAATGCATAACACTTCGCAATGAATATTATATCTTATCATTAAACATAGATATGAGATGCAATATCTCGTTTTAAGGTGCATTTGAAATCTATTGCTACGAAACCTAGACATTTGCAGACGCTATTTCCTAGCGAGGAAGTGTCGCATTTACATTCATTTGAAGTGTAGACGAGGAATGCATAACACTTCGCAAATCATATTATATCTTACCATGAAACATAGAAATGAGATTCGATATCGCGTTCTAAGAAGCGTTAGAACTCTATTGCTTCGATACGTAGACATCTGCAAACGCTATTTCCTTGTAAGGAAGTGTCGCATTTACATTTATTTGAATCGTAGACGAGGAATACATAACACTTCGCAGATCATATTATATCTTACCATGAAACATAGAAATGAGATGCGATATCGCGTTTTAAGAAGCATTAGTACTCTATCGCTACGATACCTAGACATCTGCAGACGCTATTTCCTAGCAAGGAAGTGTCGCATTTACAATCATTTGAAGTGTAGACGAGCAATACAAAACACTTCGCAAATCATATTATATCTTACCATGAAACATAGAAATGAGATACGGCATCGCATTTTAAGAAACATAGGAACACTATTGCTACGATACGTAGACATCTGCAAACGCTATTTCCTTGCGAGGAAGTGTCGCATTTACTTTCATTTGAATCGTAGACGAGGAATGCATAACACTTCGCAATTAATATTATATCTTATCATGAAACATAGATATGAGATGCAATATCTCGTTTTAAGAAGCATTTGAACTCTATTGCTTCGATACGTAGACATCTGCAAAGGCTATTTCTTTGCAAGGAAGTGTCGCATTTACAATCATTTGAAGTGTAGACGAGGAATACATAACAATTCGCAAATCATATTATATCTTACCATGAAACATAGAAATGAGATGCGATATCTCGTTTTAAGACGCATTTGATCTCTATTGCTTCGATACGTAGACATCTGCAAACGCTATTTCCTTGCAAGGAAGTGTCGCACTTACATTCATTTGAATCGTAGACGAGGAATGCATAACACTTCGCAATGAATGTTATATCTTATCATGAAACATAGATATGATATGCAATATCTCGTTTTTAGAAGCATTTGAACTCTACTGCTACGATACCAAGACATTTGCAGACGCTATTTCCTAGCCAGGAGGTGTCGCATTTACATTCAATAGAAGTGTAGACGAGAAATTCATGACACTTCGCAAGTCATATTATATCTTACCATGAAACATAGAAATGAGATGCGATATCGCGATTTAAGAAGCACTGGAACACTATTGCTACGATAGGTAGACATTTGCAAACGCTATTTCCTGGCAAGGAAGTGTCGCAATTACGTTCATTTGAAGTGTAGACGAGGAATACATAACACTTCGCAAATCATATTATATCTTACCATGAAACATAGAAATGTGATGCGATATCGCGTTCTAAGAAGCTTTTGAACTCTAATGCTACGATACGTAGACATCTGCAAACGCTATCTCCTAGCGAGGAAGTGTCGCATTCACGTTCATTTGAAGTGTAGACGAGGAATGCATAACACTTCGCAATGAATATTATATCTTGCCATGAAACACAGAAATGGGATGCGATATCGCGTTTTAAGAATCAAAAGAACTCTATTGCTACGATACGTAGACATCTGCAATCGCTATTTCCTTGCAAGGAAGTGTCGCATTTACATTCATTTGAATCGTAGACGAGGAATGCATAACACTTCTCAATGAATATTATGTCTTATCATGAAACATAGATATGAGATGCAATATCTCGTTTTAAGAAGCATTTGAACTCTATCGCTACGATACCTAGACATCTGCAAACGCTATTTCCTTGTAAGGAAGTGTCGCATTTACATTCATTTGAATCGTAGACAAGGAATGCATAACACTTCGCAATGAATATTATATCTTATCATGAAGCATAGATATGAGATGCAATATCTCGTTTTAAGAAGCATTTGAACTCTATTGCTTCGATACGTAGACATCAGCAAACGCTATTCCCTTGCAAGGAAGTGTCGCATTTACATTCATTTGAAGTGTAGAGGAGGAATACATAACACTTCGCAAATCATATTACATCTTACCATGAAACATAGAAATGAGATGCGATATCGCGTTTTAAGAATCATAAGAACACTATTGCTACGATACGTACACATCTGCAAACGCTATTTCCTAGCGAGGAAGTGTCGCAATCACATTCATTTGAAGTGTAGACGAGGAATACATAACACTTCGCAAATCATGTTATATCTTACCATCAAACATAGAAATGAGATGCTATATCGCGTTTTAAGAATCATAAGAACTCTATTGCTACGATACGTAGACATCTGCAGACGCTATTTCCTTGCAAGGAAGTGTCGCATTTACATTCATATGAAGTGTAGACGAGGAATACATAACACATTGCAAATCATATTATATCTTACCATGAAACATAGAAATGAGATGCGATATCGCGTTTTAAGAAGCATTAGAACTCTATTGCTACGATACGTAGACATCTGCAAACGCTATTTCCTTGCTAGGAAGTGCCGCATTTACATTCATTTGAAGTGTAGACGAGGAATACATAACACTTCGCAGATCATATTATATCTTACCATGAAACATAGAAATGAGATGCGATATCGCGTTTTAAGAAGCATTAGTACTCTATCGCTACGATACCTAGACATCTGCAGACGCTATTTCCTAGCAAGGAAGTGTCGCATTTACAATCATTTGAAGTGTAGACGAGCAATACATAACACTTCGCAAATCATATTATATCTTACCATGAAACATAGAAATGAGATGCGATATCTCGTTTTAAGACGCATTTGATCTCTATTGCTTCGATACGTAGACATCTCCAAACGCTATTTCCTTGCAAGGAAGTGTCGCACTTACATTCATTTGAATCGTAGACGAGGAATGCATAACACCTCGCAATGAATGTTATATCTTATCATGAAACATAGATATGAGATGCAATATCTCGTTTTAAGAAGCATTTGAACTCTACTGCTACGATACCAAGACATTTGCAGACGCTATTTCCTAGCCAGGAGGTGTCGCATTTACATTCATTTGAAGTGTAGACGAGGAATACATGACACTTCGCAAGTCATATTATATCTTACCATGAAACATAGAAATGAGATGCGATATCGCGATTTAAGAAGCACTGGAACACAATTGCTACGATAGGTAGACATTTGCAAACGCTATTTCCTGGCAAGGAAGTGTCGCAATTACGTTCATTTGAAGTGTAGACGAGGAATACATAACACTTCGCAAATCATATTATATCTTACCATGAAACATAGAAATGAGATGCGATATCGCGTTTTAAGAAGCATTAGAAAGCTATTGCTACGATATGTAGGCATCTGCAAACGCTATTTCCTAGCGAGGAAGTATCGCATTCACATACATTTGAAGTGTAGACGAGGAATACATAACACTTCGCAAATCATGTTATATCTTACCATGAAACATGGAAATCAGATGCGATATCGCGTTTTAAGAATCATATGAACTCTATTGCTACGATACGTAGACATCTGCAATCGCTATTTCCTTGCAAGGAAGTGTCGCATTTACTTTCATTTGAATCGTAGACAAGGAATGCATAACACTTCGCAATGAATATTATATCTTATCATGAAACATAGATATGAGATGCAATATCTAGTTTTAAGAAGCAATTGAACTCTATTGCTACGATACCTAGACATCTGCAGACGCTATTTCCTAGCAAGGAAGTGTCGCATTTACATTCATTTAAGTGTAGACGAGGAATACATGACACTTCGCAAATCATATTATATCTTACCATGAAACATAGAAATGAGATGCGATATCGCGTTTTAAGAAGCATTAGAAAGCTATTGCTACGATACCTAGACATCTGCAAACGCTATTTCCTTCCAAGGAAGTGTCGCATTTACAAACATTTGAATCGTAGACGAGGAATGCATAACACTTCGCAATGAATATTATATCTTATCTTGAAACATAGATATGAGATGCAATATCTCGTTTTAAGAAGCATTTGAACTCTATTGCTTCGATACGTAGACATCTGCAAACGCTATTTCCTTGCTAGGAAGTGCCGCATTTACATTCATTTGAAGTGTAGACGAGGAATACATAACACTTCGCAGATCATATTATATCTTACCATGAAACATAGAAATGAGATGCGATATCGCGTTTTAAGAAGCATTAGTACTCTATCGCTACGATACCTAGACATCTGCAGACGCTATTTCCTAGCAAGGAAGTGTCGCATTTACAATCATTTGAAGTGTAGACGAGCAATACAAAACACTTCGCAAATCATATTATATCTTACCATGAAACATAGAAATGAGATACGGCATCGCATTTTAAGAAACATAGGAACACTATTGCTACGATACGTAGACATCTGCAAACGCTATTTCCTTGCGAGGAAGTGTCGCATTTACTTTCATTTGAATCGTAGACGAGGAATGCATAACACTTCGCAATTAATATTATATCTTATCATGAAACATAGATATGAGATGCAATATCTCGTTTTAAGAAGCATTTGAACTCTATTGCTTCGATACGTAGACATCTGCAAAGGCTATTTCTTTGCAAGGAAGTGTCGCATTTACAATCATTTGAAGTGTAGACGAGGAATACATAACAATTCGCAAATCATATTATATCTTACCATGAAACATAGAAATGAGATGCGATATCTCGTTTTAAGACGCATTTGATCTCTATTGCTTCGATACGTAGACATCTGCAAACGCTATTTCCTTGCAAGGAAGTGTCGCACTTACATTCATTTGAATCGTAGACGAGGAATGCATAACACTTCGCAATGAATGTTATATCTTATCATGAAACATAGATATGATATGCAATATCTCGTTTTTAGAAGCATTTGAACTCTACTGCTACGATACCAAGACATTTGCAGACGCTATTTCCTAGCCAGGAGGTGTCGCATTTACATTCAATAGAAGTGTAGACGAGAAATTCATGACACTTCGCAAGTCATATTATATCTTACCATGAAACATAGAAATGAGATGCGATATCGCGATTTAAGAAGCACTGGAACACTATTGCTACGATAGGTAGACATTTGCAAACGCTATTTCCTGGCAAGGAAGTGTCGCAATTACGTTCATTTGAAGTGTAGACGAGGAATACATAACACTTCGCAAATCATATTATATCTTACCATGAAACATAGAAATGTGATGCGATATCGCGTTCTAAGAAGCTTTTGAACTCTAATGCTACGATACGTAGACATCTGCAAACGCTATCTCCTAGCGAGGAAGTGTCGCATTCACGTTCATTTGAAGTGTAGACGAGGAATGCATAACACTTCGCAATGAATATTATATCTTGCCATGAAACACAGAAATGGGATGCGATATCGCGTTTTAAGAATCAAAAGAACTCTATTGCTACGATACGTAGACATCTGCAATCGCTATTTCCTTGCAAGGAAGTGTCGCATTTACATTCATTTGAATCGTAGACGAGGAATGCATAACACTTCTCAATGAATATTATGTCTTATCATGAAACATAGATATGAGATGCAATATCTCGTTTTAAGAAGCATTTGAACTCTATCGCTACGATACCTAGACATCTGCAAACGCTATTTCCTTGTAAGGAAGTGTCGCATTTACATTCATTTGAATCGTAGACAAGGAATGCATAACACTTCGCAATGAATATTATATCTTATCATGAAGCATAGATATGAGATGCAATATCTCGTTTTAAGAAGCATTTGAACTCTATTGCTTCGATACGTAGACATCAGCAAACGCTATTCCCTTGCAAGGAAGTGTCGCATTTACATTCATTTGAAGTGTAGAGGAGGAATACATAACACTTCGCAAATCATATTACATCTTACCATGAAACATAGAAATGAGATGCGATATCGCGTTTTAAGAATCATAAGAACACTATTGCTACGATACGTACACATCTGCAAACGCTATTTCCTAGCGAGGAAGTGTCGCAATCACATTCATTTGTAGTGTAGACGAGGAATACATAACACTTCGCAAATCATGTTATATCTTACCATCAAACATAGAAATGAGATGCTATATCGCGTTTTAAGAATCATAAGAACTCTATTGCTACGATACGTAGACATCTGCAGACGCTATTTCCTTGCAAGGAAGTGTCGCATTTACATTCATATGAAGTGTAGACGAGGAATACATAACACATTGCAAATCATATTATATCTTACCATGAAACATAGAAATGAGATGCGATATCGCGTTTTAAGAAGCATTAGAACTCTATTGCTACGATACGTAGACATCTGCAAACGCTATTTCCTTGCTAGGAAGTGCCGCATTTACATTCATTTGAAGTGTAGACGAGGAATACATAACACTTCGCAGATCATATTATATCTTACCATGAAACATAGAAATGAGATGCGATATCGCGTTTTAAGAAGCATTAGTACTCTATCGCTACGATACCTAGACATCTGCAGACGCTATTTCCTAGCAAGGAAGTGTCGCATTTACAATCATTTGAAGTGTAGACGAGCAATACATAACACTTCGCAAATCATATTATATCTTACCATGAAACATAGAAATGAGATGCGATATCTCGTTTTAAGACGCATTTGATCTCTATTGCTTCGATACGTAGACATCTCCAAACGCTATTTCCTTGCAAGGAAGTGTCGCACTTACATTCATTTGAATCGTAGACGAGGAATGCATAACACCTCGCAATGAATGTTATATCTTATCATGAAACATAGATATGAGATGCAATATCTCGTTTTAAGAAGCATTTGAACTCTACTGCTACGATACCAAGACATTTGCAGACGCTATTTCCTAGCCAGGAGGTGTCGCATTTACATTCATTTGAAGTGTAGACGAGGAATACATGACACTTCGCAAGTCATATTATATCTTACCATGAAACATAGAAATGAGATGCGATATCGCGATTTAAGAAGCACTGGAACACTATTGCTACGATAGGTAGACATTTGCAAACGCTATTTCCTGGCAAGGAAGTGTCGCAATTACGTTCATTTGAAGTGTAGACGAGGAATACATAACACTTCGCAAATCATATTATATCTTACCATGAAACATAGAAATGAGATGCGATATCGCGTTTTAAGAAGCATTAGAAAGCTATTGCTACGATATGTAGGCATCTGCAAACGCTATTTCCTAGCGAGGAAGTATCGCATTCACATACATTTGAAGTGTAGACGAGGAATACATAACACTTCGCAAATCATGTTATATCTTACCATGAAACATGGAAATCAGATGCGATATCGCGTTTTAAGAATCATATGAACTCTATTGCTACGATACGTAGACATCTGCAATCGCTATTTCCTTGCAAGGAAGTGTCGCATTTACTTTCATTTGAATCGTAGACGAGGAATGCACAACACTTCGCAATGAATATTATATCTTATCTTGAAACATAGATATAAGATGCAATATCTCGTTTTAAGAAGCATTTGAACTCTATTGCTTCGATACGTAGACATCTGCAAACGCTATTTCTTTGCAAGGAAGTGTCGCATTTACATTCATTTGAAGTATAGACGAGGAATACATAACACATCGCAAATCATATTATATCTTACTATGAAACATAGAAATGAGATGCGATATCGCGTTTTAAGAATCATAAGAACACTATTGCTACGATACGTACACATCTGCAAACGCTATTTCCTAGCGAGGAAGTGTCGCAATCACATTCATTTGAAGTGTAGACGAGGAATACATAACACTTCGCAAATCATGTTATATCTTACCATCAAACATAGAAATGAGATGCTATATCGCGTTTTTAGAATCATAAGAACTCTATTGCTACGATACGTAGACATCTGCAGACGCTATTTCCTTGCAAGGAAGTGTCGCATTTACATTCATATGAAGTGTAGACGAGGAATACATAACACTGTGCAAATCATATTATATCTTACCATGAAACATAGAAATGAGATGCGATATCGCGTTTTAAGAAGCATTAGAACTCTATTGCTACAATACGTAGACATCTGCAAACGCTATTTCCTTGCTAGGAAGTGTCGCATTTACATTCATTTGAATCGTAGACGAGGAATCCATAACACTTCGCAATGAGTATTATATCTTATCATGAAACATAGATATGAGATGCAATATCTCGTTTTAAGAAGCATTTGAACTCTATTGCTACGATACGTTGAAATCTGCAAACGCTATTTCTTGCAAGGAAGTATCGCATTTACTTTCATTTGAATCGTAGACGAGGAATGCATAACACTTCGCAATGAATATTATATCTTATCATGAAACATAGATATGAGATGCAATATCTCGTTTTAAGAACCATTAGAACTCTACTGCTACGATACCTAGACATCTGCAGACGCTATTTCCTAGCAAGGAAGTGTCGCATTTACATTCATTTGAAGTGTAGACGAGGAATACATGACACTTCGCAAATCATATTATATCTTACCATTGAAACATAGAAATGAGATGCGATATCGCGTTTCTAGAAGCATTGGAAAGCTATTGCTACGATACGTAGACATCTGCAAACGCTATTTCCTAGCGAGGAAGTGTCGCATTCACATTCATTTGAAGTGTAGACGAGGAATACATAACACTTCGCAAATCATGTTATATCTTACCATTAAACATAGAAATGAGATGCTATATCGCCTTTTAAGAATCATAAGAACTCTATTGCTGCAATACGTAGATATCTGCAAACGCTATTTACTTGTAAGGAAGTGTCGCATTTACTTTCATTTCTATCGTAGACGAGGAATGCATAACACTTCGCAATGAATATTATATCTTATCATGAAACATAGATATGAGATGCAATATCTCGTTTTAAGAACCATTAGAACTCTATTGCTACGATACCTAGACATCTGCAGACGCTATTTCCTAGCAAGGAAGTGTCGCATTTACATTCATTTAAGTGTAGACGAGGAATACATGACACTTCGCAAATCATATTATATCTTACCATGAAACATAGAAATGAGATGCGATATCGCGTTTTAAGAAGCATTAGAAAGCTATTGCTACGATACGTACACATCTGCAAACGTTATTTCCTAGCGAGGAAGTGTCGCAATCACATTCATTTGAAGTGTAGACGAGGAATACATAACACTTCGCAAATCATGTTATATCTTACCATGAAACATAGAAATGAGATGCTATATCGCGTTTTAAGAATCATAAGAACTCTATTGCTACGATACGTCGACTTCTGCAGACGCTATTTCCTTGCAAGGAAGTGTCGCATTTACATTCATATGAAGTGTAGACGAGGAATACATAACACTTCGCAGATCATATTATATCTTACCATGAAACATAGAAATGAGATGCGATATCGCGTTTTAAGAAGCATTAGTACTCTATCGCTACGATACCTAGACATCTGCAGACGCTATTTCCTTGCAAGTGAGTATCGCATTTACATTCATTCTGAAGTGTAGACGAGGAATACATAATACCTCGCAAATCATATTATATCTTACCATGAAACATAGAAATGTGGTGCGATATCGCGTTTTAAGAAGCATTAAAAATCTATTGCTACGATACGTAGACATCTGCAAACGCTATTTCCTTGCAAGGAAGTAACGCATTTACATTCATCTGAAGTGTAGACGAGGAATACATAACACCTCGCAAATCATATTATATTTTACCATGAAACATAGAAATGAGATGCGATATCGCGTTTTGAGAAGCATTAGAAATCTATTGCTACGATACGTAGACATCTGCAAACGATATTTCCTAGCGAGGAAGTGTCGCATTCACATTCCTTTGAAGTGTAGACGAGGAATACATAACACATCGCAAATCATATTATATCTTACCATGAAACATAGAAATGAGATGCGATATCGCGTTTTAAGAATCATAAGAACTCTATTGCTACGATACGTAGACAACTGCAAAAGCTATTTCCTTGGAAGGAAGTGTCGCATTTACATTCATTTGAATCGTAGACGAGGAATGCATAACACTTCGCAAATCATATTATATCTTACCATGAAACATTGAAATGAGATGCGATATCTCGTTTTAAGAAGCATTAGAACTCTATCGCTACGATACCTAGACTTCTGCAGACGCTATTTCCTAGCAAGGAAGTGTCGCATTTAAATTCATTTGAAGTGTAGACGAGGAATACATGACACTTCGCAAATCATATTATATCTTACCATGAAACATAGAAATGAGATGCGATATCGCGTTGTAAGAATCATAAGAACTCTATTGCTACGATACGTAGACATCTGCAAACGCTATTTCCTAGCGAGGAAGTGTCGCATTCACATTCATTTGAAGTGTAGACGAGGAATACATAACACTTCGCAAATCATACTTTATCTTACCATGAGACATAGAAATGAGATGCGATATCGCGTTTTAAGAATCATAAGAACTCTATTGCTACGATACGTAGACAACTGCAAACGCAATTTCCTAGCGAGGAAGTGTCGCATTTACATTCATTTGTAGTGTAGACGAGGAATACATAACACTTCGCACATCATATTATATCATACCATGAAACATAGGAATGAGATGCGATATCGCGTTTTAAGAAGCATTAGAAATCTATTGCTACGATACGTAGACATCTGCAAACGCCATTTCCTAGCGAGGAAGTGTCGCATTCACATTCATTTGAAGTGTAGACGAGGAATACATAACACTTCGCAAATCATATTATATCTTACCATGAAACATAGAAATGAGATGCGATATCGCGTTTTAAGAATCATAAGAACTCTACTGCTACAATACGTAGACAACTGCAAACGCTATTTCCTTGGAAGGAAGTGTCGCATTTACATTCATTTGAATCGTATACGAGGAGTGCATAACACTTCGCAATGAATATTATATCTTATCATGAAACATAGATATGAGATGCAATATCTCGTTTTAAGAAGCATTTGAACACTATTGCTACGATACCTAGACATCTGCAGACGCTATTTTCTAGCAAGGAAGTGTCGCATTTGCATTCATTTGAAGTGTAGACGAGGAATACATGACACTTCGCAAATCATATTATATCTTACCATGAAACAAAGAAATCAGATGCGATATCGCGTTTTAAGAAGCACTAGAAATCTATTGCCATGATACGTAGACATCCGCAAACGCTATTTCCTAGCGAGGAAGTGTCGCATTCACATTCCTTTGAAGTGTAGACGAGGAATACATAACACTTCGCAAATCATATTATATCTTACCATGAAACATAGAAATGAGATGCAATATCGCGTTTTAAGAATCATAAGAACTCTATTGCTACGATACGTAGACAACTGCAAACGCTATTTCCTTGGAAGGAAGTGTCGCATTTACATTCATTTGAATCGTATACGAGGAATACATGACACTTCGCATATCATATTATATCTTACCATGAAACAAAGGAATCAGATGCGATATCGCGTTTTAAGAAGCATTAGAAATCTATTGCTACGATACGTGGACATCTGCAAACGCTATCTCCTAGCGAGGAAGTGTAGCATTTACATTCATTTGAAGTGTAGACGAGGAATACATAACACTTCGCAAATCATACTTTATCTTACCATGAAACATAGAAATGAGATGCGATATCGCGTTTTAAGAATCATAAGAACACTATTACTACGATACGTAGACAACTGCAAACGCTATTTCCTAGCGAGGAAGTGTCGCATTTACATTCATTTGTAGTGTAGACGAGGAATACATAACACTTCGCACATCATATTATATCATACCATGAAACATAGAAATGAGATGCGATATCGCGTTTTAAGAAGCATTAGAACTCTATTGCTACGATAGGTAGACATCTGCAGACGCTATTTCCTTGCAAGGAAGTGTCGCATTTACATTCATTTGAAGTGTAGACGAGGAATACATAACACTTTGCAAATCATATTATATCTTACCATGAAACATAGAAATGTGATGCGATATCGCGTCTTAAGAATCATAAGAACTCTACTGCTACGATACGTAGACAACTGCAAACGCTATTTCCTTGGAAGGAAGTGTCGCATTTACATTCATTTGAATCGTATACGAGGAGTGCATAACACTCGCAATGAATATTATATCTTATCATGAAACATAGATATGAGATGCAATATCTCGTTTTAAGAAGCATTTGAACTCTATTGCTACGATACCTAGACATCTGCAGACGCTATTTTCTAGCAAGGAAGTGTCGCATTTGCATTCATTTGAAGTGTAGACGAGGAATACATGACACTTCGCAAATCATATTATATCTTACCATGAAACAAAGAAATCAGATGCGATATCGCGTTTTAAGAAGCATTAGAAATCTATTGCTATGATACGTAGACATCTGCAAACGCTATTTCCTAGCGAGGAAGTGTCGCATTCACATTCCTTTGAAGTGGAGACGAGGAATACATAACACTTCGCAAATCATATTATATCTTACCATGAAACATAGAAATGAGATGCGATATCGCGTTTTAAGAAGCATTAGAACTCTATCGCTACGATACCTAGACATCTGCAGACGCTATTTCCTAGCGAGGAAGTGTCGCATTTACATTCATTTCAAGTGTAGACGAGGAATACATAACACTTCTCAAATCATATTATATCTTACCATGAAACATAGAAATGAAATGCGATATCGCGTTTTAAGAATCATAAGAACTCTATTGCTACGATACGTAGACAACTGCAAACGCTATTTCCTAGCGAGGAAGTGTCGCATTTACATTCATTTGAAGTGTAGACGAGGAATACATAACACTTCTCAAATCATATTATATCTTACCATGAAACATAGAAATGAGATGCGATATCGCGTTTTAAGAAGCATTAGAAATCTATTGCTAGGACACGTAGACATCTGCAAACGCTATTTCCTTGCAAGGAAGTGTCGCATTTACATTCATTTGAATCGTAGACGAGGAATGCATAACACTTCGCAATGAGTATTATATCTTATCATGAAACATAGATATGAGATGCAATATCTCGTTTTAAGAAGCATTTGAACTCTATTGCTACGATGCGTTGAAATCTGCAAACGCTATTTCCTTGCAAGGAAGTGTCGCATTTATATTCATTTGAAGTGTAGACGAGGAATACATAACACCTCGCAAATCATATTATATCTTACCATGAAACATAGAAATGTGATGCGATATCGCGTTTTAAGAGGCATTAGAAATCTTTTGCTACGATACGTAGACATCTGCAAACGCTATTTCCTAGCGAGGAAGTGTCGCATTCACATTCCTTTGAAGTGTAGACGAGGAATACATAACACTTCGCAAATCATATTATATCTTACCATGAAACATAGAAATGAGATGCGATATCGCGTTTTAAGAATCATAAGAACTAAATTGCTACGATACGTAGACAACTGCAAACGCTATTTCCTTGGAAGGAAGTGTCGCATTTACATTCATTTGAATCGTAGACGAGGAATACATAACACTTCGCAAATCATATTATATCTTACCATGAAACATTGAAATGAGATGCGATATCGCGTTTTAAGAAGCATTAGAACTCTATCGCTACGATACCTAGACATCTGCAGACGCTATTTCCTAGCAAGGAAGTGTCGCATTTAAATTCATTTGAAGTGTAGACGAGGAATACATGACACTTCGCAAATCTTATTATATCTTACCATGAAACATAGAAATGTGATGCGATATCGCGTTTTAAGAAGCATTAGAAATCTTTTGCTACGATACGTAGATATCTGCAAACGCTATTTCCTAGCGAGGAAGTGTCGCATTCACATTCCTTTGAAGTGTAGACGAGGAATACATAACACTTCGCAAATCATATTATATCTTACCATGAAACATAGAAATGAGATGCGATATCACGTTTTAAGAATCATAAGAACTAAATTGCTACGATACGTAGACAACTGCAAACGCTATTTCCTTGGAAGGAAGTGTCGCATTTACATTCATTTGAATCGTAGACGAGGAATGCATAACACTTCGCAAATCATATTATATCTTACCATGAAACATTGAAATGAGATGCGATATCGCGTTTTAAGAAGCATTAGAACTCTATCGCTACGATACCTAGACATCTGCAGACGCTATTTCCTAGCAAGGAAGTGTCGCATTTAAATTCATTTGAAGTGTAGACGAGGAATACATGACACTTCGCAAATCTTATTATATCTTACCATGAAACATAGAAATGAGATGCGATATCGCGTTGTAAGAATCATAAGAACTCTATTGCTACGATACGTAGACATCTGCAAACGCTATTTCCTAGCGAGGAAGTGTCGCATTCACATTCATTTGAAGTGTAGACGAGGAATACATAACACTTCGCAAATCATACTTTATCTTGCCATGAAACATAGAAATGAGATGCGATATCGCGTTTTAAGAATTATAAGAACTCTATTGCTACGATACGTAGACAACTGCAAACGCAATTTCCTAGCGAGGAAGTGTCGCATTTACATTCATTTGAATCGTAGACGAGGAATGCATAACACTTCGCAATAAGTATTATATCTTATCATGAAACATAGATATGAGATGCAATATCTCGTTTTAAGAAGCATTTGAACTCTATTGCTACAATACGTAGAAAGCTGCAAACGCTATTTCCTTGCAAGGAAGTGTCGCATTTACATTCATTTGTAGTGTAGACGAGGAATACATAACACTTCGCACATCATATAATATCATACCATGAAACATAGAAATGAGATGCGATATCGCGTTTTAAGAAGCATTAGAAATCTATTGCTACGATACGTAGACAACTGCAAACGCAATTTCCTAGCGAGGAAGTGTCGCATTCACATTCATTTGAAGTGTAGACGAGGAATACATAACACCTCGCAATGAATATTACATCTTATCACGAAACATAGAAATGAGATGCGATATCTCGTTTTAAGGAGCATTTGAACTCTATTGCTTCGATACGTAGGCATCTGCAAACGCTATTTCCTAGCAAGGAAGTGTCGCATTTACATTCATTTGAATCATAGATGAGGAATGCATAACACTTCGCAATGAATATTATATTTTATCATGAAGCATAGATATGAGATGCGACATCTCGTTTTAGGAAGCATTTGAACTCTATTGCATCGATACGTAGACATCTGCAAACGCTATTTCCTTGCAAGGAAGTGTCGCATTTACATTCTTCTGAAGTGAGTACGAGGTATACATTACACTTTACAATGAATATTATATATTATCATGCAACATTGTAATGAGATGCGATATCGCGTTTTAAGAAGCATTAGAACTCTATTGCTACGATACGTAGACATCTGCAAACGCTATTTCCTAGCAAGGAAGTGTCGCATTCACGTCCGTTTCAATCGTAGACGAAGAATGCATAACACTTCGCAATGAATATTATATCTTACCATGAACCATAGAAATGAGATGCGATATCGCGTTTTAAGAATCATAAGAACTCTATTGCTACGATACGTAGACATCTGAAAACGCTATTTCCTTGCAACGAAGTGTCGCATTTACATTCATTTGAATCGTAGACGAGGAATGCATAACACCTCGCAATGAATATTATATCGTATCATGAAACATAGATATGAGATGCGATATCTCGTTTTAAGAAGCATTTGAACTCCATTGCTTCGATACGTAGACATCTGTAAACGCTATTTCCTTGCAAGGAAGTGTCGCATTTACATTCTTCTGAAGTGAGTACGAGGTATACATAACACTTTACAATGAATATTATATATTATCATGCAACATCGTAATGAGATGCGATATCGCGTTTTAAGAAGCATTAGAACTCTATCCTACGATAGGTAGATATCTGTAAACTCTATTTCCTAGCAAGGAAGTGTCGCATTTACATTCATTTGAAGTGTAGATGAGGAATACATGACACTTCGCAAATCATATTATATCTTACCATGAAACATAGAAATGAGATGCGATATCACGTTTTAAGAAGCATTAGAACTCTATCCCTACGATACGTAAACATCTGCAAACGCTATTTCCTAGCAAGGAAGTGTCGCATTTACATTCATTTGAATCGTAGACGAGGAATGCATAACACTTCGCAATGAATATTATATCTTATCATGAAACATAGATATGAGATGCGATATCTCCTTTTAAGAACCATTTGAACCCTATTGCTTCCATACGTAGACATCTGCAAACGCTATTTCCTTGCAAGGAAGTGTCGCATTTACATTCTTTTGAAGCGAATAATAGGTATACATAACACTTCGCAATGAATACTATACCTTGTCATGAAACGTAGAAATGAGATGCGATATCGCGTTTCAAGAAGCATTAGAACTCTATTGCTACGATACCTAGACATCTGCAGACCCTATTTCCTAGCAAGGAAGTGTCGCATTTACATTTATTTGAAGTGTAGACGAGAAATACATGACACTTCGCAAAATCATATTATATCTTACCATGAAACGTAGAAATGAGATGCGATATCGCGTTTTAAGAAGCATTAGAACTCCATTGCTACGATACGTAGAAATCTGCAAACGCTATTTCCTAGCAAGGAAGTGTCGCATTTACATCCATTTGAATCGTAGACGACGAATGCATAACACTTCGCAATGAATATTACATCTTATCATGAAACATAGAAATGAGATGCGATATCACGTTTTAAGAATTATAAGAACACCATCCCTACGATACGTAGACATCTGCAAACGCTATTTCCTAGCAAAGAAATGTCGCATTTACATTCATTTGAAGTGTAGACGAGGACTACATAACACTTCACAATCATATTACATCTTACCATGAAACATAGAAATGAGATGCGATATCACGTTTTAAGAAGCATTAGAACTCTATTGCTACGATACGTAGACATCTGCAAACGCTATTTCCTAGCAAGGAAGTGTCGCATTTACGTCCGTTTCAATCGTAGACGAGGAATGCATAACACTTCGCAATGAATATTATATCTTATCATGAAACATAGATATGAGATGCAATATCTCGTTTTAAGAAGCATTTGAACACTATTGCTTCGATACGTAGACATCTGCAAACGCTATTTCCTTGCAAGGAAGTGTCGCATTTACATTCATTTGAAGTGTAGACGAGGAGTACATATCACTTCGCAAATCATATTATATCTTACCATGAAACAAAGAAATGAGATGCGATATCGCGTTTTAAGAAGCATAGGAACTCTATTGCTACGATACGTAGACATCTGCAAACGCTATTTCCTTCCAAGGAAGTGTCGCATTTACATTCTTCTGTAGTGAAAACGAAGTATACATAATACTTTACAATGAATATTATATCGTATCATGCAACATAGTAATGAAATGCGATATCGCGTTTTAAGAATCATTAGAACTCTATCCCTACGATACGTAAACATCTACAAACGCAATCTCCTAGCAAGGAAGTGTCGCATTTACATTCATTTGAATCATAGATGAGGAATGCATAACACTTCGCAATGAATATTATATTTTATCATGAAGCATAGATATGAGATGCGACATCTCGTTTTAGGAAGCATTTGAACTCTATTGCATCGATACGTAGACATCTGCAAACGCTATTTCCTTGCAAGGAAGTGTCGCATTTACATTCTTCTGAAGTGAGTACGAGGTATACATTACACTTTACAATGAATATTATATATTATCATGCAACATTGTAATGAGATGCGATATCGCGTTTTAAGAAGCATTAGAACTCTATTGCTACGATACGTAGACATCTGCAAACGCTATTTCCTAGCAAGGAAGTGTCGCATTCACGTCCGTTTCAATCGTAGACGAAGAATGCATAACACTTCGCAATGAATATTATATCTTACCATGAACCATAGAAATGAGATGCGATATCGCGTTTTAAGAATCATAAGAACTCTATTGCTACGATACGTAGACATCTGAAAAAACGCTATTTCTTGCAACGAAGTGTCGCATTTACATTCATTTGAATCGTAGACGAGGAATGCATAACACCTCGCAATGAATATTATATCGTATCATGAAACATAGATATGAGATGCGATATCTCGTTTTAAGAAGCATTTGAACTCCATTGCTTCGATACGTAGACATCTGTAAACGCTATTTCCTTGCAAGGAAGTGTCGCATTTACATTCTTCTGAAGTGAGTACGAGGTATACATAACACTTTACAATGAATATTATATATTATCATGCAACATCGTAATGAGATGCGATATCGCGTTTTAAGAAGCATTAGAACTCTATCCTACGATAGGTAGATATCTGTAAACTCTATTTCCTAGCAAGGAAGTGTCGCATTTACATTCATTTGAAGTGTAGATGAGGAATACATGACACTTCGCAAATCATATTATATCTTACCATGAAACATAGAAATGAGATGCGATATCACGTTTTAAGAAGCATTAGAACTCTATCCCTACGATACGTAAACATCTGCAAACGCTATTTCCTAGCAAGGAAGTGTCGCATTTACATTCATTTGAATCGTAGACGAGGAATGCATAACACTTCGCAATGAATATTATATCTTATCATGAAAACATAGATATGAGATGCGATATCTCCTTTTAAGAACCATTTGAACCCTATTGCTTCCATACGTAGACATCTGCAAACGCTATTTCCTTGCAAGGAAGTGTCGCATTTACATTCTTTTGAAGCGAATAATAGGTATACATAACACTTCGCAATGAATACTATACCTTGTCATGAAACGTAGAAATGAGATGCGATATCGCGTTTCAAGAAGCATTAGAACTCTATTGCTACGATACCTAGACATCTGCAGACCCTATTTCCTAGCAAGGAAGTGTCGCATTTACATTTATTTGAAGTGTAGACGAGAAATACATGACACTTCGCAAATCATATTATATCTTACCATGAAACGTAGAAATGAGATGCGATATCGCGTTTTAAGAAGCATTAGAACTCCATTGCTACGATACGTAGAAATCTGCAAAACGCTATTCCCTAGCAAGGAAGTGGTCGCATTTACATCCATTTGAATCGTAGACGACGAATGCATAACACTTCGCAATGAATATTACATCTTATCATGAAACATAGAAATGAGATGCGATATCACGTTTTTAAGAATTATAAGAACACCATCCCTACGATACGTAGACATCTGCAAACGCTATTTCCTAGCAAAGAAATGTCGCATTTACATTCATTTGAAGTGTAGACGAGGACTACATAACACTTCACAATCATATTACATCTTACCATGAAACATAGAAATGAGATGCGATATCACGTTTTAAGAAGCATTAGTACTCTATTGCTACGATACGTAGACATCTGCAAACGCTATTTCCTAGCAAGGAAGTGTCGCATTTACGTCCGTTTCAATCGTAGACGAGGAATGCATAACACTTCGCAATGAATATTATATCTTATCATGAAACATAGATATGAGATGCAATATCTCGTTTTAAGAAGCATTTGAACACTATTGCTTCGATACGTAGACATCTGCAAACGCTATTTCCTTGCAAGGAAGTGTCGCATTTACATTCATTTGAAGTGTAGACGAGGAGTACATATCACTTCGCAAATCATATTATATCTTACCATGAAACAAAGAAATGAGATGCGATATCGCGCTTTAAGAAGCATAGGAACTCTATTGCTACGATACGTAGACATCTGCAAACGCTATTTCCTTGCAATGAAGTGTCGCATTTACATTCTTCTGTAGTGAATACGAGGTATACATAACACTTTACAATGAATTTTATATCCTATCATGCAACATAGAAATGAGATGCGATATCGCGTTTTAAGAAGTATTAGAACTCTATCCCTACGTTACGTAAACGTCTGCAAACGCTATTTCCTAGCAAGGAAGTGTCACATTTACATTCATTTGAATCGTAGACGAGGAATGCATAACACTGCGCAATGAATATTATATCTCATCATGAAACATAGATATGAGATGCGATATTTCGTTTTAAGAAGCATTTGAACTTTATTGCTTCGATACGTACACATCTGCAAACGGTATTTCCTTGCAAGGAAGTGTCGCATTTACATTCTTCTGTAGTGAATACGAGGTATACATAACACTTTACAATGAATATTATATCTTATCATGCAACATAGTAAGGATATGCGATTTCACGTTTTAAGAAGCATTAGAACTCCATCCCTACGATACGTAGACATCTGCAAACGCTATTTCCTAGCAAGGAAGTGTCGCATTTACATTCATTTGAATCATAGATGAGGAATGCATAACACTTCGCAATGAATATTATATCTTATCATGAAACATAGATATGAGATGCGACATCTCGTTTTAGGAAGCATTTGAACTCTATTGCTTCGATACGTAGACATCTGCAAACGCCATTTCCTTGCAAGGAAGTGTCGCATTTACATTCTTCTGTAGTGAATACGAGGTATACATAACACTTTACAATGAATATTATATCTTGTCATGCAACATAGTAATGAAATGCGATATCTCGTTTTAAGAAGCATAAGAACTCTATTGCTACGATACGTAGACATCTGCAAACGCTATTTCCTTGCAAGGAAGTGTCGCATTTACATTCTTCTGAAGAGAATACGAGGTATACATTACACTTCACAATGAATGTTATATCCTAACATGCAACATAGAAATGAGATGCGATATCGCGTTTTAAGAAGCATTAGAACTCTATCCCTACGATACGTAAACACCTACAAACGCAATTTCCTAGCAAGGAAGTGTCGCATTTACATTCATTTGAAGCGTAGAGAAGGAATGCATAACACTTTACAATGAATAATATATCTTATCATGCAACATAGTAATGAGATGCGATATCGCGTTTTAAGAAGCACCAGAAATCTATTGCTACAATACGTAGACATCTGCAAACGCTATTACCTAGCGAGGAAGTGTCGCATTCACATTCATTTGAAGTGTAGACGAGGAATACATAACACATCGCAATGAATATTACATCTTATCATGAAACATAGAAATGAGATGCGATACCTGGTTTTAAGAAGCATTTGAACTCTATTGCTTCGATACGTAAACATCAGCAAGCGCTATTTCCTAGCGAGGAAGTGTCGCATTTACATTCATTTGAATCGTAGACGAGGAATGCATAACACTTCGCAAAGAATATTATATCTTATCATGAAACATAGATATGAGATGCGATATTTCGTTTTAAGAAGCATTTGAACTCTATTGCTTCGATACGTAGACATCTGCAAACGCTATTTCCTTGCAAGGAAGTATCGCATTCACACTCATTTGAAGTGTAGACGAGGAATACATAGCACTTCGTAAATCATGATATATCTTACCATGAAACGTAGAAATGAGATGCGATATCGCGTTTTAAGTATCATATGAACTCTATTGCTACGATACGTAGACATCTGCAAACGCTATTTCCTTGCAAGGAAGTGTCGGATTTACATTCATTTGAATCGTGGGCGAGGAATGCATAACACTTCGCAATGAGTATTATATCTTATCATGAAACATAGATATGAGATGCAATATCTCGTTTTAAGAAGCATTTGAACTCTATTGCTACGATGCGTTGAAATCTGCAAACGCTATTTCCTTGCAAGGAAGTGTCGCATTTATATTCATTTGAAGTGTAGACGAGGAATACATAACACCTCGCAAATCATATTATATCTTACCATGAAACATAGAAATGTGATGCGATATCGCGTTTTAAGAAGCATTAGAAATCTTTTGCTACGATACGTAGACATCTGCAAACGCTATTTCCTAGCGAGGAAGTGTCGCATTCACATTCCTTTGAAGTGTAGACGAGGAATACATAACACTTCGCAAATCATATTATATCTTACCATGAAACATAGAAATGAGATGCGATATCGCGTTTTAAGAATCATAAGAACTAAATTGCTACGATACGTAGACAACTGCAAACGCTATTTCCTTGGAAGGAAGTGTCGCATTTACATTCATTTGAATCGTAGACGAGGAATGCATAACACTTCGCAAATCATATTATATCTTACCATGAAACATTGAAATGAGATGCGATATCGCGTTTTAAGAAGCATTAGAACTCTATCGCTACGATACCTAGACATCTGCAGACGCTATTTCCTAGCAAGGAAGTGTCGCATTTAAATTCATTTGAAGTGTAGACGAGGAATACATGACACTTCGCAAATCTTATTATATCTTACCATGAAACATAGAAATGTGATGCGATATCGCGTTTTAAGAAGCATTAGAAATCTTTTGCTACGATACGTAGACATCTGCAAACGCTATTTCCTAGCGAGGAAGTGTCGCATTCACATTCCTTTGAAGTGTAGACGAGGAATACATAACACTTCGCAAATCATATTATATCTTACCATGAAACATAGAAATGAGATGCGATATCACGTTTTAAGAATCATAAGAACTAAATTGCTACGATACGTAGACAACTGCAAACGCTATTTCCTTGGAAGGAAGTGTCGCATTTACATTCATTTGAATCGTAGACGAGGAATGCATAACACTTCGCAAATCATATTATATCTTACCATGAAACATTGAAATGAGATGCGATATCGCGTTTTAAGAAGCATTAGAACTCTATCGCTACGATACCTAGACATCTGCAGACGCTATTTCCTAGCAAGGAAGTGTCGCATTTAAATTCATTTGAAGTGTAGACGAGGAATACATGACACTTCGCAAATCTTATTATATCTTACCATGAAACATAGAAATGAGATGCGATATCGCGTTGTAAGAATCATAAGAACTCTATTGCTACGATACGTAGACATCTGCAAACGCTATTTCCTAGCGAGGAAGTGTCGCATTCACATTCATTTGAAGTGTAGACGAGGAATACATAACACTTCGCAAATCATACTTTATCTTGCCATGAAACATAGAAATGAGATGCGATATCGCGTTTTAAGAATTATAAGAACTCTATTGCTACGATACGTAGACAACTGCAAACGCAATTTCCTAGCGAGGAAGTGTCGCATTCACATTCATTTGAAGTGTAGACGAGGAATACATAACACCTCGCAATGAATATTACATCTTATCACGAAACATAGAAATGAGATGCGATATCTCGTTTTAAGGAGCATTTGAACTCTATTGCTTCGATACGTAGGCATCTGCAAACGCTATTTCCTAGCAAGGAAGTGTCGCATTTACATTCATTTGAGGTGTAGACGAGGAATACATAACACCTCGCAATGAATATTTCATCTTATCATGAAACATAGAAATGAGATGCGATATCTCGTTTTAAGAAGCATAAGAACTCTATTGCTACGATACGTAGACATCTGCAAACGCTATTTCCTTCCAAGGAAGTGTCGCATTTACATTCTTCTGAAGTGAGTACGAGGTATACATTACACTTTACAATGAATATTATATACTATCATGCAACATTGTAATGAGATGCGATATCGCGTTTTAAGAAGCATTAGAACTCTATTGCTACGATACGTAGACATCTGCAAACGCTATTTCCTAGCAAGGAAGTGTCGCATTCACGTCCGTTTCAATAGTAGACGAAGAATGCATAACACTTCGCAATGAATATTATATCTTACCATGAACCATAGAAATGAGATGCGATATCGCGTTTTAAGAATCATAAGAACTCTATTGCTACGATACGTAGACATCTGAAAACGCTATTTCCTTGCAACGAAGTGTCGCATTTACATTCATTTGAATCGTAGACGAGGAATGCATAACACCTCGCAATGAATATTATATCGTATCATGAAACATAGATATGAGATGCGATATCTCGTTTTAAGAAGCATTTGAACTCCATTGCTTCGATACGTAGACATCTGTAAACGCTATTTCCTTGCAAGGAAGTGTCGCATTTACATTCTTCTGAAGTGAGTACGAGGTATACATAACACTTTACAATGAATATTATATATTATCATGCAACATCGTAATGAGATGCGATATCGCGTTTTAAGAAGCATTAGAACTCTATCCTACGATAGGTAGATATCTGTAAACTCTATTTCCTAGCAAGGAAGTGTCGCATTTACATTCATTTGAAGTGTAGATGAGGAATACATGACACTTCGCAAATCATATTATATCTTACCATGAAACATAGAAATGAGATGCGATATCACGTTTTAAGAAGCATTAGAACTCTATCCCTACGATACGTAAACATCTGCAAACGCTATTTCCTAGCAAGGAAGTGTCGCATTTACATTCATTTGAATCGTAGACGAGGAATGCATAACACTTCGCAATGAATATTATATCTTATCATGAAACATAGATATGAGATGCGATATCTCCTTTTAGGAACCATTTGAACCCTATTGCTTCCATACGTAGACATCTGCAAACGCTATTTCCTTGCAAGGAAGTGTCGCATTTACATTCTTTTGAAGCGAATAATAGGTATACATAACACTTCGCAATGAATACTATACCTTGTCATGAAACGTAGAAATGAGATGCGATATCGCGTTTCAAGAAGCATTAGAACTCTATTGCTACGATACCTAGACATCTGCAGACCCTATTTCCTAGCAAGGAAGTGTCGCATTTACATTTATTTGAAGTGTAGACGAGAAATACATGACACTTCGCAAATCATATTATATCTTACCATGAAACGTAGAAATGAGATGCGATATCGCGTTTTAAGAAGCATTAGAACTCCATTGCTATGATACGTAGAAATCTGCAAACGCTATTTCCTAGCAAGGAAGTGTCGCATTTACATCCATTTGAATCGTAGACGACGAATGCATAACACTTCGCAATGAATATTACATCTTATCATGAAACATAGAAATGAGATGCGATATCACGTTTTAAGAATTATAAGAACACCATCCCTACGATACGTAGACATCTGCAAACGCTATTTCCTAGCAAAGAAATGTCGCATTTACATTCATTTGAAGTGTAGACGAGGACTACATAACACTTCACAATCATATTACATCTTACCATGAAACATAGAAATGAGATGCGATATCACGTTTTAAGAAGCATTAGAACTCTATTGCTACGATACGTAGACATCTGCAAACGCTATTTCCTAGCAAGGAAGTGTCGCATTTACGTCCGTTTCAATCGTAGACGAGGAATGCATAACACTTCGCAATGAATATTATATCTTATCATGAAACATAGATATGAGATGCAATATCTCGTTTTAAGAAGCATTTGAACACTATTGCTTCGATACGTAGACATCTGCAAACGCTATTTCCTTGCAAGGAAGTGTCGCATTTACATTCATTTGAAGTGTAGACGAGGAGTACATATCACTTCGCAAATCATATTATATCTTACCATGAAACAAAGAAATGAGATGCGATATCGCGTTTTAAGAAGCATAGGAACTCTATTGCTACGATACGTAGACATCTGCAAACGCTATTTCCTTGCAATGAAGTGTCGCATTTACATTCTTCTGTAGTGAATACGAGGTATACATAACACTTTACAATGAATTTTATATCCTATCATGCAACATAGAAATGAGATGCGATATCGCGTTTTAAGAAGTATTAGAACTCTATCCCTACGTTACGTAAACGTCTGCAAACGCTATTTCCTAGCAAGGAAGTGTCACATTTACATTCATTTGAATCGTAGACGAGGAATGCATAACACTGCGCAATGAATATTATATCTCATCATGAAACATAGATATGAGATGCGATATTTCGTTTTAAGAAGCATTTGAACTTTATTGCTTCGATACGTACACATCTGCAAACGGTATTTCCTTGCAAGGAAGTGTCGCATTTACATTCTTCTGTAGTGAATACGAGGTATACATAACACTTTACAATGAATATTATATCTTATCATGCAACATAGTAAGGATATGCGATTTCACGTTTTAAGAAGCATTAGAACTCCATCCCTACGATACGTAGACATCTGCAAACGCTATTTCCTAGCAAGGAAGTGTCGCATTTACATTCATTTGAATCATAGATGAGGAATGCATAACACTTCGCAATGAATATTATATCTTATCATGAAACATAGATATGAGATGCGACATCTCGTTTTAGGAAGCATTTGAACTCTATTGCTTCGATACGTAGACATCTGCAAACGCCATTTCCTTGCAAGGAAGTGTCGCACTTACATTCTTCTGTAGTGAATACGAGGTATACATAACACTTTACAATGAATATTATATCTTGTCATGCAACATAGTAATGAAATGCGATATCTCGTTTTAAGAAGCATAAGAACTCTATTGCTACGATACGTAGACATCTGCAAACGCTATTTCCTTGCAAGGAAGTGTCGCATTTACATTCTTCTGAAGAGAATACGAGGTATACATTACACTTCACAATGAATGTTATATCCTAACATGCAACATAGAAATGAGATGCGATATCGCGTTTTAAGAAGCATTAGAACTCTATCCCTACGATACGTAAACACCTACAAACGCAATTTCCTAGCAAGGAAGTGTCGCATTTACATTCTTCTGAAGTGAATACGAGGTATACATAACACTTTACAATGAATATTATATATTATCATGCAACATTGTAATGAGATGCGATATCGCGTTTTAAGAAGCATTAGAACTCTATTGCTACGATACGTAGACATCTGCAAACGCTATTTCCTAGCAAGGAAGTGTCGCATTTACATTCATTTGAAGCGTAGAGAAGGAATGCATAACACTTTACAATGAATAATATATCTTATCATGCAACATAGTAATGAGATGCGATATCGCGTTTTAAGAAGCACCAGAAATCTATTGCTACAATACGTAGACATCTGCAAACGCTATTACCTAGCGAGGAAGTGTCGCATTCACATTCATTTGAAGTGTAGACGAGGAATACATAACACTTCGCAATGAATATTACATCTTATCATGAAACATAGAAATGAGATGCGATACCTGGTTTTAAGAAGCATTTGAACTCTATTGCTTCGATACGTAAACATCAGCAAGCGCTATTTCCTAGCGAGGAAGTGTCGCATTTACATTCATTTGAATCGTAGACGAGGAATGCATAACACTTCGCAAAGAATATTATATCTTATCATGAAACATAGATATGAGATGCGATATTTCGTTTTAAGAAGCATTTGAACTCTATTGCTTCGATACGTAGACATCTGCAAACGCTATTTCCTAGCGAGGAAGTGTCGCATTCACATTCCTTTGAAGTGTAGACGAGGAATACATAACACTTCGCAAATCATATTATATCTTACCATGAAACATAGAAATGAGATGCGATATCACGTTTTAAGAATCATAAGAACTAAATTGCTACGATACGTAGACAACTGCAAACGCTATTTCCTTGGAAGGAAGTGTCGCATTTACATTCATTTGAATCGTAGACGAGGAATGCATAACACTTCGCAAATCATATTATATCTTACCATGAAACATTGAAATGAGATGCGATATCGCGTTTTAAGAAGCATTAGAACTCTATCGCTACGATACCTAGACATCTGCAGACGCTATTTCCTAGCAAGGAAGTGTCGCATTTAAATTCATTTGAAGTGTAGACGAGGAATACATGACACTTCGCAAATCTTATTATATCTTACCATGAAACATAGAAATGAGATGCGATATCGCGTTGTAAGAATCATAAGAACTCTATTGCTACGATACGTAGACATCTGCAAACGCTATTTCCTAGCGAGGAAGTGTCGCATTCACATTCATTTGAAGTGTAGACGAGGAATACATAACACTTCGCAAATCATACTTTATCTTGCCATGAAACATAGAAATGAGATGCGATATCGCGTTTTAAGAATTATAAGAACTCTATTGCTACGATACGTAGACAACTGCAAACGCAATTTCCTAGCGAGGAAGTGTCGCATTCACATTCATTTGAAGTGTAGACGAGGAATACATAACACCTCGCAATGAATATTACATCTTATCACGAAACATAGAAATGAGATGCGATATCTCGTTTTAAGGAGCATTTGAACTCTATTGCTTCGATACGTAGGCATCTGCAAACGCTATTTCCTAGCAAGGAAGTGTCGCATTTACATTCATTTGAGGTGTAGACGAGGAATACATAACACCTCGCAATGAATATTTCATCTTATCATGAAACATAGAAATGAGATGCGATATCTCGTTTTAAGAAGCATAAGAACTCTATTGCTACGATACGTAGACATCTGCAAACGCTATTTCCTTCCAAGGAAGTGTCGCATTTACATTCTTCTGAAGTGAGTACGAGGTATACATTACACTTTACAATGAATATTATATACTATCATGCAACATTGTAATGAGATGCGATATCGCGTTTTAAGAAGCATTAGAACTCTATTGCTACGATACGTAGACATCTGCAAACGCTATTTCCTAGCAAGGAAGTGTCGCATTCACGTCCGTTTCAATAGTAGACGAAGAATGCATAACACTTCGCAATGAATATTATATCTTACCATGAACCATAGAAATGAGATGCGATATCGCGTTTTAAGAATCATAAGAACTCTATTGCTACGATACGTAGACATCTGAAAACGCTATTTCCTTGCAACGAAGTGTCGCATTTACATTCATTTGAATCGTAGACGAGGAATGCATAACACCTCGCAATGAATATTATATCGTATCATGAAACATAGATATGAGATGCGATATCTCGTTTTAAGAAGCATTTGAACTCCATTGCTTCGATACGTAGACATCTGTAAACGCTATTTCCTTGCAAGGAAGTGTCGCATTTACATTCTTCTGAAGTGAGTACGAGGTATACATAACACTTTACAATGAATATTATATATTATCATGCAACATCGTAATGAGATGCGATATCGCGTTTTAAGAAGCATTAGAACTCTATCCTACGATAGGTAGATATCTGTAAACTCTATTTCCTAGCAAGGAAGTGTCGCATTTACATTCATTTGAAGTGTAGATGAGGAATACATGACACTTCGCAAATCATATTATATCTTACCATGAAACATAGAAATGAGATGCGATATCACGTTTTAAGAAGCATTAGAACTCTATCCCTACGATACGTAAACATCTGCAAACGCTATTTCCTAGCAAGGAAGTGTCGCATTTACATTCATTTGAATCGTAGACGAGGAATGCATAACACTTCGCAATGAATATTATATCTTATCATGAAACATAGATATGAGATGCGATATCTCCTTTTAGGAACCATTTGAACCCTATTGCTTCCATACGTAGACATCTGCAAACGCTATTTCCTTGCAAGGAAGTGTCGCATTTACATTCTTTTGAAGCGAATAATAGGTATACATAACACTTCGCAATGAATACTATACCTTGTCATGAAACGTAGAAATGAGATGCGATATCGCGTTTCAAGAAGCATTAGAACTCTATTGCTACGATACCTAGACATCTGCAGACCCTATTTCCTAGCAAGGAAGTGTCGCATTTACATTTATTTGAAGTGTAGACGAGAAATACATGACACTTCGCAAATCATATTATATCTTACCATGAAACGTAGAAATGAGATGCGATATCGCGTTTTAAGAAGCATTAGAACTCCATTGCTATGATACGTAGAAATCTGCAAACGCTATTTCCTAGCAAGGAAGTGTCGCATTTACATCCATTTGAATCGTAGACGACGAATGCATAACACTTCGCAATGAATATTACATCTTATCATGAAACATAGAAATGAGATGCGATATCACGTTTTAAGAATTATAAGAACACCATCCCTACGATACGTAGACATCTGCAAACGCTATTTCCTAGCAAAGAAATGTCGCATTTACATTCATTTGAAGTGTAGACGAGGACTACATAACACTTCACAATCATATTACATCTTACCATGAAACATAGAAATGAGATGCGATATCACGTTTTAAGAAGCATTAGAACTCTATTGCTACGATACGTAGACATCTGCAAACGCTATTTCCTAGCAAGGAAGTGTCGCATTTACGTCCGTTTCAATCGTAGACGAGGAATGCATAACACTTCGCAATGAATATTATATCTTATCATGAAACATAGATATGAGATGCAATATCTCGTTTTAAGAAGCATTTGAACACTATTGCTTCGATACGTAGACATCTGCAAACGCTATTTCCTTGCAAGGAAGTGTCGCATTTACATTCATTTGAAGTGTAGACGAGGAGTACATATCACTTCGCAAATCATATTATATCTTACCATGAAACAAAGAAATGAGATGCGATATCGCGTTTTAAGAAGCATAGGAACTCTATTGCTACGATACGTAGACATCTGCAAACGCTATTTCCTTGCAATGAAGTGTCGCATTTACATTCTTCTGTAGTGAATACGAGGTATACATAACACTTTACAATGAATTTTATATCCTATCATGCAACATAGAAATGAGATGCGATATCGCGTTTTAAGAAGTATTAGAACTCTATCCCTACGTTACGTAAACGTCTGCAAACGCTATTTCCTAGCAAGGAAGTGTCACATTTACATTCATTTGAATCGTAGACGAGGAATGCATAACACTGCGCAATGAATATTATATCTCATCATGAAACATAGATATGAGATGCGATATTTCGTTTTAAGAAGCATTTGAACTTTATTGCTTCGATACGTACACATCTGCAAACGGTATTTCCTTGCAAGGAAGTGTCGCATTTACATTCTTCTGTAGTGAATACGAGGTATACATAACACTTTACAATGAATATTATATCTTATCATGCAACATAGTAAGGATATGCGATTTCACGTTTTAAGAAGCATTAGAACTCCATCCCTACGATACGTAGACATCTGCAAACGCTATTTCCTAGCAAGGAAGTGTCGCATTTACATTCATTTGAATCATAGATGAGGAATGCATAACACTTCGCAATGAATATTATATCTTATCATGAAACATAGATATGAGATGCGACATCTCGTTTTAGGAAGCATTTGAACTCTATTGCTTCGATACGTAGACATCTGCAAACGCCATTTCCTTGCAAGGAAGTGTCGCACTTACATTCTTCTGTAGTGAATACGAGGTATACATAACACTTTACAATGAATATTATATCTTGTCATGCAACATAGTAATGAAATGCGATATCTCGTTTTAAGAAGCATAAGAACTCTATTGCTACGATACGTAGACATCTGCAAACGCTATTTCCTTGCAAGGAAGTGTCGCATTTACATTCTTCTGAAGAGAATACGAGGTATACATTACACTTCACAATGAATGTTATATCCTAACATGCAACATAGAAATGAGATGCGATATCGCGTTTTAAGAAGCATTAGAACTCTATCCCTACGATACGTAAACACCTACAAACGCAATTTCCTAGCAAGGAAGTGTCGCATTTACATTCTTCTGAAGTGAATACGAGGTATACATAACACTTTACAATGAATATTATATATTATCATGCAACATTGTAATGAGATGCGATATCGCGTTTTAAGAAGCATTAGAACTCTATTGCTACGATACGTAGACATCTGCAAACGCTATTTCCTAGCAAGGAAGTGTCGCATTTACATTCATTTGAAGCGTAGAGAAGGAATGCATAACACTTTACAATGAATAATATATCTTATCATGCAACATAGTAATGAGATGCGATATCGCGTTTTAAGAAGCACCAGAAATCTATTGCTACAATACGTAGACATCTGCAAACGCTATTACCTAGCGAGGAAGTGTCGCATTCACATTCATTTGAAGTGTAGACGAGGAATACATAACACTTCGCAATGAATATTACATCTTATCATGAAACATAGAAATGAGATGCGATACCTGGTTTTAAGAAGCATTTGAACTCTATTGCTTCGATACGTAAACATCAGCAAGCGCTATTTCCTAGCGAGGAAGTGTCGCATTTACATTCATTTGAATCGTAGACGAGGAATGCATAACACTTCGCAAAGAATATTATATCTTATCATGAAACATAGATATGAGATGCGATATTTCGTTTTAAGAAGCATTTGAACTCTATTGCTTCGATACGTAGACATCTGCAAACGCTATTTCCTTGCAAGGAAGTATCGCATTCACACTCATTTGAAGTGTAGACGAGGAATACATAGCACTTCGTAAATCATGATATATCTTACCATGAAACGTAGAAATGAGATGCGATATCGCGTTTTAAGTATCATATGAACTCTATTGCTACGATACGTAGACATCTGCAAACGCTATTTCCTTGCAAGGAAGTGTCGGATTTACATTCATTTGAATCGTGGGCGAGGAATGCATAACACTTCGCAATGAATATTATATCTTATCATTAAACATAGATATGAGATGCAATATCTCGTTTTAAGGTGCATTTGAAATCTATTGCTACGATACCTAGACATTTGCAGACGCTATTTCCTAGCGAGGAAGTGTCGCATTTACATTCATTTGAAGTGTAGACGAGGAATGCATAACACTTCGCAAATCATATTATATCTTACCATGAAACATAGAAATGAGATGCGATATCGCGTTCTAAGAAGCGTTAGAACTCTATTGCTTCGATACGTAGACATCTGCAAACGCTATTTCCTTGTAAGGAAGTGTCGCATTTACATTTATTTGAATCGTAGACGAGGAATGCATAACACTTCGCAATGAATGCTATATCTTATCATGAAACATAGATATGAGATGCAATATCTCGTTTTAAGAAGCATTTGAACTCTATTGCTACGATACGTAGACATCTGCAAACGCTATTTCCTTGCAAGGAAGTGTCGCATTTACATTCATTTGAATCGTAGACGAGGAATGCATAACACTTCGCAAATCATATTATATCTTACCATGAAACATAGAAATGAGATGCGATATCGCGTTTTAAGAAGCATTAGAAAGCTATTGCTACGATACGTAGACATCTGCAAACGCTATTTCCTTGCAAGGAAGTGTCGCATTTACATTCATTTGAATCGTATACGAGGAATGCATAACACTTCGCAATGAATATTATATCTTATCATGGAACATAGATATGAGATGCAATATCTAGTTTTAAGAAGCATTTGAACTCTATTGCTACGATACCTAGACATCTGCAGACGCTATTTCCTAGGAAGGAAGTGTCGCATTTACATTCATTTAAGTGTAGACGAGGAATACATGACACTTCGCAAATCATATTATATCTTACCATGAAACATAGAAATGAGATGCGATATCGCGTTTTAAGAAGCATTAGAAAGCTATTGCTACGATACCTAGACATCTGCAAACGCTATTTCCTTCCAAGGAAGTGTCGCATTTACAAACATTTGAATCGTAGACGAGGAATGCATAACACTTCGCAATGAATATTATATCTTATCTTGAAACATAGATATGAGATGCAATATCTCGTTTTAAGAAGCATTTGAACTCTATTGCTTCGATACGTAGACATCTGCAAACGCTATTTCCTTGCTAGGAAGTGCCGCATTTACATTCATTTGAAGTGTGGACGAGGAATACATATCACTTCGCAGATCATATTATATCTTACCATGAAACATAGAAATGAGATGCGATATCGCGTTTTAAGAAGCATTAGTACTCTATCGCTACGATACCTAGACATCTGCAGACGCTATTTCCTAGCAAGGAAGTGTCGCATTTACAATCATTTGAAGTGTAGACGAGCAATACAAAACACTTCGCAAATCATATTATATCTTACCATGAAACATAGAAATGAGATACGGTATCGCATTTTAAGAATCATAGGAACACTATTGCTTCGATACGTAGACATCTGCAAAGGCTATTTCTTTGCAAGGAAGTGTCGCATTTACAATCATTTGAAGTGTAGACGAGGAATACATAACAATTCGCAAATCATATTATATCTTACCATGAAACATAGAAATGAGATGCGATATCTCGTTTTAAGACGCATTTGATCTCTATTGCTTCGATACGTAGACATCTGCAAACGCTATTTCCTTGCAAGGAAGTGTCGCACTTACATTCATTTGAATCGTAGACGAGGAATGCATAACACTTCGCAATGAATGTTATATCTTATCATGAAACATAGATATGAGATGCAATATCTCGTTTTAAGAAGCATTTGAACTCTACTGCTACGATACCTAGACATTTGCAGACGCTATTTCCTAGCCAGGAGGTGTCGCATTTACATTCATTTGAAGTGTAGACGAGGAATACATAACACTTCGCAAATCATATTATATCTTACCATGTAACATAGAAATGTGATGCGATATCGCGTTCTAAGAAGCTTTTGAACTCTAATGCTACGATACGTAGACATCTGCAAACGCTATCTCCTAGCGAGGAAGTGTCGCATTCACGTTCATTTGAAGTGTAGACGAGGAATGCATAACACTTCGCAATGAATATTATATCTTGCCATGAAACACAGAAATGGGATGCGATATCGCGTTTTAAGAATCAAAAGAACTCTATTGCTACGATACGTAGACATCTGCAATCGCTATTTCCTTGCAAGGAAGTGTCGCATTTACATTCATTTGAATCATAGACGAGGAATGCATAACACTTCTCAATGAATATTATGTCTTATCATGAAACATAGGTATGAGATGCAATATCTCGTTTTAAGAAGCATTTGAACTCTATCGCTACGATACCTAGACATCTGCAAACGCTATTTCCTTGTAAGGAAGTGTAGCATTTACATTCATTTGAATCGTAGACAAGGAATGCATAACACTTCGCAATGAATATTATATCTTATCATGAAGCATAGATATGAGATGCAATATCTCGTTTTAAGAAGCATTTGAACTCTATTGCTTCGATACGTAGACATCAGCAAACGCTATTCCTTTGCAAGGAAGTGTCGCATTTACATTCATTTGAAGTGTAGAGGAGGAATACATAACACTTCGCAAATCATATTACATCTTACCATGAAACATAGAAATGAGATGCGATATCGCGTTTTAAGTATCATAAGAACACTATTGCTACGATACGTACACATCTGCAAACGCTATTTCCTAGCGAGGAAGTGTCGCAATCACATTCATTTGAAGTGTAGGCGAGGAATACATAACACTTCGCAAATCATGTTATATCTTACCATCAAACATAGAAATGAGATGCTATATCGCGTTTTAAGAATCATAAGAACTCTATTGCTACGATACGTAGACATCTGCAGACGCTATTTCCTTGCAAGGAAGTGTCGCATTTACATTCATATGAAGTGTAGACGAGGAATACATAACACATTGCAAATCATATTATATCTTACCATGAAACATAGAAATGAGATGCGATATCGCGTTTTAAGAAGCATTAGAACTCTATTGCTACGATACGTAGACATCTGCAAACGCTATTTCCTTGCTAGGAAGTGCCGCATTTACATTCATTTGAAGTGTAGACGAGGAATACATAACACTTCGCAGATCATATTATATCTTACCATGAAACATAGAAATGAGATGCGATATCGCGTTTTAAGAAGCATTAGTACTCTATCGCTACGATACCTAGACATCTGCAGACGCTATTTCCTAGCAAGGAAGTGTCGCATTTACAATCATTTGAAGTGTAGACGAGCAATACATAACACTTCGCAAATCATATTATATCTTACCATGAAACATAGAAATGAGATACGGTATCGCGTTTTAAGAATCATATGAACTCTATTGCTACGATACGTAGACATCTGCAAACGCTATTTCCTTGCAAGGAAGTGTCGCATTTACATTCATTTAAATCGTAGACGAGGAATGCATAACATTTCTCAATGAATATTATGTCTTATCATGAAACATAGATATGAGATGCAATATCTCGTTTTAAGAAGCATTTGAACTCTATCGCTACGATACCTAGACATCTGCAAACGCTATTTCCTTGTAAGGAAGTGTCGCATTTACATTCATTTGAATCGTAGACAAGGAATGCATAACACTTCGCAGTGAATATTATATCTTATCATGAAACATAGATATGAGATGCAATATCTCGTTTTAAGAAGCATTTGAACTCTATTGCTTCGATACGTAGACATCAGCAAACGCTATTCCCTTGCAAGGAAGTGTCGCATTTACATTCATTTGAAGTGTAGAGGAGGAATACATAACACTTCGCAAATCATATTACATCTTACCATGAAACATAGAAATGAGATGCGATATCGCGTTTTAAGAAGCATTAGAACTCTATTGCTACGATACCTAGACATCTGCAGACGCTATTTCCAAGCAAGGAAGTGTCGCATTTACATTCATTTGAAGTGTAGACGAGGAATACATGACACTTCGCAAATCATATTATATCTTACCATGAAACATAGAAATGAGATGCGATATCGCGTTTTAAGAAGCATTAGAAAGCTATTGCTACGATACGTAGACATCTGCAAACGCTATTTCCTAGCGAGGAAGTATCGCATTCACATACATTTGAAGTGTAGACGAGGAATACATAACACTTCGCAAATCATGTTATATCTTACCATGAAACATGGAAATCAGATGCGATATCGCGTTTTAAGAATCATATGAACTCTATTGCTACGATACGTAGACATCTGCAATCGCTATTTCCTTGCAAGGAAGTGTCGCATTTACTTTCATTTGAATCGTAGACGAGGAATGCATAACACTTCGCAATCAATATTATATCTTATCTTGAAACATAGATATGAGATGCAATATCTCGTTTTAAGAAGCATTTGAACTCTAATGCTTCGATACGTAGACATCTGCAAACGCTATTTCTTTTGCAAGGAAGTGTCGCATTTACATTCATTTGAAGTATAGACGAGGAATACATAACACAGTCGCAAATCATATTATATCTTACTGATGAAACATAGAAATGAGATGCGATATCGCGTTTTAAGAATCATAAGAACACTATTGCTACGATACGTACACATCTGCAAACGCTATTTCCTAGCGAGGAAGTGTCGCAATCACATTCACTTGAAGTGTAGACGAGGAATACATAACACTTCGCAAATCATGTTATATCTTACCATCAAACATAGAAATGAGATGCTATATCGCGTTTTAAGAATCATAAAGAACTCTATTGCTACGATACGTAGACATCTGCAGACGCTATTTCCTTGCAAGGAAGTGTCGCATTTACATTCATATGAAGTGTAGACGAGGAATACATAACACTGTGCAAATCATATTATATCTTACCATGAAACATAGAAATGAGATGCGATATCGCGTTTTAAAGAAGCATTAGAACTCTATTGCTACGATACGTAGACATCTGCAAACGCTATTTCCTTGCTAGGAAGTGCCGCATTTACATTCATTTGAAGTGTAGACGAGGAATACATAACACTTCGCAGATCATATTATATCTTACCATGAAACATAGAAATGAGATGCGATATCGCGTTTTAAGAAGCATTAGTACTCTATCGAGCTACGATACCTAGACATCTGCAGACGCTATTTCCTAGCAAGGAAGTGTCGCATTTACAATCATTTGAAGTGTAGACGAGCAATACATAACACTTGTCGCAAATCATATTACATCTTACCATGAAACATAGAAATGAGATGCGATATCGCGTTTTAAGAATCATAAGAACACTATTGCTACCGATACGTACACATCTGCAAACGCTATTTCCTTGCAAGTAAGTGTCGCCATTTACATTCATTTGCAATCGTAGACGAGGAATGCATAACACTGTTCGCAATGAGTATTATATCTTATCATGAAACATAGATACGAGATGCAATATCTCGTTTTAAAGAAGCATTTGAACTCTATTGCTACGATACGTTGAAATCTGCAAACGCTATTTCTTGCAAGGAAGTATCGCATTTACTTTCATTTTGAATCGTAGACGAGGAATGCATAACACTTCGCAATGAATATTATATCTTATCATGAAACATAGATATGAGATGCAATATCTCGTTTTTAGAGACAACCATTAGGAACTCTATTGCTACGATACCTAGACATCTGCAGACGCTATTTCCTAGCAAGGAAGTGTCGCATTTACATTCATTTGAAGTGTAGACGAGGAATACATGACACTTCGCAAATCATATTATATCTTACCATGAAACATAGAAATGGAATGCGATATCGCGTTTTAAGAAGCATCAGAAAGCTATTGCTACGACACGTAGATATCTGCAAACGCTATTTCCTAGCGAGGAAGTATCGCATTCACATACATTTGAAGTGTAGACGAGGAATACATAACACTTCGCAAATCATGTTATATCTTACCATGAAACATGGAAAACAGATGCGATATCGCGTTTTAAGAATCATATGAACTCTATTGCTACGATACGTAGACATCTGCAATCGCTATTTCCTTGCAAGGAAGTGTCGCATTTACTTTCATTTGAATCGTAGACGAGGAATGCATAACACTTCGCAATGTATATTACATCTTACCATGAAGCATAGAAATGAGATGCTATATCGCGCTTTAAGAAGCATTAGAAATCTATTGCTACGATACGTAGACATCTGCAAACGCTATTTCCTAGCGAGGAAGTGTCGCATTCACATTCATTTGAAGTGTAGACGAGGAATACGTGACACTTTGCAAATCATATTATATCTTACCATGAAACATAGAAATGAGATGCGATATCGCGTTTTAAGAATCATAAGAACACTATTGCTACGATACGTAGACATCTGCAAACGCTATTTCCTAGCGAGGAAGTGTCGCATTCACATTCATTTGAAGTGTAGACGAGGAATACATAACACTTCGCAAATCATGTTATATCTTACCATGAAACATAGAAATGAGATGCTATATCGCGTTTTAAGAATCATAAGAACTCTATTGCTACGATACGTCGACTTCTGCAGACGCTATTTCCTTGCAAGGAAGTGTCGCATTTACATTCATATGAAGTGTAGACGAGGAATACATAACACTTCGCAGATCATATTATATCTTACCATGAAACATAGAAATGAGATGCGATATCGCGTTTTAAGAAGCATTAGTACTCTATCGCTACCATACCTAGACATCTGCAGACGCTATTTCCTAGCAAGGAAGTGTCGCATTTACAATCATTTGAAGTGTAGACGAGCAATACATAACACTTTGCAAATCATATTATATCTTACCATGAAACATAGAAATGAGATACGGTATCGCGTTTTAAGAATCATAGGAACACTATTGCTACGATTCGTAGACATCTGCAAACGCTATTTCCTTGCAAGTAAGTGTCGCATTTACATTCATTTGAATCGTAGACGAGGAATGCATAACACCTTCGCAATGAGTATTATATCTTATCATGAAACATAGATATGAGATGCAATATCTCGTTTTAAAGAAGCATTTGAACTCTATTGCTACGATACGTTGAAATCTGCAAACGCTATTTCCATTGCAAGGAAGTATCGCATTTACATTCATTCTGAAGTGTAGACGAGGAATACATAACACCTCGCAAATCATATTATATCTTACCATGAAACATAGAAATGAGATGCGATATCGCGTTTTAAGAAGCATTAGAACTCTATTGCTACGATAGGTAGACATCTGCAAACGCTATTTCCTTGCAAGGAAGTGTCGCATTTACATTCATTTGAATCGTAGACGGAGGAATGCATAACACTTCGCAATGAGTATTATATCTTATCATGAAACATAGATATGAGATGCAATATCTCGTTTTAAGAAGCATTTGAACTATACTGCTACGATGCGTTGAAATCTGCAAACGCTATTTTCCTTGCAAGGAAGTGTCGCATTTACATTCATTTGAAGTGTAAGACGAGGGAATACATAATACCTCGCAAATCAATATTATATCTTACCATGAAACATAGACATTAGAAATCTATTGCTACGATACGTAGACATCTGCAAACGCTATTTCCTAGCAAGGAAGTGTCGCATTTAAATTCATTTGAAGTGTAGACGAGGAATACATGACACTTCGCAAATCATATTATATCTTACCATGAAACATAGAAATGAGATGCGATATCGAGTTGTAAGAATCATAAGAACTCTATTGCTACGATACGTAGACATCTGCAAACGCTATTTCCTGGCGAGGAAGTGTCGCATTCACATTCATTTGAAGTGTAGACGAGGAATACATAACACTTCGCAAATCATACTTTATCTTACCATGAAACATAGAAATGAGATGCGATATCGCGTTTTAAGAATCATAAGAACTCTATTGCTACGATACGTAGACAACTGCAAACGCAATTTCCTAGCGAGGAAGTGTCGCATTTACATTCATTTGTAGTGTAGACGAGGAATACATAACACTTCGCACATCATATTATATCATACCATGAAACATAGGAATGAGATGCGATATCGCGTTTTAAGAAGCATTAGAAATCTATTGCTACGATACGTAGACATCTGCAAACGCCATTTCCTTGCAAGGAAGTGTCGCATTTACATTCATTTGAAGTGTAGACGAGGAATACATAACACTTTGCAAATCATATTATATCTTACCATGAAACATAGAAATGTGATGCGATATCGCGTCTTAAGAATCATAAGAACTCTACTGCTACGATACGTAGACAACTGCAAACGCTATTTCCTTGGAAGGAAGTGTCGCATTTACATTCATTTGAATCGTATACGAGGAGTGCATAACACTCGCAATGAATATTATATCTTATCATGAAACATAGATATGAGATGCAATATCTCGTTTTAAGAAGCATTTGAACTCTATTGCTACGATACCTAGACATCTGCAGACGCTATTTTCTAGCAAGGAAGTGTCGCATTTGCATTCATTTGAAGTGTAGACGAGGAATACATGACACTTCGCAAATCATATTATATCTTACCATGAAACAAAGAAATCAGATGCGATATCGCGTTTTAAGAAGCATTAGAAATCTATTGCTATGATACGTAGACATCTGCAAACGCTATTTCCTAGCGAGGAAGTGTCGCATTCACATTCCTTTGAAGTGGAGACGAGGAATACATAACACTTCGCAAATCATATTATATCTTACCATGAAACATAGAAATGAGATGCGATATCGCGTTTTAAGAAGCATTAGAACTCTATCGCTACGATACCTAGACATCTGCAGACGCTATTTCCTAGCGAGGAAGTGTCGCATTTACATTCATTTCAAATGTAGACGAGGAATACATAACACTTCTCAAATCATATTATATCTTACCATGAAACATAGAAATGAAATGCGATATCGCGTTTTAAGAATCATAAGAACTCTATTGCTACGATACGTAGACAACTGCAAACGCTATTTCCTAGCGAGGAAGTGTCGCATTTGCATTCATTTGAAGTGTAGACGAGGAATACATAACACTTCTCAAATCATATTATATCTTACCATGAAACATAGAAATGAGATGCGATATCGCGTTTTAAGAAGCATTAGAAATCTATTGCTAGGACACGTAGACATCTGCAAACGCTATTTCCTTGCAAGGAAGTGTCGCATTTACATTCATTTGAATCGTAGACGAGGAATGCATAACACTTCGCAATGAGTATTATATCTTATCATGAAACATAGATATGAGATGCAATATCTCGTTTTAAGAAGCATTTGAACTCTATTGCTACGATGCGTTGAAATCTGCAAACGCTATTTCCTTGCAAGGGAGTGTCGCATTTACATTCATTTGAAGTGTAGACGAGGAATACATAACACCTCGCAAATCATAATATATCTTACCATGAAACATAGAAATGTGATGCGATATCGCGTTTTAAGAAGCATTAGAAATCTTTTGCTACGATACGTAGACATCTGCAAACGCTATTTCCTAGCGAGGAAGTGTCGCATTCACATTCCTTTGAAGTGTAGACGAGGAATACATAACACTTCGCAAATCATATTATATCTTACCATGAAACATAGAAATGAGATGCGATATCGCGTTTTAAGAATCATAAGAACTAAATTGCTACGATACGTAGACAACTGCAAACGCTATTTCCTTGGAAGGAAGTGTCGCATTTACATTCATTTGAATCGTAGACGAGGAATGCATAACACTTCGCAAATAATATTATATCTTACCATGAAACATTGAAATGAGATGCGATATCGCGTTTTAAGAAGCATTAGAACTCTATCGCTACGATACCTAGACATCTGCAGACGCTATTTCCTAGCAAGGAAGTGTCGCATTTAAATTCATTTGAAGTGTAGACGAGGAATACATGACACTTCGCAAATCATATTATATCTTACCATGAAACATAGAAATGAGATGCGATATCGCGTTGTAAGAATCATTAGAACTCTATTGCTACGATACGTAGACATCTGCAAACGCTATTTCCTAGCGAGGAAGTGTCGCATTCACATTCATTTGAAGTGTAGACGAGGAATACATAACACTTCGCAAATCATACTTTATCTTGCCATGAAGCATAGAAATGAGATGCGATATCGCGTTTTAAGAATCATAAGAACTCTATTGCTACGATACGTAGACAACTGCAAACGCAATTTCCTAGCGAGGAAGTGTCGCATTTACATTCATTTGAATCGTATACGAGGAGTGCATAACACTTCTCAATGAATATTATATCTTATCATGAAACATAGATATGAGATGCAATATCTCGTTTTAAGAAGCATTTGAACTCTATTGCTACGATACCTAGACATCTGCAGACGCTATTTTCTAGCAAGGAAGTGTCGCATTTGCATTCATTTGAAGTGTAGACGAGGAATACATGACACTTCGCAAATCATATTATATCTTACTATGAAACAAAGAAATCAGATGCGGTATCGCGTTTTAAGGAGCACTAGAAATCTATTGCTATGATACGTAGACATCTGCAAACGCTATTTCCTAGCGAGAAAGTGTCGCATTCACATTCCTTTGAAGTGTAGACGAGGAATACATAACACTTCGCAAATCATATTATATCTTACCATGAAACATAGAAATGAGATGCAATATCGCGTTTTAAGAATCATAAGGACTCTATTGCTACGATACGTAGACAACTGCAAACGCTATTTCCTTGGAAGGAAGTGTCGCATTTACATTCATTTGAATCGTATACGAGGAATACATGACACTTCGCAAATAATATTATATCTTACCATGAAACATAGAAATGAGATACGGTATCGCGTTCTAAGAATCATAGGAACACTATTGCTACGATACGTAGACATCTGCAAACGCTATTTCCTAGCGAGGAAGTGTCGCATTCACATTCATTTGAAGTGTAGACGAGGAATACATAACGCTTCTCCAATCATATTATATCTTACCATGAAACATAGAAATGAGATGCGATATCGCGTTTTAAGAGGCATTAGAAATCTATTGCTACTATACGTAGACAACTGCAAACGCTATTTCCTAGCGAGGAAGTGTCGCATTTACATTCATTTGAAGTGTAGACGAGGAATACATAACACTTCGCACATCATATTATATCATACCATGAAACATAGAAATGAGATGCGATATCGCGATTTAAGAAGCATTAGAACTCTATTGCTACGATACCTAGACATCTGCAGACGCTATTTCCTAGCGAGGAAGTGTCGCATTTACATTCATTTGAAGTGTAGACGAGGAATACATAACACTTCGCAAATAATATTATATCTTACCATGAAACATAGAAATGAGATACGGTATCGCGTTTTAAGAATCATAGGAACACTATTGCTACGATACGTAGACATCTGCAAACGCTATTTCCTAGCGAGGAAGTGTCGCATTCACATTCATTTGAAGTGTAGACGAGGAATACATAACGCTTCTCAAATCATATTATATCTTACCATGAAACATAGAAATGAGATGCGATATCGCGTTTTAAGAAGCATTAGAAATCTATTGCTACGACACGTAGACATCTGCAAACGCTATTTCCTTGCAAGAAAGTGTCGCATTTACATTCATTTGAATCGTAGACGAGGAATGCATAACACTTCGCAATAAGTATTATATCTTATCATGAAACATAGATATGAGATGCAATATCTCGTTTTAAGAAGCATTTGAACTCTATTGCTTCGATACGTAGACATCTGCAAACGCTATTTCTTTGCAAGGAAGTGTCGCATTTACAATCATTTGAAGTCTAGACGAGGAATACATAACACTTCGCAAATCATATTATATCTTACCATGAAACATAGAAATGAGATGCGATATCGCGTTTTAAGAAGCATTGGAAAGCTATTGCTACGATACGTAGACATCTGCAAACGCTATTTCCTAGCGAGGAAGTGTCGCATTTACATTCACTTGAAATGTAGACGAGGAATACATAACTCTTCGCAAATAATATTATATCTTACCATGAAACATAGAAACGAGATGCGATATCGCGTTTTAAGAATCATATGAACTCTATTGCTACGATACGTAGACATCTGCAAACGCTATTTCCTAGCGAGGAAGTGTCGCAATCACATTCATTTGAATCGTAGACGAGGAATGCATAACACTTCGCAAATCATATTATATCTTACCATGAAACATAGAAATGAGATGCGATATCGCGTTCTAAGAAGCGTTAGAACTCTATTGCTACGATACCTAGACATCTGCAGACGCTATTTCCTAGCAAGGAAGTGTCGCATTTACATTCATTTGAAGTGTAGACGAGGAATACATAACACTTTGCAAATCATATTATATCTTACCATGAAACATAGAAATGTGATGCGATATCGCGTCTTAAGAATCATAAGAACTCTATTGCTACGATACGTCGACATCTGCAAACGCCATTTCCTAGCGAGGATGTGTCGCATTCACATTCATTTGAAGTGTAGACGAGGAATACATAACACTTCGCACATCATATTATATCATACCATGAAACATAGATATGAGATGCGATATCGCGTTTTAAGAAGCATTAGAACTCCATTGCTACGATAGGTAGATATCTGCAAACGCTATTTCCTTGCAAGGAAGTGTCGCATTTACATTCATTTGAAGTGTAGGCGAGGAATACATAACACTTCGCAAATCATATTATATCTTACCATGAAACATAGAAATGAGTTGCGATATCGCGTATTAAGAAGCATTAGAACTCTATCGCTACGATACCTAGACATCTGCAGACGCTATTTCCTAGCGAGGAAGTGTCGCATTTACATTCATTTGAAGTGTAGACGAGGAATACATAACACTTCGCAAATAATATTATATCTTACCATGAAACATAGAAATGAGATACGGTATCGCGTTCTAAGAATCATAGGAACACTATTGCTACGATACGTAGACATCTGCAAACGCTATTTCCTAGCGAGGAAGTGTCGCATTCACATTCATTTGAAGTGTAGACGAGGAATACATAACGCTTCTCCAATCATATTATATCTTACCATGAAACATAGAAATGAGATGCGATATCGCGTTTTAAGAGGCATTAGAAATCTATTGCTACTATACGTAGACAACTGCAAACGCTATTTCCTAGCGAGGAAGTGTCGCATTTACATTCATTTGAAGTGTAGACGAGGAATACATAACACTTCGCACATCATATTATATCATACCATGAAACATAGAAATGAGATGCGATATCGCGATTTAAGAAGCATTAGAACTCTATTGCTACGATACCTAGACATCTGCAGACGCTATTTCCTAGCGAGGAAGTGTCGCATTTACATTCATTTGAAGTGTAGACGAGGAATACATAACACTTCGCAAATAATATTATATCTTACCATGAAACATAGAAATGAGATACGGTATCGCGTTTTAAGAATCATAGGAACACTATTGCTACGATACGTAGACATCTGCAAACGCTATTTCCTAGCGAGGAAGTGTCGCATTCACATTCATTTGAAGTGTAGACGAGGAATACATAACGCTTCTCAAATCATATTATATCTTACCATGAAACATAGAAATGAGATGCGATATCGCGTTTTAAGAATCATATGAACTCTATTGCTACGATACGTAGACATCTGCAAACGCTATTTCCTAGCGAGGAAGTGTCGCAATCACATTCATTTGAATCGTAGACGAGGAATGCATAACACTTCGCAAATCATATTATATCTTACCATGAAACATAGAAATGAGATGCGATATCGCGTTCTAAGAAGCGTTAGAACTCTATTGCTACGATACCTAGACATCTGCAGACGCTATTTCCTAGCAAGGAAGTGTCGCATTCACATTCATTTGAATCGTAGACGAGGAATGCATAACACTTCTCAAATCATATTATATCTTACCATGAAACATAGAAATGAGATGCGATATCGCGTTCTAAGTAGCGTTAGAACTCTATTGCTTCGATACGTAGACATCTGCAAACGCTATTTCCTTGCAAGGAAGTGTCGCATTTACTTTCATTTGAATCGTAGACGAGGAATGCATAACACTTCGCAATGAATATTATATCTTATCATGAAACATAGATATGAGATGCAATATCTCGTTTTAAGAAGCATTTGAACTCTATTGCTTCGATACGTAGACATCTGCAAACGCTATTTCTTTGCAAGGAAGTGTCGCATTTACAATCATTTGAAGTCTAGACGAGGAATACATAACACTTCGCAAATCATATTATATCTTACCATGAAACATAGAAATGAGATGCGATATCGCGTTTTAAGAAGCATTGGAAAGCTATTGCTACGATACGTAGACATCTGCAAACGCTATTTCCTAGCGAGGAAGTGTCGCATTCACATTCATTTGAACTGTAGACGAGGAATACATAACACTTCGCAAATCATGTTATATCTTACCATTAAACATAGAAATGAGATGCTATATCGCGTTTTAAGAATCATAAGAACTCTCTTGCTGCGATACGTAGACATCTGCAAACGCTATTTACTTGCAAGGAAGTGTCGCATTTACTTTCATTTCAATCGTAGACGTGGAATGCATAACACTTCGCAATGAATATTATATCTTATCATGAAACATAGATATGAGATGCAATATCTCGTTTTAAGAACCATTAGAACTCTATTGCTACGATACCTAGACATCTGCAGACGCTATTTCCTAGCAAGGAAGTGTCGCATTTACATTCATTTAAGTGTAGACGAGGAATACATAACACTTCGCAAATCATATTATATCTTACCATGAAACATAGAAATGAGATACGGTATCGCGTTTTAAGAATCATAGGAACACTATTGCTACGATACGTAGACATCTGCAAACGCTATTTCCTTGCAAGTAAGTGTCGCATTTACATTCATTTGAATCGTAGACGAGGAATGCATAACACTTCGCAATGAATATTATATCTTACCATGAAACATAGAAATGAGATGCGATATCGCGTGTTAAGAAGCATTAGAACTCTATTGCTACGATACGTAGACATCTGCAAACGCTATTTCCTTGCTAGGAAGTGTCGCATTTACATTCATTTGAAGTGTAGACGAGGAATACATAACACTTCGCAGATCATATTATATCTTACCATGAAACATAGAAATGAGATGCGATATCGCGTTTTAAGAAGCATTAGTACTCTATCGCTACGATACGTAGACATCTGCAGACGCTATTTCCTTGCAAGGAAGTGTCGCATTTACATTCATATGAAGTGAAGACGAGGAATACATAACACTTTGCAAATCATATTATATCTTACCATGAAACATAGAAATGAGATGCGATATCGCGTTTTAAGAAGCATTAGAACTCTATTGCTACGATACGTAGACATCTGCAAACGCTATTTCCTTGCTAGGAAGTGTCGCATTTACATTCATTTGAAGTGTAGACGAGGAATACATAACACTTCGCAGATCATATTATATCTTACCATGAAACATAGAAATGAGATGCGATATCGCGTTTTAAGAAGCATTAGTACTCTATCGCTACGATACCTAGACATCTGCAGACGCTATTTCCTAGCAAGGAAGTGTCGCATTTACATTCATTTGAAGTGTAGACGAGGAATGCATAACACTTCGCAATGAATATTATATCTTATCATGAAACATAGATATGAGATGCAACATCTCGTTTTAAGAAGCATTTGAACACTATTGCTTCGATACGTAGACATCTGCAAACGCTATTTCTTTGCAAGGAAGTGTCGCATTTACAATCATTTGAAGTCTAGACGAGGAATACATAACACTTCGCAAATCATATTATATCTTACCATGAAACATAGAAATGAGATGCGATATCGCGTTTTAAGAAGCATTGGAAAGCTATTGCTACGATACGTAGACATCTGCAAACGCTATTTCCTAGCGAGGAAGTGTCGCATTCACATTAATTTGAACTGTAGACGAGGAATACATAACACTTCGCAAATCATGTTATATCTTACCATTAAACATAGAAATGAGATGCTATATCGCGTTTTAAGAATCATAAGAACTCTATTGCTGCGATACGTAGACATCTGCAAACGCTATTTACTTGCAAGGAAGTGTCGCATTTACTTTCATTTCAATCGTAGACGTGGAATGCATAACACTTCGCAATGAATATTATATCTTATCATGAAACATAGATATGAGATGCAATATCTCGTTTTAAGAACCATTAGAACTCTATTGCTACGATACCTAGACATCTGCAGACGCTATTTCCTAGCAAGGAAGTGTCGCATTTACATTCATTTAAGTGTAGACGAGGAATACATGACACTTCGCAAATCATATTATATCTTACCATGAAACATAGAAATGAGATGCGATATCGCGTTTTAAGAAGCATTAGTACTCTAACGCTACGATACGTAGACATCTGCAAACGCTATTTCCTTGCAAGTAAGTGTCGCATTTACATTCATTTGAATCGTAGACGAGGAATGCATAACACTTCGCAATGAATATTATATCCTATCTTGAAACATAGATATGAGATGCAATATCTCGTTTTAAGAAGCATTTGAACACTATTGCTACGATACGTACACATCTGCAAACGCTATTTCCTAGCGAGGAAGTGTCGCAATCACATTCATTTGAAGTGTAGACGAGGAATACATAACACTTCGCAAATCATGTTATATCCTACCATGAAACATAGAAATGAGATGCTATATCGCGTTTTAAGAATCATAAGAACTCTATTGCTACGATACGTAGACATCTGCAGACGCTATTTCCTTGCAAGGAAGTGTCGCATTTACATTCATATGAAGTGTAGACGAGGAATACATAACGCTTCTCAAATCATATTATATCTTACCATGAAACATAGAAATGAGATGCGATATCGCGTTTTAAGAAGCATTAGAAATCTATTGCTACGATACGTAGACAACTGAAAACGTTATTTCCTAGCGAGGAAGTGTCGCATTTACATTCATTTGAAGTGTAGACGAGGAATACATAACACTTCGCACATCATATTATATCATACCATGAAACATAGAAATGAGATGCGATATCGCGTTTTAAGAAGCATTATAAATCTATTGCTACGATACGTTGACAACTGCAAACGCTATTTCCTTGCAAGGAAGTGTCGCATTTACATTCATTTGAAGTGTAGACGAGGAATACAAAACACTTCGCAAATCATATTATATCTTACCATGAAACATAGAAATGAGATGCGATATCGCGTTTTAAGAAGCATTAGAACTCTATCGCTACGATACCTAGACATCTGCAGACGCTATTTCCTAGCGAGGAAGTGTCGCATTTACATTCATTTGAAGTGTAGACGAGGAATACATAACACTTCGCAAATAATATTATATCTTACCATGAAACATAGAAATGAGATACGGTATCGCGTTCTAAGAATTATAGGAACACTATTGCTACGATACGTAGACATCTGCAAAAGCTATTTCCTAGCGAGGAAGTGTAGCAATCACATTCATTTGAAATGTAGACGAGGAATACATAGCACTTCGCAAATCATGTTATATCTTACCATGAAACATAGAAATGAGATGCGATATCGCGTTTTAAGAATCATATGAACTCTATTGCTACGATACGTAGACATCTGCAAACGCTATTTCCTAGCGAGGAAGTGTCGCAATCACATTCATTTGAATCGTAGACGAGGAATGCATAACACTTCGCAAATCATATTATATCTTACCATGAAACATAAAAATGAGATGCGATATCGCGTTCTAAGAAGCGTTAGAACTCTATTGCTACGATACCTAGACATCTGCAGACGCTATTTCCTAGCAAGGAAGTGTCGCATTCACATTCATTTGAATCGTAGACGAGGAATGCGTAACACTTCTCAAATCATATTATATCTTACCATGAAACATAGAAATGAGATGCGATATCGCGTTCTAAGTAGCGTTAGAACTCTATTGCTTCGATACGTAGACATCTGCAAACGCTATTTCCTTGCAAGGAAGTGTCGCATTTACTTTCATTTGAATCGTAGACGAGGAATGCATAACACTTCGCAATGAATATTATATCTTATCATGAAACATAGATATGAGATGCAATATCTCGTTTTAAGAAGCATTTGAACTCTATTGCTTCGATACGTAGACATCTGCAAACGCTATTTCTTTGCAAGGAAGTGTCGCATTTACAATCATTTGAAGTCTAGACGAGGAATACATAACACTTCGCAAATCATATTATATCTTACCATGAAACATAGAAATGAGATGCGATATCGCGTTTTAAGAAGCATTGGAAAGCTATTGCTACGATACGTAGACATCTGCAAACGCTATTTCCTAGCGAGGAAGTGTCGCATTCACATTCATTTGAACTGTAGACGAGGAATACATAACACTTCGCAAATCATGTTATATCTTACCATTAAACATAGAAATGAGATGCTATATCGCGTTTTAAGAATCATAAGAACTCTCTTGCTGCGATACGTAGACATCTGCAAACGCTATTTACTTGCAAGGAAGTGTCGCATTTACTTTCATTTCAATCGTAGACGTGGAATGCATAACACTTCGCAATGAATATTATATCTTATCATGAAACATAGATATGAGATGCAATATCTCGTTTTAAGAACCATTAGAACTCTATTGCTACGATACCTAGACATCTGCAGACGCTATTTCCTAGCAAGGAAGTGTCGCATTTACATTCATTTAAGTGTAGACGAGGAATACATAACACTTCGCAAATCATATTATATCTTACCATGAAACATAGAAATGAGATACGGTATCGCGTTTTAAGAATCATAGGAACACTATTGCTACGATACGTAGACATCTGCAAACGCTATTTCCTTGCAAGTAAGTGTCGCATTTACATTCATTTGAATCGTAGACGAGGAATGCATAACACTTCGCAATGAATATTATATCTTACCATGAAACATAGAAATGAGATGCGATATCGCGTTTTAAGAAGCATTAGAACTCTATTGCTACGATACGTAGACATCTGCAAACGCTATTTCCTTGCTAGGAAGTGTCGCATTTACATTCATTTGAAGTGTAGACGAGGAATACATAACACTTCGCAGATCATATTATATCTTACCATGAAACATAGAAATGAGATGCGATATCGCGTTTTAAGAAGCATTAGTACTCTATCGCTACGATACGTAGACATCTGCAGACGCTATTTCCTTGCAAGGAAGTGTCGCATTTACATTCATATGAAGTGAAGACGAGGAATACATAACACTTTGCAAATCATATTATATCTTACCATGAAACATAGAAATGAGATGCGATATCGCGTTTTAAGAAGCATTAGAACTCTATTGCTACGATACGTAGACATCTGCAAACGCTATTTCCTTGCTAGGAAGTGTCGCATTTACATTCATTTGAAGTGTAGACGAGGAATACATAACACTTCGCAGATCATATTATATCTTACCATGAAACATAGAAATGAGATGCGATATCGCGTTTTAAGAAGCATTAGTACTCTATCGCTACGATACCTAGACATCTGCAGACGCTATTTCCTAGCAAGGAAGTGTCGCATTTACATTCATTTGAAGTGTAGACGAGGAATGCATAACACTTCGCAATGAATATTATATCTTATCATGAAACATAGATATGAGATGCAACATCTCGTTTTAAGAAGCATTTGAACACTATTGCTTCGATACGTAGACATCTGCAAACGCTATTTCTTTGCAAGGAAGTGTCGCATTTACAATCATTTGAAGTCTAGACGAGGAATACATAACACTTCGCAAATCATATTATATCTTACCATGAAACATAGAAATGAGATGCGATATCGCGTTTTAAGAAGCATTGGAAAGCTATTGCTACGATACGTAGACATCTGCAAACGCTATTTCCTAGCGAGGAAGTGTCGCATTCACATTCATTTGAACTGTAGACGAGGAATACATAACACTTCGCAAATCATGTTATATCTTACCATTAAACATAGAAATGAGATGCTATATCGCGTTTTAAGAATCATAAGAACTCTATTGCTGCGATACGTAGACATCTGCAAACGCTATTTACTTGCAAGGAAGTGTCGCATTTACTTTCATTTCAATCGTAGACGTGGAATGCATAACACTTCGCAATGAATATTATATCTTATCATGAAACATAGATATGAGATGCAATATCTCGTTTTAAGAACCATTAGAACTCTATTGCTACGATACCTAGACATCTGCAGACGCTATTTCCTAGCAAGGAAGTGTCGCATTTACATTCATTTAAGTGTAGACGAGGAATACATGACACTTCGCAAATCATATTATATCTTACCATGAAACATAGAAATGAGATGCGATATCGCGTTTTAAGAAGCATTAGTACTCTAACGCTACGATACGTAGACATCTGCAAACGCTATTTCCTTGCAAGTAAGTGTCGCATTTACATTCATTTGAATCGTAGACGAGGAATGCATAACACTTCGCAATGAATATTATATCTTATCTTGAAACATAGATATGAGATGCAATATCTCGTTATAAGAAGCATTTGAACACTATTGCTACGATACGTACACATCTGCAAACGCTATTTCCTAGCGAGGAAGTGTCGCAATCACATTCATTTGAAGTGTAGACGAGGAATACATAACACTTCGCAAATCATGTTATATCCTACCATGAAACATAGAAATGAGATGCTATATCGCGTTTTAAGAATCATAAGAACTCTATTGCTACGATACGTAGACATCTGCAGACGCTATTTCCTTGCAAGGAAGTGTCGCATTTACATTCATATGAAGTGTAGACGAGGAATACATAACACTTTGCAAATCATATTATATCTTACCATGAAACATAGAAATGAGATGCGATATCGCGTTTTAAGAAGCATTAGAACTCTATTTCTACGATACGTAGACATCTGCAAACGCTATTTCCTTGCTAGGAAGTGTCGCATTTACATTCATTTGAAGTGTAGACGAGGAATACATAACACTTCGCAGATCATATTATATCTTACCATGAAACATAGAAATGAGATGCGATATCGCGTTTTAAGAAGCATTAGTACTCTATCGCTACGATACCTAGACATCTGCAGACGCTATTTCCTAGCAAGGAAGTGTCGCATTTACAATCATTTGAAGTGTAGACGAGCAATACATAACACTTCGCAAATCATATTATATCTTACCATGAAACATAGAAATGAGATACGGTATCGCGTTTTAAGAATCATAGGAACACTATTGCTACGATACGTAGACATCTGCAAACGTTATTTCCTTGCAAGTAAGTGTCGCATTTACATTCATTTGAATCGTAGACGAGGAATGCATAACACTTCGCAATGAGTATTATATCTTATCATGAAACATAGATATGAGATGCAATATCTCGTTTTAGGAAGCATTTGAACTCTATTGCTACGATACGTTGATATCTGCAAACGCTATTTCCTTGCAAGGAAGTATCGCATTTACATTCATCTGAAGTGTAGACGAGGAATACATAACACCTCGCAAATCATATTATATCTTACCATGAAACATAGAAATGAGATGCGATATCGCGTTTTAAGAAGCATTAGAACTCTATTGCTACGATAGGTAGACATCTGCAAACGCTATTTCCTTGCAAGGAAGTGTCGCATTTACATTCATTTGAATCGTAGACGAGGAATGCATAACACTTCGCAATGAGTATTATATCTTATCATGAAACATAGATATGAGATGCAATATCTCGTTTTAAGAAGCATTTGAACTCTATTGCTACGATGCGTTGAAATCTGCAAACGCTATTTCCTTGCAAGGAAGTGTCACATTTACTTTCATTTGAATCGTAGACGAGGAATGCATAACACTTCGCAATGAATATTATATCTTATCATGAAACATAGATATGAGATGCAATATCTCGTTTTAAGAACCATTAGAACTCTATTGCTACGATACCTAGACATCTGCAGACGCTATTTCCTAGCAAGGAAGTGTCGCATTTACATTCATTTAAGTGTAGACGAGGAATACATGACACTTCGCAAATCATATTATATCTTACCATGAAACATAGAAATGAGATGCGATATCGCGTTTTAAGAAGCATTAGTACTCTATCGCTACGATACCTAGACATCTGCAGACGCTATTTCCTAGCAAGGAAGTGTCGCATTTACAATCATTTGAAGTGTAGACGAGCAATACATAACACTTCGCAAATCATATTATTTCTTACCATGAAACATAGAAATGAGATACGGTATCGCGTTTTAAGAATCATAGGAACACTATTGCTACGATACGTAGACATCTGCAAACGCTATTTCCTTGCAAGTAAGTGTCGCATTTACATTCATTTGAATCGTAGACGAGGAATGCATAACACTTCGCAATGAATATTATATCTTATCTTGAAACATAGATATGAGATGCAATATCTCGTTTTAAGAAGCATTTGAACACTATTGCTACGATACGTACACATCTGCAAACGCTATTTCCTTGCAAGGAAGTATCGCAATCACATTCATTTGAAGTGTAGACGAGGAATACATAACACCTCGCAAATCATATTATATCTTACCATGAAACATAGAAATGAGATGCGATATCGCGTTTTAAGAAGCATTAGAACTCTATTGCTACGATAGGTAGACATCTGCAAACGCTATTTCCTTGCAAGTAAGTGTCGCGTTTACATTCATTTGAATCGTAGACGAGGAATGCATAACACTTCGCAATGTATATTATATCTTATCTTGAAACATAGATATGAGATGCAATATCTCGTTTTAAGAAGCATTTGAACACTATTGCTACGATACGTACACATCTGCAAACGCTATTTCCTAGCGAGGAAGTGTCGCAATCACATTCATTTGAAGTGTAGACGAGGAATGCATAACACTTCGCAATTAGTATTATATCTTATCATGAAACATAGACATGAGATGCAATATCTCGTTTTAGGAAGCATTTGAACTCTATTGCTACGATACGTTGAAATCTGCAAACGCTATTTCCTTGCAAGGAAGTATCGCATTTACATTCATCTGAAGTGTAGACGAGGAATACATAACACCTCGCAAATCATACTATATCTTACCATGAAACATAGAAATGAGATGCGATATCGCGTTTTAAGAAGCATTAGAACTCTATTGCTACGATAGGTAGACATCTGCAAACGCTATTTCCTTGCAAGGAAGTGTCGCATTTACATTCATTTGAATCGTAGGCGAGGAATGCATAACACTTCGCAATGAGTATTATATCTTATCATGAAACATAGATATGAGATGCAATATCTCGTTTTAAGAAGCATTTGAACTCTATTGCTACGATGCGTTGAAATCTGCAAACGCTATTTCCTTGCAAGGAAGTGTCGCATTTACATTCATTTGAAGTGTAGACGAGGAATACATAACACCTCACAAATCATATTATATCTTACCATGAAACATAGAAATGTGATGCGATATCGCGTTTTAAGAAGCATTAGAAATCTATTGCTACGATACGTAGACATCTGCAAACGCTATTTCCTAGCGAGGAAGTGTCGCATTCACATTCCTTTGAAGTGTAGACGAGGAATACATAACACTTCGCAAATCATATTATATCTTACCATGAAACATAGAAATGAGATGCGATATCGCGTTTTAAGAATCATAAGAACTCTATTGCTACAATACGTAGACATCTGCAAACGCTATTTCCTTGCAAGGAAGTGTCGCATTTACATTCATTTGAAGTGTAGACGAGGAATACATAACACTTCGCAAATCATATTATATCTTACCATGAAACATAGAAATGAGATACGGTATCGCGTTTTAAGAATCATAGGAACACTATTGCTACGATACGTAGACATCTGCAAACGCTATTTCCTTGCAAGTAAGTGTCGCATTTACATTCATTTGAATCGTAGACGAGGAATGCATAACACTTCGCAATGAGTATTATATCTTATCATGAAACATAGATATGAGATGCAATATCTCGTTTTAAGAAGCATTTGAACTCTATTGCTACGATACGTTGAAATCTGCAAACGCTATTTCCTTGCAAGGAAGTATCGCATTTACATTCATCTGAAGTGTAGACGAGGAATACATAACACCTCGCAAATCATATTATATCTTACCATGAAACATAGAAATGTGATGCGATATCGCGTTTTAAGAAGCATTAGAAATCTATTGCTACGATACGTAGACATCTGCAAACGCTATTTCCTAGCGAGGAAGTGTCGCATTCACATTCCTTTGAAGTGTAGACGAGGAATACATAACACTTCGCAAATCATATTATATCTTACCATGAAACATAGAAATGAGATGCGATATCGCGTTTTAAGAATCATAAGAACTCTATTGCTACAATACGTAGACATCTGCAAACGCTATTTCCTAGCGAGGAAGTGTCGCATTCACATTCCTTTGAAGTGTAGACGAGGAATACATAACACTTCGCAAATCATATTATATCTTACCATGAAACATAGGAATGAGATGCGATATCGCGTTTTAAGAAGCATTAGTACTCTATCGCTACGATACCTAGACATCTGCAGACGCTATTTCCTAGCAAGGAAGTGTCGCATTTACAATCATTTGAAGTGTAGACGAGCAATACATAACACTTCGCAAATCATATTATATCTTACCGTGAAACATAGAAATGAGATACGGTATCGCGTTTTAAGAATCATAGGAACACTATTGCTACGATACGTAGACATCTGCAAACGCTATTTCCTTGCAAGTAAGTGTCGCATTTACATTCATTTGAATCGTAGACGAGGAATGCATAACACTTCGCAATTAGTATTATATCTTATCATGAAACATAGACATGAGATGCAATATCTCGTTTTAGGAAGCATTTGAACTCTATTGCTACGATACGTTGAAATCTGCAAACGCTATTTCCTTGCAAGGAAGTATCGCATTTACATTCATCTGAAGTGTAGACGAGGAATACATAACACCTCGCAAATCATACTATATCTTACCATGAAACATAGAAATGAGATGCGATATCGCGTTTTAAGAAGCATTAGAACTCTATTGCTACGATAGGTAGACATCTGCAAACGCTATTTCCTTGCAAGGAAGTGTCGCATTTACATTCATTTGAATCGTAGACGAGGAATGCATAACACTTCGCAATGAGTATTATATCTTATCATGAAACATAGATATGAGATGCAATATCTCGTTTTAAGAAGCATTTGAACTCTATTGCTACGATGCGTTGAAATCTGCAAACGCTATTTCCTTGCAAGGAAGTGTCGCATTTACATTCATTTGAAGTGTAGACGAGGAATACATAACACCTCACAAATCATATTATATCTTACCATGAAACATAGAAATGTGATGCGATATCGCGTTTTAAGAAGCACTAGAAATCTATTGCTACGATACGTAGACATCTGCAAACGCTATTTCCTAGCGAGGAAGTGTCGCATTCACATTCCTTTGAAGTGTAGACGAGGAATACATAACACTTCGCAAATCATATTATATCTTACCATGAAACATAGAAATGAGATGCGATATCGCGTTTTAAGAATCATAAGAACTCTATTGCTACAATACGTAGACATCTGCAAACGCTATTTCCTTGCAAGGAAGTGTCGCATTTACATTCATTTGAAGTGTAGACGAGGAATACATAACACTTCGCAAATCATATTATATCTTACCATGAAACATAGAAATGAGATACGGTATCGCGTTTTAAGAATCATAGGAACACTATTGCTACGATACGTAGACATCTGCAAACGCTATTTCCTTGCAAGTAAGTGTCGCATTTACATTCATTTGAATCGTAGACGAGGAATGCATAACACTTCGCAATGAGTATTATATCTTATCATGAAACATAGATATGAGATGCAATATCTCGTTTTAAGAAGCATTTGAACTCTATTGCTACGATACGTTGAAATCTGCAAACGCTATTTCCTTGCAAGGAAGTATCGCATTTACATTCATCTGAAGTGTAGACGAGGAATACATAACACCTCGCAAATCATATTATATCTTACCATGAAACATAGAAATGAGATGCGATATCGCGTTTTAAGAAGCATTAGAACTCTATTGCTACGATAGGTAGACATCTGCAAACGCTATTTCCTTGCAAGGATGTGTCGCATTTACATTCATTTGAATCGTAGACGAGGAATGCATAACACTTCGCAATGAGTATTATATCTTATCATGAAACATAGTTATGAGATGCAATATCTCGTTTTAAGAAGCATTTGAACTCTATTGCTACGATGCGTTGAAATCTGCAAACGCTATTTCCTTGCAAGGAAGTGTCGCATTTACATTCATTTGAAGTGTAGACGAGGAATACATAACACCTCGCAAATCATATTATATCTTACCATGAAACATAGAAATGTGATGCGATATCGCGTTTTAAGAAGCATTAGAAATCTATTGCTACGATACGTAGACATCTGCAAACGCTATTTCCTAGCGAGGAAGTGTCGCATTCACATTCCTTTGAAGTGTAGACGAGGAATACATAACACTTCGCAAATCATATTATATCTTACCATGAAACATAGAAATGAGATGCGATATCGCGTTTTAAGAATCATAAGAACTCTATTGCTACAATACGTAGACATCTGCAAACGCTATTTCCTTGCAAGGAAGTGTCGCATTTACATTCATTTGAAGTGTAGACGAGGAATACATAACACTTCGCAAATCATATTATATTTTACCATGAAACATAGAAATGAGATGCGATATCGCGTTTTGAGAAGCATTAGAAATCTATTGCTACGATACGTAGACATCTGCAAACGCTATTTCCTAGCGAGGAAGTGTCGCATTCACATTCCTTTGAAGTGTAGACGAGGAATACATAACACTTCGCAAATCATATTATATCTTACCATGAAACATAGGAATGAGATGCGATATCGCGTTTTAAGAAGCATTAGTACTCTATCGCTACGATACCTAGACATCTGCAGACGCTATTTCCTAGCAAGGAAGTGTCGCATTTACAATCATTTGAAGTGTAGACGAGCAATACATAACACTTCGCAAATCATATTATATCTTACCATGAAACATAGAAATGAGATGCGATATCGCGTTTTAAGAATCATAAGAACTCTATTGCTACGATACGTAGACATCTGCAAACGCTATTTCCTAGCGAGGAAGTGTCGCATTCACATTCATTTGAAGTGTAGACGAGGAATACATAACACTTCGCAAATCATACTTTATCTTACCATGAAACATAGAAATGAGATGCGATATCGCGTTTTAAGAATCATAAGAACTCTATTGCTACGATACGCAGAAAACTGCAAACGCTATTTCCTAGCGAGGAAGTGTCGCATTTACATTCATTTGTAGTGTAGACGAGGAATACATAACACTTCGCACATCATATTATATCATACCATGAAACATAGAAATGAGATGCGATATCGCATTTTAAGAAGCATTAGGAATCTATTGCTACGATACGTAGACATCTGCAAACGCTATATTCTTGCAAGGAAGTGTCGCATTTACTTTCATTTGAATCGTAGACGAGGAATGCATAACACTTCGCAATGAATATTATATCTTATCATGAAACATAGATATGAGATGCAATATCTCGTTTTAAGAAGCATTTGAACTCTATTGCTACGATACGTTGAAATCTGCAAACGCTATTTCCTTGCAAGGAAGTATCGCATTTACATTCATCTGAAGTGTAGACGAGGAATACATAACACCTCGCAAATCATATTATATCTTACCATGAAACATAAAAATGAGATGCGATATCGCGTTTTAAGAAGCATTAGAACTCTATTGCTACGATAGGTAGACATCTGCAAACGCTATTTCCTTGCAAGGAAGTGCCGCATTTACATTCATTTGAAGTGTAGACGAGGAATACATAACACTTTCGCAAATCATATTATATCTTACCATGAAACATAGAAATGAGATGCGATATCGCGTTTTAAGAAGCATTAGAACTCTATCGCTACGATAGCTAGACATCTGCAGGCGCTACTTCCTAGCGAGGAAGTGTCGCATTCACATTCCTTTGAAGTGTAGACGAGGAATACATAACACTTCGCAAATCATATTATATCTTACCATGAAACATAGGAATGAGATGCGATATCGCGTTTTAAGAAGCATTAGTACTCTATCGCTACGATACCTAGACATCTGCAGACGCTATTTCCTAGCAAGGAAGTGTCGCATTTACAATCATTTGAAGTGTAGACGAGCAATACATAACACTTCGCAAATGATATTATATCTTACCATGAAACATAGAAATGAGATGCGATATCGCGTTTAAGAATCATAAGAACTCTATTGCTACGATACGTAGACATCTGCAAACGCTATTTCCTAGCGAGGAAGTGTCGCATTCACATTCATTTGAAGTGTAGACGAGGAATACATAACACTTCGCAAATCATACTTTATCTTACCATGAACATAGAAATGAGATGCGATATCGCGTTTTAAGAATCATAAGAACTCTATTGCTACGATACGCAGAAAACTGCAAACGCTATTTCCTAGCGAGGAAGTGTCGCATTTACATTCATTTGTAGTGTAGACGAGGAATACATAACACTTCGCACATCATATTATATCATACCATGAAACATAGAAATGAGATGCGATATCGCATTTTAAGAAGCATTAGGAATCTATTGCTACGATACGTAGACATCTGCAAACGCTATATTCTTGCAAGGAAGTGTCGCATTTACTTTCATTTGAATCGTAGACGAGGAATGCATAACACTTCGCAATGAATATTATATCTTATCATGAAACATAGATATGAGATGCAATATCTCGTTTTAAGAAGCATTTGAACTCTATTGCTACGATACGTTGAAATCTGCAAACGCTATTTCCTTGCAAGGAAGTATCGCATTTACATTCATCTGAAGTGTAGACGAGGAATACATAACACCTCGCAAATCATATTATATCTTACCATGAAACATAAAAATGAGATGCGATATCGCGTTTTAAGAAGCATTAGAACTCTATTGCTACGATAGGTAGGACATCTGCAAACGCTATTTCCTTGCAAGGAAGTGCCGCATTTACATTCATTTGAAGTGTAGACGAGGAATACATAACACTTCGCAAATCATATTATATCTTACCATGAAACATAGAAATGAGATGCGATATCGCGTTTTAAGAAGCATTAGAACTCTATCGCTACGATAGCTAGACATCTGCAGGCGCTACTTCCTAGCGAGGAAGTGTCGCATTTACATTCATTTGAAGTGTAGACGAGGAATACATAACACTTCGCAAATCATACTTTATCTTACCATGAAACATAGAAATGAGATGCGATATCGCGTTTTAAGAATCATAAGAACTCTATTGCTACGATACGTAGACAAATGCAAACGCTATTTCCTAGCGAGGAAGTGTCGCATTTACATTCATTTGTAGTGTAGACGAGGAATACATAACACTTCGCACATCATATTATATCATACCATGAAACATAGAAATGAGATGCGATATCGCGTTTTAAGAAGCATTAGAACTCTATTGCTACGATAGGTAGACATCTGCAGACGCTATTTCCTTGCAAGGAAGTGTCGCATTTACATTCATTTGAAGTGTAGACGAGGAATACATAACACTTTGCAAATCATATTATACCTTACCATGAAACATAGAAATGAGATGCGATATCGCGTCTTAAGAATCATAAGAACTCTATTGCTACGATACGTAGACAACTGCAAACGCTATTTCCTTGGAAGGAAGTGTCGCATTTACATTCATTTGAATCGTAGACGAGGAATGCATAACACTTCGCAAATCTTATTATATCTTACCATGAAACATTGGAATGAGATGCGATATCGCGTTTTAAGAAGCATTAGAAATCTATTGCTACGATACGTAGACATCTGCAAACGCTATCTCCTAGCGAGGAAGTGTCGCATTTACATTCATTTGAAGTGTAGACGAGGAATACATAACACTTCGCAAATCATATTATATCTTACCATGAAACATAGGAATGAGATGCGATATCGCGTTTTAAGAAGCATTAGTACTCTATCGCTACGATACCTAGACATCTGCAGACGCTATTTCCTAGCAAGGAAGTGTCGCATTTACAATCATTTGAAGTGTAGACGAGCAATACATAACACTTCGCAAATCATATTATATCTTACCATGAAACATAGAAATGAGATGCGATATCGCGTTTTAAGAATCATAAGAACTCTATTGCTACGATACGTAGACATCTGCAAACGCTATTTCCTAGCGAGGAAGTGTCGCATTCACATTCATTTGAAGTGTAGACGAGGAATACATAACACTTCGCAAATCATACTTTATCTTACCATGAAACATAGAAATGAGATGCGATATCGCGTTTTAAGAATCATAAGAACTCTATTGCTACGATACGCAGAAAACTGCAAACGCTATTTCCTAGCGAGGAAGTGTCGCATTTACATTCATTTGTAGTGTAGACGAGGAATACATAACACTTCGCACATCATATTATATCATACCATGAAACATAGAAATGAGATGCGATATCGCATTTTAAGAAGCATTAGGAATCTATTGCTACGATACGTAGACATCTGCAAACGCTATATTCTTGCAAGGAAGTGTCGCATTTACTTTCATTTGAATCGTAGACGAGGAATGCATAACACTTCGCAATGAATATTATATCTTATCATGAAACATAGATATGAGATGCAATATCTCGTTTTAAGAAGCATTTGAACTCTATTGCTACGATACGTTGAAATCTGCAAACGCTATTTCCTTGCAAGGAAGTATCGCATTTACATTCATCTGAAGTGTAGACGAGGAATACATAACACCTCGCAAATCATATTATATCTTACCATGAAACATAAAAATGAGATGCGATATCGCGTTTTAAGAAGCATTAGAACTCTATTGCTACGATAGGTAGACATCTGCAAACGCTACTTCCTTGCAAGGAAGTGCCGCATTTACATTCATTTGAAGTGTAGACGAGGAATACATAACACTTCGCAAATCATATTATATCTTACCATGAAACATAGAAATGAGATGCGATATCGCGTTTTAAGAAGCATTAGAACTCTATCGCTACGATAGCTAGACATCTGCAGGCGCTACTTCCTAGCGAGGAAGTGTCGCATTTACATTCATTTGAAGTGTAGACGAGGAATACATAACACTTCGCAAATCATACTTTATCTTACCATGAAACATAGAAATGAGATGCGATATCGCGTTTTAAGAATCATAAGAACTCTATTGCTACGATACGTAGACAAATGCAAACGCTATTTCCTAGCGAGGAAGTGTCGCATTTACATTCATTTGTAGTGTAGACGAGGAATACATAACACTTCGCACATCATATTATATCATACCATGAAACATAGAAATGAGATGCGATATCGCGTTTTAAGAAGCATTAGAACTCTATTGCTACGATAGGTAGACATCTGCAGACGCTATTTCCTTGCAAGGAAGTGTCGCATTTACATTCATTTGAAGTGTAGACGAGGAATACATAACACTTTGCAAATCATATTATACCTTACCATGAAACATAGAAATGAGATGCGATATCGCGTCTTAAGAATCATAAGAACTCTATTGCTACGATACGTAGACAACTGCAAACGCTATTTCCTTGGAAGGAAGTGTCGCATTTACATTCATTTGAATCGTAGACGAGGAATGCATAACACTTCGCAAATCATATTATATCTTACCATGAAACATTGGAATGAGATGCGATATCGCGTTTTAAGAAGCATTAGAAATCTATTGCTACGATACGTAGACATCTGCAAACGCTATCTCCTAGCGAGGAAGTGTCGCATTTACATTCATTTGAAGTGTAGACGAGGAATACATGACACTTCGCAAATCATACATTATCTTACCATGAAACATAGAAATGAGATGCGATATCGCGTTTTAAGAATCATAAAAACTCTATTGCTACGATACGTAGACAAATGCAAACGCTATTTCCTAGCGAGGAAGTGTCGCATTTACATTCATTTGTAGTGTAGACGAGGAATACATAACACTTCGCACATCATATTATATCATACCATGAAACATAGAAATGAGATGCGATATCGCGTTTTAAGAAGCATTAGAACTCTATTGCTACGATAGGTAGACATCTGCAGACGCTATTTCCTTGCAAGGAAGTGTCGCATTTACATTCATTTGAATCGTAGACGAGGAATGCATAACACTTCGCAAATCATATTATATCTTACCATGAAACATTGGAATGAGATGCGATTTCGCGTTTTAAGAAGCATTAGAACTCTATCGCTACGATACCTAGACATCTGCAGACGCTATTTCCTAGCAAGGAAGTGTCGCATTTAAATTCATTTGAAGTGTAGACGAGGAATACATGACACTTCGCAAATCATATTATATCTTACCATGAAACATAGAAATGAGATGCGATATCGCGTTCTAAGAATCATAAGAACTCTATTGCTACGATACGGAAAAATCTGCAAACCCTATTTCCTAGCGAGGAAGTGTCGCATTCACATTCATTTGAAGTGCAGACGAGGAATACATAACACTTCGCAAATCATACTTTATCTTACCATGAAACATAGAAATGAGATGCGATATCGCGTTTTAAGAATCATAAGAACTCTATTGCTACAATACGTAGACAACTGCAAACGCTATTTCCTAGCGAGGAAGTGTCGCATTTACACTCATTTGTAGTGTAGACGAGGAATACATAACACTTCGCACATCATATTATATCATACCATGAAACACAGAAATGAGATGCGATATCGCGTCTTAAGAATCATAAGAACTCTATTGCTACGATACGTAGACAACTGCAAACGCTATTTCCTTGGAAGGAAGTGTCGCATTCACTTTCATTTGAATCGTAGACGAGGAATGCATAACACTTCGCAAATCATATTATATCTTACCATGAAACATTGAAATGAGATGCAATATCTCGTTTTAAGAAGCATTTGAACTCTATTCCTACGATACGTAGACATCTGCAAACGCTATTTCCTTGCAAGGAAGTGTCGCATTTACATTCATTTGAATCGTAGACGAGAAATACATAACACTTCGCACATCATATTATATCATACCATGAAACATAGAAATGAGATGCGATATCGCGTTTTAAGAAGCATTAGAACTCTATTGCTACGATAGGTAGATATCTGCAAACGCTATTTCCTTGCAAGGAAGTGTCGCATTTACATTCATTTGAAGTGTAGACGAGGAATACATAACACTTCGCACATCATATTATATCATACCATGAAACATAGAAATGGGATGCGATATCGCGTTTTAAGAAGCATTAGAACCATATTGCTACGATAGGTAGACATCTGCAGACGCTATTTCCTTGCAAGGAAGTGTCGCATTTACATTCATTTGAAGTGTAGACGAGGAATACATAACACTTTGCAAATCATATTATATCTTACCATGAAACATAGAAATGAGATGCGATATCGCGTCTTAAGAATCATAAGAACTCTATTGCTACGATAGGTAGACAACTGCAAACGCTATTTCCTTGGAAGGAAGTGTCGCATTTACATTCATTTGAATCGTAGACGAGGAATGCATAACACTTCCCAAATCATATTATATCTTACCATGAAACATTGGAATGAGATGCGATATCGCGTTTTAAGAAGCATTAGAACTCTATCGCTACGATACCTAGACATCTGCAGACGCTATTTCCTAGCAAGGAAGTGTCGCATTTAAATTCATTTGAAGTGTAGACGAGGAATACATGACACTTCGCAAATCATATTATATCTTACCATGAAACATAGAAATGAGATGCGATATCGCGTTCTAAGAATCATAAGAACTCTATTTCTACGATACGGAGAAATCTGCAAACGCTATTTCCTAGCGAGGAAGTGTCGCATTCACATTCATTTGAAGTGTAGACGAGGAATACATAACACTTCGCAAATCATACTTTATCTTACCATGAAACATAGAAATGAGATGCGATATCGCGTTTTAAGAATCATAAGAACTCTATTGCTACAATACGTAGACAACTGCAAACGCTATTTCCTAGCGAGGAAGTGTCGCATTTACATTCATTTGTAGTGTAGACGAGGAATACATAACACTTCGCACATCATATTATATCATACCATGAAACACAGAAATGAGATGCGATATCGCGTTTTAAGAAGCATTAGAAATCTATTGCTACGATACGTAGACATCGGCAAACGCTATTTTCTTGCAAGGAAGTGTCGCATTTACTTTCATTTGAATCGTAGACGACGAATGCATAACACTTCGCAAATCATATTATATCTTACCATGAAACATTGAAATGAGATGCAATATCTCGTTTTAAGAAGCATTTGAACTCTATTCCTACGATACGTAGACATCTGCAAACGCTATTTCCTTGCAAGGAAGTGTCGCATTTACATTCATTTGAATCGTAGACGAGGAATACATAACACTTCGCACATCATATTATATCATACCATGAAACATAGAAATGAGATGCGATATCGCGTTTTAAGAATCATAAGAACTCTACTGCTACGATACGTAGACAACTGCAAACGCTATTTCCTAGCGAGGAAGTGTCGCATTTACATTCATTTGAAGTGTAGACGAGGAATACATAACACTTCGCACATCATATTATATCATACCATGAAACATAGAAATGAGATGCGATATCGCGTTTTAAGAAGCATTAGAACTCTATTGCTACGATAGGTAGATATCTGCAAACGCTATTTCCTTGCAAGGAAGTGTCGCATTTACATTCATTTGAAGTGTAGACGAGGAATACATAACACTTCGCAAATCATATTATATCTTACCATGAAACATAGAAATGAGTTACGGTATCGCGTTTTAGGAATCATAGGAACACTATGGCTACGATACGTAGACATCTGCGAACGCTATTTCCTTGCAAGGAAGTGTCGCATTTACATTCATTTGAATCGTAGACGAGGAATACATAACACTTCGCACATCATATTATATCATACCATGAAACATAGAAATGAGATGCGATATCGCGTTTTAAGAATCATAAGAACTCTACTGCTACGATACGTAGACAACTGCAAACGCTATTTCCTAGCGAGGAAGTGTCGCATTTACATTCATTTGAAGTGTAGACGAGGAATACATAACACTTCGCACATCATATTATATCTTACCATGAAACATAGAAATGAGTTACGGTATCGCGTTTCAGGAATCATAGGAACACTATTGCTACGATACGTAGACATCTGCGAACGCTATTTCCTTGCAAGGAAGAGCCGCATTTACATTCATTTGAAGTGTAGACGAGGAATACATAACACTTCGCAAATCATATTATATTTTACCATGAAACATAGAAATGAGATGCGATATCGCGTTTTAAGAAGCATTAGAAATCTATTGCTACGATACGTAGACATCTGCAAACGCTATTTCCTATCGAGGAAGTGTCGCATTCACATTCATTTGAAGTGTAGACGAGGAATACATAACGCTTCGCAAATCATATTATATCTTACCATGAAACACAGAAATGAGATGCGATATCGCGTTTTAAGAAGCATTAGAACTCTATCGCTACGATACCTAGACATCTGCAGACGCTATTTCCTAGCGAGGAAGTGTCGCATTTACATTCATTTGAAGTGTAGACGAGGAATACATAACACTTCGCAAATAATATTATATCTTACCATCAAACATAGAAATGAGATACGGTATCGCGTTTTAAGAATCATAGGAACACTATTGCTACGATACGTAGACATCTGCAAACGCTATTTCCTAGCGAGGAAGTGTCGCATTTACATTCATTTGAAGTGTAGACGAGGAATACATAACGCTTCTCAAATCACATTATATCTTACCATGAAACATAGAAATGAGATGCGATATCGCGTTTTAAGAAGCATTAGAAATCTATTGCTACCATACGTAGACAACTGCAAACGCTATTTCCTAGCGAGGAAGTGTCGCATTTACATTCATTTGAAGTGTAGACGAGGAATACATAACACTTCGCACATCATATTATATCATACCATGAAACATAGAAATGAGATGCGATATCGCGTTTAAAGAAGCATTAGAACTCTAATGCTACAATAGGTAGACATCTGCAAACGCTATTTCCTTGCAAGGAAGTGTCGCATTTACATTCATTTGAAGTGTAGACGAGGAATACATAACACTTCGCAAATCATATTATATCTTACCATGAAACATAGAAATGAGATGCGATATCGCGTTTTAAGAAGCATTAGAACTCTATCGCTACGATACCTAGACATCTGCAGACGCTATTTCCTAGCGAGGAAGTGTCGCATTTACATTCATTTGAAGTGTAGACGAGGAATACATAACACTTTGCAAATAATATTATATCTTACCATGAAACATAGAAATGAGATACGGTATCGCGTTTTAAGAATCATAGGAACACTATTGCTACGATACGTAGACATCTGCAAACGCTATTTCCTAGCGAGGAAGTGTCGCATTCACATTCATTTGAAGTGTAGACGAGGAATACATAACACTTCGCAAATCATATTATATCTTACCATGAAAAATAGAAATGAGATGCGATATCGCGTTTTAAGAAGCATTAGAAATCTATTGCTACGATACGTAGACATCTGCAAACGCTATTTCCTAGCGAGGAAGTGTCGCATTTACATTCATTTGAAGTGTAGACGAGGAATACATAACACTTTGCAAATCATATTATATCTTACCATTAAACATAGATATGAGATGCGATATCGCGTCTTAAGAATCATAAGAACTCTATTGCTACGATACGTAGACAACTGCAAACGCTATTTCCTTGGAAGGAAGTGTCGCATTTACATTCATTTGAATCGTAGACGAGGAATGCATAACACTTCGCAAATCATATTATATCTTACCATGAAACATAGAAATGAGATGCGATATCGCGTTTTAAGAAGCATTAGAACTCTATCGCTACGATACCTAGACATCTGCAGACACTATTTCCTAGCGAGGAAGTGTCGCATTTACATTCATTTGAAGTGTAGACGAGGAATACATAACACTTCGCAAATCATATTATATCTTACCATGAAACATAGAAATGGGTTACGGTATCGCGTTTTAGGAATCATAGGAACACTATTGCTACGATACGTAGACATCTGCGAACGCTATTTCCTTGCAAGGAAGTGTCGCATTTACATTCATTTGAAGTGTAGACGAGGAATACATAACACCTCGCAAATCATATTATATCTTACCATGAAACATAGAAATGAGATGCGATATCGCGTTTTAAGAAGCATTAGAAATCTATTGCTACGATACGTAGACATCTGCAAACGCTATTTCCTAGCGAGGAAGTGTCGCATTTACATTCATTTGAAGTGTAGACGAGGAATACATAACACTTTGCAAATCATATTATATCTTACCATTAAACATAGATATGAGATGCGATATCGCGTCTTAAGAATCATAAGAACTCTATTGCTACGATACGTAGACAACTGCAAACGCTATTTCTTTGGAAGGAAGTGTCGCATTTACATTCATTTGAATCGTAGACGAGGAATGCATAACACTTCGCAAATCATATTATATCTTACCATGAAACATTGAAATGAGATGCAATATCTCGTTTTAAGAAGCATTTGAACTCTATTCCTACGATACGTAGACATCTGCAAACGCTATTTCCTTGCAAGGAAGTGTCGCATTTACATTCATTTGAATCGTAGACGAGGAATACATAACACTTCGCACATCATATTATATCATACCATGAAACATAGAAATGAGATGCGATATCGCGTTTTAAGAATCATAAGAACTCTACTGCTACGATACGTAGACAACTGCAAACGCTATTTCCTAGCGAGGAAGTGTCGCATTTACATTCATTTGAAGTGTAGACGAGGAATACATAACACTTCGCACATCATATTATATCATACCATGAAACATAGAAATGAGATGCGATATCGCGTTTTAAGAAGCATTAGAACTCTATTGCTACGATAGGTAGATATCTGCAAACGCTATTTCCTTGCAAGGAAGTGTCGCATTTACATTCATTTGAAGTGTAGACGAGGAATACATAACACTTCGCAAATCATATTATATCTTACCATGAAACATAGAAATGAGATGCGATATCGCGTCTTAAGAAGCATTAGAACTCTATCGCTACGATACCTAGACATCTGCAGACACTATTTCCTAGCGAGGAAGTGTCGCATTTACATTCATTTGAAGTGTAGACGAGGAATACATAACACTTCGCAAATCATATTATATCTTACCATGAAACATAGAAATGAGTTACGGTATCGCGTTTTAGGAATCATAGGAACACTATTGCTACGATACGTAGACATCTGCGAACGCTATTTCCTTGCAAGGAAGTGTCGCATTTACATTCATTTGAAGTGTAGACGAGGAATACATAACACCTCGCAAATCATATTATATCTTACCATGAAACATAGAAATGAGATGCGATATCGCGTTTTAAGAAGCATTAGAAATCTATTGCTACGATATGTAGACATCTGCAAACGCTATTTCCTTGCAAGGAAGTGTCGCATTTACATTCATTTGAAGTGTAGACGAGGAATACATAACACATCGCAAATCATATTATATTTTACCATGAAACATAGAAATGAGATGCGATATCGCGTTTTAAGAAGCATTAGAAATCTATTGCTACGATACGTAGACATCTGCAAACGCTATTTCCTAGCGAGGAAGTGTCGCATTTACATTCATTTGAAGTGTAGACGAGGAATACATAACACTTTGCAAATCATATTATATCTTACCATGAAACATAGAAATGAGATGCGATATCGCGTTCTAAGAATCATAAGAACTCTATTGCTACGATACGGAGAAATCTGCAAACGCTATTTCCTAGCGAGGAAGTGTCGCATTCACATTCATTTGAAGTGTAGACGAGGAATACATAACACTTCGCAAATCATACTTTATCTTACCATGAAACATAGAAATGAGATGCGATATCGCGTTTTAAGAATCATAAGAACTCTATTGCTACAATACGTAGACAACTGCAAACGCTATTTCCTAGCGAGGAAGTGTCGCATTTACATTCATTTGTAGTGTAGACGAGGAATACATAACACTTCGCACATCATATTATATCATACCATGAAACACAGAAATGAGATGCGATATCGCGTTTTAAGAAGCATTAGAAATCTATTGCTACGATACGTAGACATCTGCAAACGCTATTTTCTTGCAAGGAAGTGTCGTATTTACTTTCATTTGAATCGTAGACGAGGAATGCATAACACTTCGCAAATCATATTATATCTTACCATGAAACATTGAAATGAGATGCAATATCTCGTTTTAAGAAGCATTTGAACTCTATTCCTACGATACGTAGACATCTGCAAACGCTATTTCCTTGCAAGGAAGTGTCGCATTTACATTCATTTGAATCGTAGACGAGGAATACATAACACTTCGCACATCATATTATTTCTTACCATGAAACATAGAAATGTGATGCGATATCGCGTTTTAAGAATCATAAGAACTCTATTGCTACAATACGTAGACAACTGCAAACGCTATTTCCTAGCGAGGAAGTGTCGCATTTACATTCATTTGTAGTGTAGACGAGGAATACATAACACTTCGCACATCATATTATATCATACCATGAAACACAGAAATGAGATGCGATATCGCGTTTTAAGAAGCATTAGAAATCTATTGCTACGATACGTAGACATCTGCAAACGCTATTTTCTTGCAAGGAAGTGTCGTATTTACTTTCATTTGAATCGTAGACGAGGAATGCATAACACTTCACAAATCATATTATATCTTACCATGAAACATTGAAATGAGATGCAATATCTCGTTTTAAGAAGCATTTGAACTCTATTCCTACGATACGTAGACATCTGCAAACGCTATTTCCTTGCAAGGAAGTGTCGCATTTACATTCATTTGAATCGTAGACGAGGAATACATAACACTTCGCACATCATATTATATCATACCATGAAACATAGAAATGAGATGCGATATCGCGTTTTAAGAATCATAAGAACTCTACTGCTACGATACGTAGACAACTGCAAACGCTATTTCCTAGCGAGGAAGTGTCGCATTTACATTCATTTGAAGTGTAGACGAGGAATACATAACACTTCGCACATCATATTATATCTTACCATGAAACATAGAAATGAGTTACGGTATCGCGTTTCAGGAATCATAGGAACACTATTGCTACGATACGTAGACATCTGCGAACGCTATTTCCTTGCAAGGAAGAGCCGCATTTACATTCATTTGAAGTGTAGACGAGGAATACATAACACTTCGCAAATCATATTATATTTTACCATGAAACATAGAAATGAGATGCGATATCGCGTTTTAAGAAGCATTAGAAATCTATTGCTACGATACGTAGACATCTGCAAACGCTATTTCCTATCGAGGAAGTGTCGCATTCACATTCATTTGAAGTGTAGACGAGGAATACATAACGCTTCGCAAATCATATTATATCTTACCATGAAACACAGAAATGAGATGCGATATCGCGTTTTAAGAAGCATTAGAACTCTATCGCTACGATACCTAGACATCTGCAGACGCTATTTCCTAGCGAGGAAGTGTCGCATTTACATTCATTTGAAGTGTAGACGAGGAATACATAACACTTCGCAAATAATATTATATCTTACCATCAAACATAGAAATGAGATACGGTATCGCGTTTTAAGAATCATAGGAACACTATTGCTACGATACGTAGACATCTGCAAACGCTATTTCCTAGCGAGGAAGTGTCGCATTTACATTCATTTGAAGTGTAGACGAGGAATACATAACGCTTCTCAAATCACATTATATCTTACCATGAAACATAGAAATGAGATGCGATATCGCGTTTTAAGAAGCATTAGAAATCTATTGCTACCATACGTAGACAACTGCAAACGCTATTTCCTAGCGAGGAAGTGTCGCATTTACATTCATTTGAAGTGTAGACGAGGAATACATAACACTTCGCACATCATATTATATCATACCATGAAACATAGAAATGAGATGCGATATCGCGTTTAAAGAAGCATTAGAACTCTAATGCTACAATAGGTAGACATCTGCAAACGCTATTTCCTTGCAAGGAAGTGTCGCATTTACATTCATTTGAAGTGTAGACGAGGAATACATAACACTTCGCAAATCATATTATATCTTACCATGAAACATAGAAATGAGATGCGATATCGCGTTTTAAGAAGCATTAGAACTCTATCGCTACGATACCTAGACATCTGCAGACGCTATTTCCTAGCGAGGAAGTGTCGCATTTACATTCATTTGAAGTGTAGACGAGGAATACATAACACTTTGCAAATAATATTATATCTTACCATGAAACATAGAAATGAGATACGGTATCGCGTTTTAAGAATCATAGGAACACTATTGCTACGATACGTAGACATCTGCAAACGCTATTTCCTAGCGAGGAAGTGTCGCATTCACATTCATTTGAAGTGTAGACGAGGAATACATAACACTTCGCAAATCATATTATATCTTACCATGAAAAATAGAAATGAGATGCGATATCGCGTTTTAAGAAGCATTAGAAATCTATTGCTACGATACGTAGACATCTGCAAACGCTATTTCCTAGCGAGGAAGTGTCGCATTTACATTCATTTGAAGTGTAGACGAGGAATACATAACACTTTGCAAATCATATTATATCTTACCATTAAACATAGATATGAGATGCGATATCGCGTCTTAAGAATCATAAGAACTCTATTGCTACGATACGTAGACAACTGCAAACGCTATTTCCTTGGAAGGAAGTGTCGCATTTACATTCATTTGAATCGTAGACGAGGAATGCATAACACTTCGCAAATCATATTATATCTTACCATGAAACATAGAAATGAGATGCGATATCGCGTTTTAAGAAGCATTAGAACTCTATCGCTACGATACCTAGACATCTGCAGACACTATTTCCTAGCGAGGAAGTGTCGCATTTACATTCATTTGAAGTGTAGACGAGGAATACATAACACTTCGCAAATCATATTATATCTTACCATGAAACATAGAAATGGGTTACGGTATCGCGTTTTAGGAATCATAGGAACACTATTGCTACGATACGTAGACATCTGCGAACGCTATTTCCTTGCAAGGAAGTGTCGCATTTACATTCATTTGAAGTGTAGACGAGGAATACATAACACCTCGCAAATCATATTATATCTTACCATGAAACATAGAAATGAGATGCGATATCGCGTTTTAAGAAGCATTAGAAATCTATTGCTACGATACGTAGACATCTGCAAACGCTATTTCCTAGCGAGGAAGTGTCGCATTTACATTCATTTGAAGTGTAGACGAGGAATACATAACACTTTGCAAATCATATTATATCTTACCATTAAACATAGATATGAGATGCGATATCGCGTCTTAAGAATCATAAGAACTCTATTGCTACGATACGTAGACAACTGCAAACGCTATTTCTTTGGAAGGAAGTGTCGCATTTACATTCATTTGAATCGTAGACGAGGAATGCATAACACTTCGCAAATCATATTATATCTTACCATGAAACATAGAAATGAGATGCGATATCGCGTTTTAAGAAGCATTAGAACTCTATCGCTACGATACCTAGACATCTGCAGACACTATTTCCTAGCGAGGAAGTGTCGCATTTACATTCATTTGAAGTGTAGACGAGGAATACATAACACTTCGCAAATCATATTATATCTTACCATGAAACATAGAAATGGGTTACGGTATCGCGTTTTAGGAATCATAGGAACACTATTGCTACGATACGTAGACATCTGCGAACGCTATTTCCTTGCAAGGAAGTGTCGCATTTACATTCATTTGAAGTGTAGACGAGGAATACATAACACCTCGCAAATCATATTATATCTTACCATGAAACATAGAAATGAGATGCGATATCGCGTTTTAAGAAGCATTAGAAATCTATTGCTACGATACGTAGACATCTGCAAACGCTATTTCCTAGCGAGGAAGTGTCGCATTCACATTCCTTTGAAGTGTAGACGAGGAATACATAACACTTCGCAAATCATATTATATCTTACCATGAAACATAGAAATGAGATGCGATATCGCGTTTTAAGTATCATAAGAACTCTATTGCTACGATACGTAGACAACTGCAAACGCTATTTCCTTGGAAGGAAGTGTCGCATTTACATTCATTTGAATCGTAGACGAGGAATGCATAACACTTCGCAAATCATATTATATCTTACCATGAAACATTGGAATGAGATGCGATATCGCGTTTTAAGAAGCATTAGAACTCTATCGCTACGATACCTAGACATCTGCAGACGCTATTTCCTAGCAAGGAAGTGTCGCATTTAAATTCATTTGAAGTGTAGACGAAGAATACATGACACTTCGCAAATCATATTATATCATACCATGAAACATAGAAATGAGATGCGATATCGCGTTTTAAGAATCATAAGAACTCTATTGCTACAATACGTAGACATCTGCAAACGCTATTTCCTAGCGAGGAAGTGTCGCATTCACATTCATTTGAAGTGTAGACGAGGAATACATAACACTTCGCAAATCATACTTTATCTTACCATGAAACATAGAAATGAGATGCGATATCGCGTTTTAAGAATCATAAGAACTCTATTGCTACAATACGTAGACAACTGCAAACGCTATTTCCTAGCGAGGAAGTGTCGCATTTACATTCATTTGTAGTGTAGACGAGGAATACATAACACTTCGCACATCATATTATATCATACCATGAAACACAGAAATGAGATGCGATATTGCGTTTTAAGAAGCATTAGAAATCTATTGCTACGATACGTAGACATCTGCAAACGCTATTTTCTTGCAAGGAAGTGTCGTATTTACTTTCATTTGAATCGTAGACGAGGAATGCATAACACTTCGCAAATCATATTATATCTTACCATGAAACATTGAAATGAGATGCAATATCTCGTTTTAAGAAGCATTTGAACACTATTCCTACGATACGTAGACATCTGCAAACTGTATTTCCTTGCAAGGAAGTGTCGCATTTACATTCATTTGAATCGTAGACGAGGAATACATAACACTTCGCACATCATATTATATCATACCATGAAACATAGAAATGAGATGCGATATCGCGTTTTAAGAATCATAAGAACTATACTGCTACGATACGTAGACAACTGCAAACGCTATTTCCTAGCGAGGAAGTGTCGCATTTACATTCATTTGAAGTGTAGACGAGGAATACATAACACTTCGCACATCATATTATATCATACCATGAAACATAGAAATGAGATGCGATATCGCGTTTTAAGAAGCATTAGAACTCTATTGCTACGATAGGTAGATATCTGCAAACGCTATTTCCTTGCAAGGAAGTGTCGCATTTACATTCATTTGAAGTGTAGACGAGGAATACATAACACTTCGCAAATCATATTATATCTTACCATGAAACATAGAAATGAGATGCGATATCGCGTTTTAAGAAGCATTAGAACTCTATCGCTACGATACCTAGACATCTGCAGACGCTATTTCCTAGCGAGGAAGTGTCGCATTTACATTCATTTGAAGTGTAGACGAGGAATACATAACACTTCGCAAATCATATTATATCTTACCATGAAACATAGAAATGAGTTACGGTATCGCGTTTTAGGAATCATAGGAACGCTATTGCTACGATACGTAGACATCTGCGAACGCTATTTCCTTGCAAGGAAGTGCCGCATTTACATTCATTTGAAGTGTAGACGAGGAATACAAAACACCTCGCAAATCATATTATATCTTACCATGAAACATAGAAATGAGATGCGATATCGCGTTTTAAGAAGCATTAGAAATCTATTGCTACGATACCTAGACATCTGCAAACGCTATTTCCTAGCGAGGAAGTGTCGCATTCACATTCCTTTGAAGTGTAGACGAGGAATACATAACACTTCGCAAATCATATTATATCTTACCATGAAACATAGAAATGAGATGCGATATCGCGTTTTAAGTATCATAAGAACTCTATTGCTACAATACGTAGACATCTGCGAACGCTATTTCCTTGCAAGGAAGTGTCGCATTTACATTCATTTGAAGTGTAGACGAGGAATACATAACACTTCGCAAATCATATTATATTTTACCATGAAACATAGAAATGAGATGCGATATCGCGTTTTAAGAAGCATTAGAAATCTATTGCTACGATACGTAGACATCTGCAAACGCTATTTCCTAGCGAGGAAGTGTCGCATTCACATTCATTTGAAGTGTAGACGAGGAATACATAACGCTTCGCAAATCATATTATATCTTACCATGAAACATAGAAATGAGATGCGATATCGCGTTTTAAGAAGCATTAGAACTCTATCGCTACGATACCTAGACATCTGCAGACGCTATTTCCTAGCGAGGAAGTGTCGCATTTACATTCATTTGAAGTGTAGACGAGGAATACATAACACTTCGCAAATAATATTATATCTTACCATCAAACATAGAAATGAGATACGGTATCGCGTTTTAAGAATCATAGGAACACTATTGCTACGATACGTAGACATCTGCAAACGCTATTTCCTAGCGAGGAAGTGTCGCATTTACATTCATTTGAAGTGTAGACGAGGAATACATAACGCTTCTCAAATCACATTATATCTTACCATGAAACATAGAAATGAGATGCGATATCGCGTTTTAAGAAGCATTAGAAATCTATTGCTACGATACGTAGACAACTGCAAACGCTATTTCCTAGCGAGGAAGTGTCGCATTTACATTCATTTGAAGTGTAGACGAGGAATACATAACGCTTCTCAAATCATATTATATCTTACCATGAAACATAGAAATGAGATGCGATATCGCGTTTTAAGAATCATAAGAACTCTATTGCTACGATAGGTAGACATCTGCAGACGCTATTTCCTTGCAAGGAAGTGTCGCATTTACATTCATTTGAATCGTAGACGAGGAATGCATAACACTTCGCAATGAATATTATATCCTATCATGAAACATAGACATGAGATGCAATATCTCGTTTTAAGAAGCATTTGAACTCTATTGCTACGATACGTAGACATCTGCAAACGCTATTTCCTTGCAAGGAAGTGTCGCATTTACATTCATTTGAATCGTAGACGAGGAATGAATAACACTTCGCAATGAATATTATATCTTATCATTAAACATAGATATGAGATGCAATATCTCGTTTTAAGAAGCATTTGAACTCTATTGCTACGATACCTAGATATTTGCAGACGCTATTTCCTAGCAAGGAAGTGTCGCATTTACATTCATTTGAAGTGTAGACGAGGAGTACATGGCACTCCGCAAATCATATTATATCTTACCATGAAACATAGAATTGAGATGCGATATCGCGTTTTAAGAATCATAAGAACTCCATTGCTACGATACGTAGACATCTGGAAACGCTATTTCCATGCAAGGAAGTGTCGCATTTACATTCATTTGAAGTGTAAAAGAGGAATACATGACACTTCGCAAATCATATTATATCTTACCATGAAACATAGAAATGAGATGCGATATCGCGTTTTAAGAATCATGTGAACTCTATAGCTGCGATACGTAGACATCTGCAAACGCTATTTCCTTGCAAGGAAGTGTCGCATTTACATTCATTTGAATCGTAGACGAGGAATGCATAACACTTCGCAATAAGTATTATATCTTATCATGAAACATAGATATGAGATGCAATATCTCGTTTTAAGAAGCATTTGAACTCTATTGCTACGATACGTAGAAAGCTGCAAACGCTATTTCCTTGCAAGGAAGTGTCGCATTTACATTCATTTGAAGTGTAGACGAGGAATACATAACACCTCGCAAATCATATTATATCTTACCATGAATCATAGAAATGAGATGCGATATCGCGTTTTAAGAAGCATTAAAACTCTATTGCTACGATAGGTAGACATCTTCAGACGCTATTTCCCTGCAAGGAAGTGTCGCATTTACTTTCGTTTGAAGTGTAGACGAGGAATACATAACACTTTGCAAATCATATTATATCTTACCATGAAACATAGAAATGAGATGCGATATCGCGTTCTAAGAAGCATTAGAACTCTATTGCTACGATACGTAGACATCTGCAAACGCTATTTCCTTGCAAGGAAGTGTCGCATTTACATTCATTTGAATCGTAGACGAGGAATGCATAACACTTCGCAATGAATATTATATCTTATCATGAAACATAGATATGAGATGCAATATCTCGTTTTAAGAAGCATTAGAACTCTATTGCTACGATACGTAGACATCTGCAAACGCTATTTCCTTGCAAGGAAGTGTCGCATTTACATTCATTTGAATCGTAGACGAGGAATGCATAACACTTCGCAATGAATATTATATCTTATCATGAAACATAGATGTGAAATGCAATATCTCGTTTTAAGAAGCGTTTGAACTCTATTGCTACGATACGTAGACATCTGCAGACGCTATTTCCTTGCAAGGAAGTGTCGCATTTACATTCATTTGAAGTGTAGACGAGGAATACATAACACTTTGCAAATCATATTATATCTTACCATGAAACATAGAAATGAGATGCGATATCGCGTTTTAAGAAGCATTAGAACTCTATCGCTACGATACCTAGACATCTGCAGACGCTATTTCCTAGCAAGGAAGTGTCGCATTTACATTCATTTGAAGTGTAGACGAGGAATACAAAACACTTCGCAAATCATATTATATCTTACCATGAAACATAGAAATGAGTTACGGTATCGCGTTTTAGGAATCACAGGAACACTATTGCTACGATACGTAGACATCTGCAAACGCTATTTCCTTGCAAGGAAGTGTCGCATTTACATTCATTTGAAGTGTAGACGAGGAATACATAACACCTCGCAAATCATATTATATCTTACCATGAAACATAGAAATGAGATGCGATATCGCGTTTTAAGAAGCATTAGAAATCTATTGCTACGATACGTAGACATCTGCAAACGCTATTTCCTAGCGAGGAAGTGTCGCATTCACATTCCTTTGAAGTGTAGACGAGGAATACATAACACTTCGCAAATCATATTATATCTTACCATGAAACATAGAAATGAGATGCGATATCGCGTTTTAAGGATCATAAGAACTCTATTGCTACAATACGTAGACATCTGCAAACGCTATTTCCTTGCAAGGAAGTGTCGCATTTACATTCATTTGAAACGTTGACGAGGAATGCATAACACTTCGCAATGAATATTGTATCTTATCATTAAGCATAGATGTGAGATGCAATATCTCGTTTTAAGAAGCATTACAACTCTATCGCTACAATACCTAGACATCTGCAGACGCTATTTCCTAGCAAGGAAGTGTCGCATTTACATTCATTTGAAGTGTAGACGAGGAATACATGACACTTCGCAAATCATATTATATCTTACCATGAAACATAGAAATGAGATGCGATATCGCGTTTTAAGAAGCATTACAACTCTATTGCTACAATACCTAGACATCTGCAGACGCTATTTCCTAGCAAGGAAGTGTCGCATTTACATTCATTTGAAGCGTAGACGAGGAATACATAACACTTCGCAAATCATATTATATCTTACCATGAAACATAGAAATGAGATGCGATATCGCGTTTTAAGAATCATATGAACTCTATAGCTGCGATACGTAGACATCTGCAAACGCTATTTCCTTGCAAGGAAGTGTCGCATTTACTTTCATTTGAATCGTGGACGAGGAATGCATAACACTTCGCAATGAATATTATATCTTATCTTGAAACATAGATATGAGATGCAATATCTCGTTTTAAGAAGCATTTGAACTCTATTGCTTCGATACGTAGACATCTGCAAACGCTATTGCTTTGCAAGGAAGTGTCGCATTTACATTCATTTGAAGTGTAGACGAGGAATACATAACACTTCGCAAATCATGTTATATCTTACCATGAAACATAGAAATGAGATGCGATATCGTGTTTTAAGAATCATAAGAACTCTACTGCTACGATACGTAGACATCTGCAAACGCTATTTCCTAGCGAGGAAGTGTCGCATTCACATTCATTTGAAGTGTAGACGAGGTATACATAACACTTCGCAAATCATATTATATCTTACCATGAAAAATAGGAATGAGATGCGATATCGCGTTTTAAGAATCATAAGAACTCTATTGCTACGACACGTAGACATCTGCAAACGCTATTTCCTTGCAAGGAAGTGTCGCATTTACATTCATTTGAATCGTAGACGAGGAATGCATAACACTTCGCAATGAATATTATATCTTATCATTAAACATAGATATGAGATGCAATATCTCGTTTTAAGAAGCATTTGAACTCTATTGCTACGATACCTAGATATTTGCAGACGCTATTTCCTAGCAAGGAAGTGTCGCATTTACATTCATTTGAAGTGTAGACGAGGAATACATGGCACTTCGCAAATCATATTACATCTTACCATGAAACATAGAATTGAGATGCGATATCGCGTTTTAAGAATCATAAGAACTCCATTGCTACGATACGTAGACATCTGGAAACGCTATTTCCATGCAAGGAAGTGTCGCATTTACATTCATTTCAAGTGTAGACGAGGAATACATAACACTTCTCAAATCATATTATATCTTACCATGAAACATAGAAATGAAATGCGATATCGCGTTTTAAGAATCATAAGAACTCTATTGCTACGATACGTAGACATCTGCAAACGCTATTTCCTTGCAAGGAAGTGTCGCAATTACATTCATTTGAAGTGTAGACGAGGAATACATAACACTTCGCAAATCACATTATATCTTACTATGAACCATAGAAATGAGATGCGATATCACGTTCTAAGAATCATAAGATCTCTATTGCTACGATACGTAGACATCTGCAATCGCTATTTCCTAGCAAGGAAGTGTCGCATTTACATTCATTTGAATCGTAGACGAGGAATGCATAACACTTCGCAATGAATATTGTATCTTATCATTAAACATAGATGTGAGATGCAATATCTCGTTTTAAGAAGGTTTACAACTCTATTGCTACAATACCTAGACATCTGCAGACGCTATTTCCTAGCAAGGAAGTGTCGCATTTACATTCATTTGAAGTGTAGACGAGGAATACATGACACTTCGCAAATCATATTATATCTTACAATGAAACATAGAAATGAGATGCGATATCGCGTTTTAAGAAGCATTACAACTCTATTGCTACAATACCTAGACATCTGCAGACGCTATTTCCTAGCAAGGAAGTGTCGCATTTACATTCACTTGAAGCGTAGACGAGGAATACATAACACTTCGCAAATCATATTATATCTTACCATGAACCATAGAAATGAGATGCGATATCGCGTTCTAAGAATCATAAGAACTCTATTGCTACGATACGTAGACATCCGCAAACGCTATTTCCTAGCGAGGAAGTGTCGCATTCACATTCATTTGAAATGTAGACGAGGAATACATAACACTTCGCAAATCATATTATATCTTACCATGAAAAATAGAAATGAGATGCGATATCGCGTTTTAAGAATCATAAGAACTCTATTGCTACGATACGTAGACATCTGCAAACGCTATTTCCTTGCAAGGAAGTGTCGCATTTACATTCATTTGAATCGTAGACGAGGAATGAATAACACTTCGCAATGAATATTATATCTTATAATTAAACATAGATATGAGATGCAATATCTCGTTTTAAGAATCATAAGAACTCTATTGCTACGATACGTAGACATCTGCAAACGCTATTTCCTAGCGAGGAAGTGTCGCATTCACATTCCTTTGAAGTGTAGACAAGGAATACATAACACTTCGCAAATCATATTATATCTTACCATGAAACATAGAAATGAGATGCGATATCGCGTTTTAAGAATCATAAGAACTCTATTGCTACAATACGTAGACATCTGCAAACGCTATTTCCTTGCAAGGAAGTGTCGCATTTACATTCATTTGAAGTGTAGACGAGGAATACATAACACTTCGCAAATCATATTATTTTTTACCATGAAACATAGAAATGAGATGCGATATCGCGTTTTAAGAAGCATTAGAAATCTATTGCTACGATACGTAGACATCTGCAAACGCTATTTCCTAGCGAGGAAGTGTCGCATTCGCATTCATTTGAAGTGTAGACGAGGAATACATAACACTTCGCAAATCATATTATATCTTACCATGAAACATAGAAATGAGATGCGATATCGCGTTTTAAGAAGCATTAGAACTCTATCGCTACGATACCTAGACATCTGCAGACGCTATTTCCTAGCGAGGAATTGTCGCATTTACATTCATTTGAAGTGTAGACGAGGAATACATAACACTTCGCAAATAACATTATATCTTACCATGAAACATAGAAATGAGATACGGTATCGCGTTCTAAGAATCATAAGAACTCTATTGCTACGATACGTAGACATCTGCAAACGCTATTTCCTTGCAATGAAGTGTCGCATTTACATTCATTTGGATCGTAGACGAGGAATGAATAACACTTCGCAATGAGTATTATATCTTATCATTAAACATAGATATGAGATGCAATATCTCGTTTTAAGAAGCATTTGAACTCTATTGTTACGATACCTAGATATTTGCAGACGTTATTTCCTAGCAAGGAAGTGTCGCATTTACATTCATTTGAAGTGTAGACGAGGAATACATAACACTTCGCAAATCATGTTATATCTTACCATGAAACATAGAAATGAGATGCGATATCGCGTTTTAAGAATCATAAGAACTCTACTGCTACGATACGTAGACATCTGCAAACGCTATTTCCTATCGAGGAAGTGTCGCATTCACATTCATTTGAAGTGTAGACGAGGAATCCATTACACTTCGCAAATCATATTATATCTTACCATGAAAGATAGAAATGAGATGCGATATCGCGTTTTAAGAATCATAAGAACTCTATTGCTACGATACGTAGACATCTGCAAACGGTATTTCCTTGCAAGGAAGTGTCGCATTCACATTCCTTTGAAGTGTAGACGAGGAATACATAACACTTCGCAAATCATATTATATTTTACCATGAAACATAGAAATGAGATGCGATATCGCGTTTTAAGAAGCATTAAAAATCTATTGCTACGATACGTAGACATCTGCAAACGCTATTTCCTAGCGAGGAAGTGTCGCATTCACATTCATTTGAAGTGTAGACGAGGAATACATAACGCTTCGCAAATCATATTATATCTTACCACGAAACATAGAAATGAGATGCGATATCGCGTTTTAAGAAGCATTAGAACTCTATCGCTACGATACCTAGACATCTGCAGACGCTATTTCCTAGCGAGGAAGTGTCGCATTTACATTCATTTGAAGTGTAGACGAGGAATACATAACACTTCGCAAATAATATTATATCTTACCATGAAACATAGAAATGAGATACGGTATCGCGTTTTAAGAATCATAGGAACACTATTGCTACGATACGTAGACATCTGCAAACGCTATTTCCTAGCGAGGAAGTGTCGCATTTACATTCATTTGAAGTGTAGACGAGGAATACATAACGCTTCTCAAATCATATTATATCTTACCATGAAACATAGAAATGAGATGCGATATCGCGTTTTAAGAAGCATTAGAACTCTAATGCTACGATAGGTAGACATCTGCAAACGCTATTTCCTTGCAAGGAAGTGTCGCATTTACATTCATTTGAAGTGTAGACGAGGAATACATAACACTTCGCAAATCATATTATATCTTACCATGAAACATAGAAATGAGATGCGATATCGCGTTTTAAGTAGCATTAGAACTCTATCGCTACGATACCTAGACATCTGCAGACGCTATTTCCTAGCGAGGAAGTGTCGCATTTACATTCATTTGAAGTGTAGACGAGGAATACATAACACTTCGCAAATAATATTATATCTTACCATGAAACATAGAAATGAGATACGGTATCGCTTTTTAAGAATCATAGGAACACTATTGCTACGATACGTAGACATCTGCAAACGCCATTTCCTAGCGAGGAAGTGTCGCATTCACATTCATTTGAAGTGTAGACGAGGAATACATAACGCTTCTCAATTCATATTATATCTTACCATGAAACATAGAAATGAGATGCGATATCGCGTTTTAAGAAGCATTAGAAAACTATTGCTACGACAAGTAGACATCTGCAAACGCTATTTCCTTGCAAGGAAGTGTCGCATTTACATTCATTTGAATCGTAGACGAGGAATGCATAACACTTCGCAATGAGTATTATATCTTATCATGAAACATAGATATGAGATGCAATATCTCGTTTTAAGAAGCATTTGAACTCTATTGCTACGATACGTAGAAATCTGCAAACGCTATTTCCTTGCAAGGAAGTGTCGCATTTACATTCATTTGAAGTGTAGACGAGGAATACATAACACCTCGCAAATCATATTATATCTTACCATGAAACATAGAAATGAGATGCGATATCGCGTTTTAAGAAGCATTAGAAATCTATTGCTACAATACGTAGACATCTGCAAACGCTATTTCCTTGCAAGGAAGTGTCGCATTTGCATTCATTTGAAGTGTAGACGAGGAATACATAACACTTCACAAATCATATTATATTTTACCATGAAACATAGAAATGAGATGCGATATCGCGTTTCAAGAAGCATTAGAAATCTATTGCTACGATACGTAGACATCTGCAAACGCTATTTCCTATCGAGGAAGTGTCGCATTCACATTCATTTGAAGTGTAGACGAGGAATACATAACACTTCGCAAATAATATTATATCTTACCATGAAACATAGAAATGAGATGCGATATCGCGTTTTAAGAAGCATTAGAACTCTATGGCTACGATACCTAGACATCTGCAGACGCTATTTCCTTGCAAGGAAGTGTCGCATTTACTTTCGTTTGAATCGTAGACGAGGAGTGCATAACACTTCGCAATGAATATTACATCTTGCCATGAAACATAGAAATGAGATGCGACATCGCGTTTTAAGAAGCGTTACAACTCTATTGCTACGAAACGTAGACATCTGCAAACGCTATTTCCTTGCAAGGAAGTGTCGCATTTACATTCATTTGAATCGTAGACGAGGAATGCATAACACTTCGCAATGAATATTATATCTTATCATTAAACATAGATATGAGATGCAATATCTCGTTTTAAGAAGCATTTGAACTCTATTGCTACGATACCTAGATATTTGCAGACGCTATTTCCTAGCAAGGAAGTGTCGCATTTACATTCATTTGAAGTGTAGACGAGGAATACATGGCACTTCGCAAATCATATTATATCTTACCATGAAACATAGAATTGAGATGCGATATCGCGATCTAAGAAGCGTTAGAACTCTATTGCTACGATACCTAGACATCTGCAAACGCTATTTCCTAGCGAGGAAGTGTCGCATTCACATTCATTTGAAGTGTAGACGGGGAATACATGACACTTCGCAAATCATATTATATCTTACCATGAAACATAGAAATGAGATGCGATTTCGCGTTTTAAGAATCATATGAACTCTATTGCTACGATACGTAGACATCTGCAAACGCTATTTCCTAGCGAGGAAGTATCGCATTCACATTCATTTGAAGTGTGGACGAGGAATACATAACACTTCGCAAATCATGTTATATCTTACCATGAAACATAGAAATGAGATGCGATATCGCGTTTTAAGAATCATATGAACTCTATTGCTACGATACGTAGACATCTGCAAACGCTATTTCCTTGCAAGGAAGTGTCGCATTTACATTCATTTGAATCGTAGACGAGGAATGAATAACACTTCGCAATGAATATTATATCTTATCATTAAACATAGATATGAGATGCAATATCTCGTTTTAAGAAGCATTTGAACTCTATTGCTACGATACCTAGATATTTGCAGACGCTATTTCCTAGCAAGGAAGTGTCGCATTTACATTCATTTGAAGTGTAGACGAGGAATACATGGCACTTCGCAAATCATATTATATCTTACCATGAAACATAGAAATGAGATGCGATATCGCGTTCTAAGAAGCGTTAGAACTCTATTGCTACGATACCTAGACATCTGCAGACGCTATTTCCTAGCAAGGAAGTGTCGCATTTACATTCATTTGAAGTGTAGACGAGGAATACATGACACTTCGCAAATCATATTATATCTTACCATGAAACATAGAAATGAGATGCGATTTCGCGTTTTAAGAATCATATGAACTCTATTGCTACGATACGTAGACATCTGCAAACGCTATTTCCTAGCGAGGAAGTATCGCATTCACATTCATTTGAAGTGTAGACGAGGAATACAAAACACTTCGCAAATCATGTTATATCTTACCATGAAACATAGAAATGAGATGCGATATCGCGTTTTAAGAATCATATGAACTCTATTGCTACGATACGTAGACATCTGCAAACGCTACTTCCTTGCAAGGAAGTGTCGCATTTACTTTCATTTGAATCGTAGACGGGGAATGCATAACACTTCGCAATGTATATTATATCTTATCATGAAACATAGATATGAGATGCAATATCTCGTTTTAAGAATCATAAGAACACTATTGCTACGATACGTAGATCTGCAAACGCTATATCCTTGCAAGGAAGTGTCGCATTTACATTCATTTGAAGTGTAGACGAGGAATACATAACACTTCGCAAATCACATTGTATCTTACCATGAACCATAGAAATGAGATGCGATATCACGTTCAAAGAAACATAAGAACACTATTGCTACGATACGTAGACATCTGCAAACGCTATTTACTTGCAAGGAAGTGTAGCATTTACATTCATTTGAATCGTAGACGAGGAATGCATAACACTTCGCAATGAATATTGTATCTTATCATTAAACATAGATGTGAGATGCAATATCTCGTTTTAAGAAGCATTACAACTCTATTGCTACAATACCTAGACATCTGCAGACGCTATTTCCTAGCAAGGAAGTGTCGCATTTACATTCATTTGAAGTGTAGACGAGGAATACATGACACTTCGCAAATCATATTATATCTTACCATGAAAAATAGAAATGAGATGCGATATCGCGTTTTAAGAATCATAAGAACTCTATTGCTACGATACGTAGACATCTGCAAACGCTATTTCCTTGCAAGGAAGTGTCGCATTTACATTCATTTGAATCGTAGACGAGGAATGAATAACACTTCGCAATGAATATTATATCTTATCATTAAACATAGATATGAGATGCAATATCTCGTTTTAAGAAGCATTTGAACTCTATTGCTACGATACCTAGATATTTGCAGACGCTATTTCCTAGCAAGGAAGTGTCGCATTTACATTCATTTGAAGTGTAGACGAGGAATACATGGCACTTCGCAAATCATATTATATCTTACCATGAAACATAGAATTGAGATGCGATATCGCGTTCTAAGAAGCGTTAGAACTCTATTGCTACGATACGTAGACATCTGCAAACGCTATTTCCTAGCGAGGAAGTATCGCATTCACATTCATTTGAAGTGTAGACGAGGAATACATAACACTTCGCAAATCATGTTATATCTTACCATGAAACATAGAAATGAGATGCGATATCTCGTTTTAAGACGCATTTGATCTCTATTGCTTCGATACGTAGACATCTGCAAACGCTATTTCCTTGCAAGGAAGTGTCGCATTTACATTCATTTGAATCGTAGACGAGGAATGCATAACACTTCGCAATGAATGTTATATCTTATCATGAAACATAGATATGAGATGCAATATCTCGTTTTAAGAAGCATTTGAACTCTATTGCTACGATACGTAGACATCTGCAAACGCTATTTCCTTGCAAGGAAGTGTCGCATTTACATTCATTTGAATCGTAGACGAGGAATGCATAACACTTCGCAATGAATGTTATATCTTATCATGAAACATAGATATGAGATGCAATATCTCGTTTTAAGAAGCATTGAACTCTATTGCTACGATACGTAGATATCTGCAGACTCTATTTCCTAGAAAGGAAGTGTCGCATTTACATTCATTTGAAGTGTAGACGAGGAACACATAACACTTCGCAAATCATATTGTATCTTACCATGAAACATAGAAATGAGATGCGCTATCGCGCTTTATGAATCATAAGAACACTATTGCTACGATAGGTAGACATTTGCAAAGGCTACTTCCTTGCAAGGAAGTGTCGCATTTACATTCATTTGAAGTATAGAGGAGGAATACATAACACTTCGCAAATCATATTAATCTTATCATGAAACATAGATATGAGATGCAATATCTCGTTTTAAGAAGCATTTGAAAACTATTGCTTCGATACGTAGACATCTGCAATCGCTACTTCCTTGCAAGGAAGTGTCGCATTTACATTCATTTGAAGTGTAGACGAGGAATACATAACACGTCGCAAATCATGTTATATCTTACCATGAAACATAGAAATGAGATGCGATATCGCGTTTTAAGAATCATAAGAACACTATTGCTACGATACGTAGACATCTGCAAACGCTATTTCCTAGCGAGGAAGTATCTCATTCACATTCATTGAAGTGTAGACGAGGAATACATAACACTACGCAAATCATATTATATCTTACCATGAAACATAGAAATGAGATGCGATATCTCGTTTTAAGAAGCATTTGATCTCTATTGCTTCGATACGTAGACATCTGCAGACGCTATTTCCTTGTAAGGAAGTGTCGCATTTACATTTATTTGAACCGTAGACGAGGAATGCATAACACTTCGCAATGAATATTATATCTTATCATGAAACATAGATATGAGATGCAATATCTCGTTTAAGAAGCATTTGAACTCTATTGCTACGATACGTAGAAATCTGCAAACGCTATTTCCTTGCAAGGAAGTGTCGCATTTACATTCATTTGAAGTGTAGACGAGGAATACATAACACCTCGCAAATCATATTATATCTTACCATGAAACATAGAAATGAGATGCGATATCGCGTTTTAAGAAGCATTAGAAATCTATTGCTACAATACGTAGACATCTGCAAACGCTATTTCCTTGCAAGGAAGTGTCGCATTTGCATTCATTTGAAGTGTAGACGAGGAATACATAACACTTCACAAATCATATTATATTTTACCATGAAACATAGAAATGAGATGCGATATCGCGTTTCAAGAAGCATTAGAAATCTATTGCTACGATACGTAGACATCTGCAAACGCTATTTCCTATCGAGGAAGTGTCGCATTCACATTCATTTGAAGTGTAGACGAGGAATACATAACACTTCGCAAATAATATTATATCTTACCATGAAACATAGAAATGAGATGCGATATCGCGTTTAAGAAGCATTAGAACTCTATGGCTACGATACCTAGACATCTGCAGACGCTATTTCCTTGCAAGGAAGTGTCGCATTTACTTTCGTTTGAATCGTAGACGAGGAGTGCATAACACTTCGCAATGAATATTACATCTTGCCATGAAACATAGAAATGAGATGCGACATCGCGTTTTAAGAAGCGTTACAACTCTATTGCTACGAAACGTAGACATCTGCAAACGCTATTTCCTTGCAAGGAAGTGTCGCATTTACATTCATTTGAATCGTAGACGAGGAATGCATAACACTTCGCAATGAATATTATATCTTATCATTAAACATAGATATGAGATGCAATATCTCGTTTTAAGAAGCATTTGAACTCTATTGCTACGATACCAGATATTTGCAGACGCTATTTCCTAGCAAGGAAGTGTCGCATTTACATTCATTTGAAGTGTAGACGAGGAATACATGGCACTTCGCAAATCATATTATATCTTACCATGAAACAAGAATTGAGATGCGATATCGCGATCTAAGAAGCGTTAGAACTCTATTGCTACGATACCTAGACATCTGCAAACGCTATTTCCTAGCGAGGAAGTGTCGCATTCACATTCATTTGAAGTGTAGACGGGGAATACATGACACTCGCAAATCATATTATATCTTACATGAAACATAGAAATTGAGATGCGATTTCGCGTTTTAAGAATCATATGAACTCTATTGCTACGATACGTAGACATCTGCAAACGCTATTCCTAGCGAGGAAGTATCGCATTCACATTCATTTGGAAGTGTGGACGAGGAATACATAACACTTCGCAAATCATGTTATATCTTACCATGAAACATAGAAATGAGATGCGATATCGCGTTTTAAGAATCATATGAACTCTATTGCTACGATACGTAGACATCTGCAAACGCTATTTCCTTGCAAGGAAGTGTCGCATTTACATTCATTTGAATCGTAGACGAGGAATGAATAACACTTCGCAATGAATATTATATCTTATCATTAAACATAGATATGAGATGCAATATCTCGTTTTAAGAAGCATTTGAACTCTATTGCTACGATACCTAGATATTTGCAGACGCTATTTCCTAGCAAGGAAGTGTCGCATTTACATTCATTTGAAGTGTAGACGAGGAATACATGGCACTTCGCAAATCATATTATATCTTACCATGAAACATAGAAATGAGATGCGATATCGCGTTCTAAGAAGCGTTAGAACTCTATTGCTACGATACCTAGACATCTGCAGACGCTATTTCCTAGCAAGGAAGTGTCGCATTTACATTCATTTGAAGTGTAGACGAGGAATACATGACACTTCGCAAATCATATTATATCTTACCATGAAACATAGAAATGAGATGCGATTTCGCGTTTTAAGAATCATATGAACTCTATTGCTACGATACGTAGACATCTGCAAACGCTATTTCCTAGCGAGGAAGTATCGCATTCACATTCATTTGAAGTGTAGACGAGGAATACAAAACACTTCGCAAATCATGTTATATCTTACCATGAAACATAGAAATGAGATGCGATATCGCGTTTTAAGAATCATATGAACTCTATTGCTACGATACGTAGACATCTGCAAACGCTACTTCCTTGCAAGGAAGTGTCGCATTTACTTTCATTTGAATCGTAGACGAGGAATGCATAACACTTCGCAATGAATATTATATCTTATCATGAAACATAGATATGAGATGCAATATCTCGTTTTAAGAAGCATTTGAACTCTATTGCTACGATACGTAGACATCTGCAAACGCTGTTTCCTTCCAAGGAAGTGTCGCATTTACATTCATTTGAATCGTAGACGAGGAATGCATAGCACTTCGCAAATCATATTATATCTTACCATGAAACATAGAAATGAGGTGCGATATCGCGTTTTAAGAAGCATTAGAACTCTATTGCTACGGTACCTAGACATCTGCAGACGCTATTTCCTAGCAAGGAAGTGTCGCATTTACATTCATTTGAAGTGTAGACGAGGAATACATAACACTTCGCAAATCATGATATATCTTACCATGAAACATAGAAATGAGATGCGATATCGCGTTTTAAGTATCATATGAACTCTATTGCTACGATACGTAGACATCTGGAATCGTTATTTACTTGCAAGGAAGTGTCGCATTTACTTTCATTTGAATCGTAGACGAGGAGTGCATAACACTTCGCAATGAATATTACATCTTGCCATGAAACATAGAAATGAGATGCGATATCACGTTTTAAGAAGCATTACAACTCCATTGCTACGATACGTAGACATCTGCAAACGCTATTTCCTTGCAAGGAAGTGTCGCATTTACTTTCATTTGAATCGTAGACGAGGAATGTATAACACTTCGCAATGAATATTATATCTTATTATGAAACATAGATATGAGATGCAATATCTCGTTTTAAGAAGCATGTGAACTCTATTGCTACGATACCTAGACATCTGCAAACGCTATTTCCTTGCAAGGAAGTGTCGCATTTACTTTCATTTGAATCGTGGACGAGGAATGCATAACACTTCGCAATGAATATTATATCTTATCATGAAACATAGATATGAGATGCAATATCTCGTTTTAAGAAGCATTTGAACTCAATTGCTACGATACGTAGACATCTGCAAACGCTATTTCCTTCCAAGGAAGTGTCGCATTTACATTCATTTGAATCGTAGACGAGGAAAGCATAGCACTTCGCAATGAATGTTATATCTTATCATGAAACATAGATATGAGATGCAATATATCGTTTTAAGATGCATTTGAAATCTATTGCTACGATACCTAGACATTTGCAGACGCCATTTCCTAGCAAGGAAGTGCCGCATATACATTCATTTGAAGTGTAGACGAGGAATGCATAACACTTCGCAATGAATGTTATATCTTATCATGAAACATAGATATGAGATGCAATATCTCGTTTTAAGAAGCATCAGAAAGCTATTGCTACGACACGTAGACATCTGCAAACGCTATTTTCTAGCGAGGAAGTATCGCATTCACATTCATCTGAAGTGTAGACGAGGAATACATAACACTTCGCAAATCATGTTATATCTTACCATGAAACATAGAAATGAGATGCGATATCGCGTTTTAAGAATCATATGAACTCTATTGCTACGATACGTAGACATCTGCAAACGCTACTTCCTTGCAAGGAAGTGTCGCATTTACTTTCATGTGAATCGTAGACGAGGAATGCATAACACTTCGCAATGTATGTTATATCTTATCATGAAACATAGATATGAGATGCAATATCTCGTTTTAAGAAGCATGTGAACTCTATTGCTACGATACCTAGACATCTGCAAACGCTATTTCCTTGCAAGGAAGTGTCGCATTTACTTTCATTTGAATCGTGGACGAGGAATGCATAACACTTCGCAATGAATATTATATCTTATCATGAAACATAGATATGAGATGCAATATCTCGTTTTAAGAAGCATTTGAACTCTATTGCTACGATACGTAGACATCTGCAAACGCTATTTCCTAGCGAGGAAGTGTCGCATTCACATTGATTTGAAGTGTAGACGAGGAATACATAACACTACGCAAATCATATTATATCTTACCATGAAACATGGAAATGAGATGCGATATCTCGTTTTAAGAAGCATTTGATCTCTATTGCTTCGATACGTAGACATCTGCAAACGCTATTTCCTAGCGAGGAAGTATCGCATTCACATTCATTTGAAGTGTAGACGAGAAATACATAACACTTCGCAAATCATGTTATATCTTACCATGAAACATAGAAATGAGATGCGATATCGCGTTTTAAGAATCATATGAACTCTATTGCTACGATACGTAGACATCTGCAAACGCTATTTCCTTGCAAGGAAGTGTCGCATTTACACTCATTTGAATCGTAGACGAGGAATGCATAACACTTCGCAATGAATATTATATCTTATCATGAAACATAGATATGAGATGCAATATCTCGTTTTAAGAGGCATTTGAACTCCATTACTTCGATACGTAGACATCTGCAAACGCTATTTCTTTGCAAGGAAGTTTCGCATTTACATTCATTTGAAGTGTAGACGAGGAATATATAACACTTCGCAAATCATATTATATCTTACCATGAAACATAGAAATGAGATGCGATATCTCGTTTTAAGACGCATTTGATCTCTATTGCTTCGATACGTAGACATCTGCAAACGCTATTTCCTTGCAAGGAAGTGTCGCATTTACATTCATTTGAATCGTAGAGGAGGAATGCATAACACTTCGCAATGAATGTTATGTCTTATCATGAAACATAGATATGAGATGCAATATCTCGTTTTAAGAAGCATTTGAACTCTATTGCTACGATACGTAGACATCTGCAAACGCTATTTCCTTGCAAGGAAGTGTCGCATTTATATTCATTTGAATCGTAGACGAGGAATGCATAACACTTCGCAAATCATATTATATCTTACCATGAAACATAGAAATGAGATGCGATATCGCGTTTTAAGCAGCATTAGAACTCTATTGCTACGGTACCTAGACATCTGCAGACGCTATTTCCTAGCAAGGAAGTGTCGCATTTACATTCATTTGAAGTGTAGACGAGGAATACATGACACTTCGCAAATCATATTATATCTTACCATGACACATAGAAATGAGAAGCGATATCGCGTTATAAGAAGCATTAGAAAGCTATTGCTACGATACGCAGACATCTGCAAACGCTATTTCCTAGCGAGGAAGTATCGCATTCACACTCATTTGAAGTGTAGACGAGGAATACATAACACATCGCAAATCATATTATATCTTACCATGAAACATAGAAATGAGATGCGATATCGCGTTTTAAGAAGCATTAGTACTCTATCGCTACGATACCTAGACATCTGCAGACGCTATTTCCTAGCAAGGAAGTGTCGCATTTACATTCATTTGAAGTGTAGACGAGGAATGCATAACACTTCGCAATGAATATTATATCTTATCATGAAACATAGATATGAGATGCAACATCTCGTTTTAAGAAGCATTTGAACACTATTGCTTCGATACGTAGATATCTGCAAACGCTATTTCTTTGCAAGGAAGTGTCGCATTTACAATCATTTGAAGTCTAGACGAGGAATACATAACACTTCGCAAATCATATTATATCTTACCATGAAACATAGAAATGAGATGCGATATCGCGTTTTAAGAAGCATTGGAAAGCTATTGCTACGATACGTAGACATCTGCAAACGCTATTTCCTAGCGAGGAAGTGTCGCATTCACATTCATTTGAACTGTAGACGAGGAATACATAACACTTCGCAAATCATGTTATATCTTACCATTAAACATAGAAATGAGATGCTATATCGCGTTTTAAGAATCATAAGAACTCTACTGCTGCGATACGTAGACATCTGCAAACGCTATTTACTTGCAAGGAAGTGTCGCATTTACTTTCATTTCAATCGTAGACGTGGAATGCATAACACTTCGCAATGAATATTATATCTTATCATGAAACATAGATATGAGATGCAATATCTCGTTTTAAGAACCATTAGAACTCTATTGCTACGATACCTAGACATCTGCAGACGCTATTTCCTAGCAAGGAAGTGTCGCATTTACATTCATTTAAGTGTAGACGAGGAATACATGACACTTCGCAAATCATATTATATCTTACCATGAAACATAGAAATGAGATGCGATATCGCGTTTTAAGAAGCATTAGTACTCTAACGCTACGATACGTAGACATCTGCAAACGCTATTTCCTTGCAAGTAAGTGTCGCATTTACATTCATTTGAATCGTAGACGAGGAATGCATAACACTTCGCAATGAATATTATATCTTATCTTGAAACATAGATATGAGATGCAATATCTCGTTTTAAGAAGCATTTGAACACTATTGCTACGATACGTACACATCTGCAAACGCTATTTCCTAGCGAGGAAGTGTCGCAATCACATTCATTTGAAGTGTAGACGAGGAATACATAACACTTCGCAAATCATGTTATATCCTACCATGAAACATAGAAATGAGATGCTATATCGCGTTTTAAGAATCATAAGAACTCTATTGCTACGATACGTAGACATCTGCAAACGTTATTTCCTTGCAAGTAAGTGTCGCATTTACATTCATTTGAATCGTAGACGAGGAATGCATAACACTTCGCAATGAGTATTATATCTTATCATGAAACATAGATATTAGATGCAATATCTCGTTTTAGGAAGCATTTGAACTCTATTGCTACGATACGTTGAAATCTGCAAACGCTATTTCCTTGCAAGGAAGTATCGCATTTACATTCATCTGAAGTGTAGACGAGGAATACATAACACCTCGCAAATCATATTATATCTTACCATGAAACATAGAAATGAGATGCGATATCGCGTTTTAAGAAGCATTAGAACTCTATTGCTACGATAGGTAGACATCTGCAAACGCTATTTCCTTGCAAGGAAGTGTCGCATTTACATTCATTTGAATCGTAGACGAGGAATGCATAACACTTCGCAATGAGTATTATATCTTATCATGAAACATAGATATGAGATGCAATATCTCGTTTTAAGAAGCATTTGAACTCTATTGCTACGATGCGTTGAAATCTGCAAACGCTATTTCCTTGCAAGGAAGTGTCACATTTACTTTCATTTGAATCGTAGACGAGGAATGCATAACACTTCGCAATGAATATTATATCTTATCATGAAACATAGATATGAGATGCAATATCTCGTTTTAAGAAGCATTTGAACTCTATTGCTACGATACGTAGACATCTGCAAACGCTATTTCCTTGCAAGGAAGTGTCGCATTTACAATCATTTGAAGTCTAGACGAGGAATACATAACACTTCGCAAATCATATTATATCTTACCATGAAACATAGAAATGAGATGCGATATCGCGTTTTAAGAAGCATTGGAAAGCTATTGCTACGATACGTAGACATCTGCAAACGCCATTTCCTAGCGAGGAAGTGTCGCATTCACATTCATTTGAAGTGTAGACGAGGAATACATAACACTTCGCAAATCATGTTATATCTTACCATTAAACATAGAAATGAGATGCTATATCGCGTTTTAAGAATCATAAGAACTCTATTGCTGCGATACGTAGACATCTGCAAACGCTATTTACTTGCAAGGAAGTGTCGCATTTACTTTCATTTCAATCGTAGACGAGGAATGCATAACACATCGCAATGAATATTATATCTTATCATGAAACATAGATATGAGATGCAATATCTCGTTTTAAGAACCATTAGAACTCTATTGCTACGATACCTAGACATCTGCAGACGCTATTTCCTAGCAAGGAAGTGTCGCATTTACATTCATTTAAGTGTAGACGAGGAATACATGACACTTCGCAAATCATATTATATCTTACCATGAAACATAGAAATGAGATGCGATATCGCGTTTTAAGAAGCATTAGTACTCTATCGCTACGATACCTAGACATCTGCAGACGCTATTTCCTAGCAAGGAAGTGTCGCATTTACAATCATTTGAAGTGTAGACGAGCAATACATAACACTTCGCAAATCATATTATATCTTACCATGAAACATAGAAATGAGATACGGTATCGCGTTTTAAGAATCATAGGAACACTATTGCTACGATACGTAGACATCTGCAAACGCTATTTCCTTGCAAGTAAGTGTCGCGTTTACATTCATTTGAATCGTAGACGAGGAATGCATAACACTTCGCAATGAATATTATATCTTATCTTGAAACATAGATATGAGATGCAATATCTCGTTTTAAGAAGCATTTGAACACTATTGCTACGATACGTACATATCTGCAAACGCTATTTCCTAGCGAGGAAGTGTCGCAATCACATTCATTTGAAGTGTAGACGAGGAATACATAACACTTCGCAAATCATGTTATATCCTACCATAAAACGTAGAAATGAGATGCTATATCGCGTTTTAAGAATCATAAGAACTCTATTGCTACGATACGTAGACATCTGCAGACGCTATTTCCTTGCAAGGAAGTGTCGCATTCACATTCATATGAAGTGTAGACGAGGAGTACATAACACTTTGCAAATCATATTATATCTTACCATGAAACATAGAAATGAGATGCGATATCGCGTTTTAAGAAGCATTAAAACTCTATTGCTACGATACGTAGACATCTGCAAACGCTATTTCCTTGCTAGGAAGTGTCGCATTTACATTCATTTGAAGTGTAGACGAGGAATACATAACACTTCGCAGATCATATTATATCTTACCATGAAACATAGAAATGAGATGCGATATCGCGCTTTAAGAAGCATTAGTACTCTATCGCTACGATACCTAGACATCTGCAGACGCTATTTCCTAGCAAGGAAGTGTCGCATTTACAATCATTTGAAGTGTAGACGAGCAATACATAACACTTCGCAAATCATATTATATCTTACCGTGAAACATAGAAATGAGATGCAACATCTCGTTTTAAGAAGCATTTGAACACTATTGCTTCGATACGTAGACATCTGCAAACGCTATTTCTTTGCAAGGAAGTGTCGCATTTACAATCATTTGAAGTCTAGACGAGGAATACATAACACTTCGCAAATCATATTATATCTTACCATGAAACATAGAAATGAGATGCGATATCGCGTTTTAAGAAGCATTGGAAAGCTATTGCTACGATACGTAGACATCTGCAAACGCTATTTCCTAGCGAGGAAGTGTCGCATTCACATTTATTTGAACTGTAGACGAGGAATACATAACACTTCGCAAATCATGTTATATCTTACCATTAAACATAGAAATGAGATGCTATATCGCGTTTTAAGAATCATAAGAACTCTGTTGCTGCGATACGTAGACATCTGCAAACGCTATTTACTTGCAAGGAAGTGTCGCATTTACTTTCATTTCAATCGTAGACGTGGAATGCATAACACTTCGCAATGAATATTATATCTTATCATGAAACATAGATATGAGATGCAATATCTCGTTTTAAGAACCATTAGAACTCTATTGCTACGATACCTAGACATCTGCAGACGCTATTTCCTAGCAAGGAAGTGTCGCATTTACATTCATTTAAGTGTAGACGAGGAATACATGACACTTCGCAAATCATATTATATCTTACCATGAAACATAGAAATGAGATGCGATATCGCGTTTTAAGAAGCATTAGTACTCTAACGCTACGATACGTAGACATCTGCAAACGCTATTTCCTTGCAAGTAAGTGTCGCATTTACATTCATTTGAATCGTAGACGAGGAATGCATAACACTTCGCAATGAATATTATATCTTATCTTGAAACATAGATATGAGATGCAATATCTCGTTTTAAGAAGCATTTGAACACTATTGCTACGATACGTACACATCTGCAAACGCTATTTCCTAGCGAGGAAGTGTCGCAATCACATTCATTTGAAGTGTAGACGAGGAATACATAACACTTCGCAAATCATGTTATATCCTACCATGAAACATAGAAATGAGATGCTATATCGCGTTTTAAGAATCATAAGAACTCTATTGCTACGATACGTAGACATCTGCAGACGCTATTTCCTTGCAAGGAAGTGTCGCATTTACATTCATATGAAGTGTAGACGAGGAATACATAACACTTTGCAAATCATATTATATCTTACCATGAAACATAGAAATGAGATGCGATATCGCGTTTTAAGAAGCATTAGAACTCTATTTCTACGATACGTAGACATCTGCAAACGCTATTTCCTTGCTAGGAAGTGTCGCATTTACATTCATTTGAAGTGTAGACGAGGAATACATAACACTTCGCAGATCATATTATATCTTACCATGAAACATAGAAATGAGATGCGATATCGCGTTTTAAGAAGCATTAGTACTCTATCGCTACGATACCTAGACATCTGCAGACGCTATTTCCTAGCAAGGAAGTGTCGCATTTACAATCATTTGAAGTGTAGACGAGCAATACATAACACTTCGCAAATCATATTATATCTTACCATGAAACATAGAAATGAGATACGGTATCGCGTTTTAAGAATCATAGGAACACTATTGCTACGATACGTAGACATCTGCAAACGTTATTTCCTTGCAAGTAAGTGTCGCATTTACATTCATTTGAATCGTAGACGAGGAATGCATAACACTTCGCAATGAGTATTATATCTTATCATGAAACATAGATATGAGATGCAATATCTCGTTTTAGGAAGCATTTGAACTCTATTGCTACGATACGTACACATCTGCAAACGCTATTTCCTAGCGAGGAAGTGTCGCATTTACATTCATTTAAGTGTAGACGAGGAATACATGACACTTCGCAAATCATATTATATCTTACCATGAAACATAGAAATGAGATACGGTATCGCGTTTTAAGAATCATAGGAACACTATTGCTACGATACGTAGACATCTGCAAACGCTATTTCCTTGCAAGTAAGTGTCGCGTTTACATTCATTTGAATCGTAGACGAGGAATGCATAACACTTCGCAATGAATATTATATCTTATCTTGAAACATAGATATGAGATGCAATATCTCGTTTTAAGAAGCATTTGAACACTATTGCTACGATACGTACACATCTGCAAACGCTATTTCCTAGCGGGGAAGTGTCGCAATCACATTCATTTGAAGTGTAGACGAGGAATACATAACACTTCGCAAATCATGTTATATCCTACCATGAAACATAGAAATGAGATGCTATATCGCGTTTTAAGAATCATAAGAACTCTATTGCTACGATACGTAGACATCTGCAGACGCTATTTCCTTGCAAGGAAGTGTCGCATTTACATTCATATGAAGTGTAGACGAGGAATACATAACACTTTGCAAATCATATTATATCTTACCATGAAACATAGAAATGAGATGCGATATCGCGTTTTAAGAAGCATTAGAACTCTATTTCTACGATACGTAGACATCTGCAAACGCTATTTCCTTGCTAGGAAGTGTCGCATTTACATTCATTTGAAGTGTAGACGAGGAATACATAACACTTCGCAGATCATATTATATCTTACCATGAAACATAGAAATGAGATGCGATATCGCGTTTTAAGAAGCATTAGTACTCTATCGCTACGATACCTAGACATCTGCAGACGCTATTTCCTAGCAAGGAAGTGTCGCATTTACAATCATTTGAAGTGTAGACGAGCAATACATAACACTTCGCAAATCATATTATATCTTACCATGAAACATAGAAATGAGATACGGTATCGCGTTTTAAGAATCATAGGAACACTATTGCTACGATACGTAGACATCTGCAAACGTTATTTCCTTGCAAGTAAGTGTCGCATTTACATTCATTTGAATCGTAGACGAGGAATGCATAACACTTCGCAATGAGTATTATATCTTATCATGAAACATAGATATGAGATGCAATATCTCGTTTTAGGAAGCATTTGAACTCTATTGCTACGATACGTTGAAATCTGCAAACGCTATTTCCTTGCAGGGAAGTATCGCATTTACATTCATCTGAAGTGTAGACGAGGAATACATAACACCTCGCAAATCATATTATATCTTACCATGAAACATAGAAATGAGATGCGATATCGCGTTTTAAGAAGCATTAGAACTCTATTGCTACGATAGGTAGACATCTGCAAACGCTATTTCCTTGCAAGGAAGTGTAGCATTTACATTCATTTGAATCGTAGACGAGGAATGCATAACACTTCGCAATGAGTATTATATCTTATCATGAAACATAGATATGAGATGCAATATCTCGTTTTAAGAAGCATTTGAACTCTATTGCTACGATGCGTTGAAATCTACAAACGCTATTTCCTTGCAAGGAAGTGTCACATTTACTTTCATTTGAATCGTAGACGAGGAATGCATAACACTTCGCAATGAATATTATATCTTATCATGAAACATAGATATGAGATGCAATATCTCGTTTTAAGAAGCATTTGAACTCTATTGCTACGATACGTAGACATCTGCAAACGCTATTTCCTTGCAAGGAAGTGTCGCATTTACAATCATTTGAAGTCTAGACGAGGAATACATAACACTTCGCAAATCATATTATATCTTACCATGAAACATACAAATGAGATGCGATATCGCGTTTTAAGAAGCATTGGAAAGCTATTGCTACGATACGTAGACATCTGCAAACGCCATTTCCTAGCGAGGAAGTGTCGCATTCACATTCATTTGAAGTGTAGACGAGGAATACATAACACTTCGCAAATCATGTTATATCTTACCATTAAACATAGAAATGAGATGCTATATCGCGTTTTAAGAATCATAAGAACTCTATTGCTGCGATACGTAGACATCTGCAAACGCTATTTACTTGCAAGGAAGTGTCGCATTTACTTTCATTTCAATCGTAGACGAGGAATGCATAACACTTCGCAATGAATATTATATCTTATCATGAAACATAGATATGAGATGCAATATCTCGTTTTAAGAACCATTAGAACTCTATTGCTACGATACCTAGACATCTGCAGACGCTATTTCCTAGCAAGGAAGTGTCGCATTTACATTCATTTAAGTGTAGACGAGGAATACATGACACTTCGCAAATCATATTATATCTTACCATGAAACATAGAAATGAGATGCGATATCGCGTTTTAAGAAGCATTAGTACTCTATCGCTACGATACCTAGACATCTGCAGACGCTATTTCCTAGCAAGGAAGTGTCGCATTTACAATCATTTGAAGTGTAGACGAGCAATACATAACACTTCGCAAATCATATTATATCTTACCATGAAACATAGAAATGAGATACGGTATCGCGTTTTAAGAATCATAGGAACACTATTGCTACGATACGTAGACATCTGCAAACGCTATTTCCTTGCAAGTAAGTGTCGCATTTACATTCATTTGAATCGTAGACGAGGAATGCATAACACTTCGCAATGAATATTATATCTTATCTTGAAACATAGATATGAGATGCAATATCTCGTTTTAAGAAGCATTTGAACACTATTGCTACGATACGTACACATCTGCAAACGCTATTTCCTTGCAAGGAAGTATCGCAATCACATTCATTTGAAGTGTAGACGAGGAATACATAACACCTCGCAAATCATATTATATCTTACCATGAAACATAGAAATGAGATGCGATATCGCGTTTTAAGAAGCATTAGAACTCTATTGCTACGATAGGTAGACATCTGCAAACGCTATTTCCTTGCAAGTAAGTGTCGCGTTTACATTCATTTGAATCGTAGACGTGGAATGCATAACACTTCACAATGAATATTATATCTTATCTTGAAACATAGATATGAGATGCAATATCTCGTTTTAAGAAGCATTTGAACACTATTGCTACGATACGTACACATCTGCAAACGCTATTTCCTAGCGAGGAAGTGTCGCAATCACATTCATTTGAAGTGTAGACGAGGAATACATAACACTTCGCAAATCATGTTATATCCTACCATAAAACGTAGAAATGAGATGCTATATCGCGTTTTAAGAATCATAAGAACTCTATTGCTACGATATGTAGACATCTGCAGACGCTATTTCCTTGCAAGGAAGTGTCGCATTCACATTCATATGAAGTGTAGACGAGGAATACATAACACTTTGCAAATCATATTATATCTTACCATGAAACATAGAAATGAGATGCGATATCGCGTTTTAAGAAGCATTAGAACTCTATTGCTACGATACGTAGACATCTGCAAACGCTATTTCCTTGCTAGGAAGTGTCGCATTTACATTCATTTGAAGTGTAGACGAGGAATACATAACACTTCGCAGATCATATTATATCTTACCATGAAACATAGAAATGAGATGCGATATCGCGCTTTAAGAAGCATTAGTACTCTATCGCTACGATACCTAGACATCTGCAGACGCTATTTCCTAGCAAGGAAGTGTCGCATTTACAATCATTTGAAGTGTAGACGAGCAATACATAACACTTCGCAAATCATATTATATCTTACCGTGAAACATAGAAATGAGATACGGTATCGCGTTTTAAGAATCATAGGAACACTATTGCTACGATACGTAGACATCTGCAAACGCTATTTCCTTGCAAGTAAGTGTCGCATTTACATTCATTTGAATCGTAGACGAGGAATGCATAACACTTCGGAATTAGTATTATATCTTATCATGAAACATAGACATGAGATGCAATATCTCGTTTTAGGAAGCATTTGAACTCTATTGCTACGATACGTTGAAATCTGCAAACGCTATTTCCTTGCAAGGAAGTGTCGCATTTACATTCATTTGAAGTGTAGACGAGGAATACATAACACCTCACAAATCATATTATATCTTACCATGAAACATAGAAATGTGATGCGATATCGCGTTTTAAGAAGCATTAGAAATCTATTGCTACGATACGTAGACATCTGCAAACGCTATTTCCTAGCGAGGAAGTGTCGCATTCACATTCCTTTGAAGTGTAGACGAGGAATACATAACACTTCGCAAATCATATTATATCTTACCATGAAACATAGAAATGAGATGCGATATCGCGTTTTAAGAATCATAAGAACTCTATTGCTACAATACGTAGACATCTGCAAACGCTATTTCCTTGCAAGGAAGTGTCGCATTTACATTCATTTGAAGTGTAGACGAGGAATACATAACACTTCGCAAATCATATTATATCTTACCATGAAACATAGAAATGAGATACGGTATCGCGTTTTAAGAATCATAGGAACACTATTGCTACGATACGTAGACATCTGCAAACGCTATTTCCTTGCAAGTAAGTGTCGCATTTACATTCATTTGAATCGTAGACGAGGAATGCATAACACTTCGCAATGAGTATTATATCTTATCATGAAACATAGATATGAGATGCAATATCTCGTTTTAAGAAGCATTTGAACTCTATTGCTACGATACGTTGAAATCTGCAAACGCTATTTCCTTGCAAGGAAGTATCGCATTTACATTCATCTGAAGTGTAGACGAGGAATACATAACACCTCGCAAATCATATTATATCTTACCATGAAACATAGAAATGAGATGCGATATCGCGTTTTAAGAAGCATTAGAACTCTATTGCTACGATAGGTAGACATCTGCAAACGCTATTTCCTTGCAAGTAAGTGTCGCATTTACATTCATTTGAATCGTAGACGAGGAATGCATAACACTTCGCAATGAGTATTATATCTTATCATGAAACATAGATATGAGATGCAATATCTCGTTTTAAGAAGCATTTGAACTCTATTGCTAAGATACGTTGAAATCTGCAAACGCTATTTCCTTGCAAGGAAGTATCGCATTTACATTCATCTGAAGTGTAGACGAGGAATACATAACACCTCGCAAATCATATTATATCTTACCATGAAACATAGAAATGAGATGCGATATCGCGTTTTAAGAAGCATTAGAACTCTATTGCTACGATAGGTAGACATCTGCAAACGCTATTTCCTTGCAAGGATGTGTCGCATTTACATTCATTTGAATCGTAGACGAGGAATGCATAACACTTCGCAATGAGTATTATATCTTATCATGAAACATAGTTATGAGATGCAATATCTCGTTTTAAGAAGCATTTGAACTCTATTGCTACGATGCGTTGAAATCTGCAAACGCTATTTCCTTGCAAGGAAGTGTCGCATTTACATTCATTTGAAGTGTAGACGAGGAATACATAACACCTCGCAAATCATATTATATCTTACCATGAAACATAGAAATGTGATGCGATATCGCGTTTTAAGAAGCATTAGAAATCTATTGCTACGATACGTAGACATCTGCAAACGCTATTTCCTAGCGAGGAAGTGTCGCATTCACATTCCTTTGAAGTGTAGACGAGGAATACATAACACTTCGCAAATCATATTATATCTTACCATGAAACATAGAAATGAGATGCGATATCGCGTTTTAAGAATCATAAGAACTCTATTGCTACAATACGTAGACATCTGCAAACGCTATTTCCTTGCAAGGAAGTGTCGCATTTACATTCATTTGAAGTGTAGACGAGGAATACATAACACTTCGCAAATCATATTATATTTTACCATGAAACATAGAAATGAGATGCGATATCGCGTTTTGAGAAGCATTAGAAATCTATTGCTACGATACGTAGACATCTGCAAACGCTATTTCCTAGCGAGGAAGTGTCGCATTCACATTCCTTTGAAGTGTAGACGAGGAATACATAACACTTCGCAAATCATATTATATCTTACCATGAAACATAGGAATGAGATGCGATATCGCGTTTTAAGAAGCATTAGTACTCTATCGCTACGATACCTAGACATCTGCAGACGCTATTACCTAGCAAGGAAGTGTCGCATTTACAATCATTTGAAGTGTAGACGAGCAATACATAACACTTCGCAAATCATATTATATCTTACCATGAAACATAGAAATGAGATGCGATATCGCGTTTTAAGAATCATAAGAACTCTATTGCTACGATACGTAGACATCTGCAAACGCTATTTCCTAGCGAGGAAGTGTCGCATTCACATTCATTTGAAGTGTAGACGAGGAATACATAACACTTCGCAAATCATACTTTATCTTACCATGAAACATAGAAATGAGATGCGACATCGCGTTTTAAGAATCATAAGAACTCTATTGCTACGATACGCAGAAAACTGCAAACGCTATTTCCTAGCGAGGAAGTGTCGCATTTACATTCATTTGTAGTGTAGACGAGGAATACATAACACTTCGCACATCATATTATATCGTACCATGAAACATAGAAATGAGATGCGATATCGCATTTTAAGAAGCATTAGGAATCTATTGCTACGATACGTAGACATCTGCAAACGCTATATTCTTGCAAGGAAGTGTCGCATTTACTTTCATTTGAATCGTAGACGAGGAATGCATAACACTTCGCAATGAATATTATATCTTATCATGAAACATAGATATGAGATGCAATATCTCGTTTTAAGAAGCATTTGAACTCTATTGCTACGATACGTTGAAATCTGCAAACGCTATTTCCCTGCAAGGAAGTATCGCATTATATTCATCTGAAGTGTAGACGAGGAATACATAACACCTCGCAAATCATATTAAATCTTACCATGAAACATAGAAATGAGATGCGATATCGCGTTTTAAGAATCATAAGAACTCTATTGCTACAATACGTAGACATCTGCAAACGCTATTTCCTTGCAAGGAAGTGTCGCATTTACATTCATTTGAAGTGTAGACGAGGAATACATAACACTTCGCAAATCATATTATATTTTACCATGAAACATAGAAATGAGATGCGATATCGCGTTTTGAGAAGCATTAGAAATCTATTGCTACGATACGTAGACATCTGCAAACGCTATTTCCTAGCGAGGAAGTGTCGCATTCACATTCCTTTGAAGTGTAGACGAGGAATACATAACACTTCGCAAATCATATTATATCTTACCATGAAACATAGGAATGAGATGCGATATCGCGTTTTAAGAAGCATTAGTACTCTATCGCTACGATACCTAGACATCTGCAGACGCTATTTCCTAGCAAGGAAGTGTCGCATTTACAATCATTTGAAGTGTAGACGAGCAATACATAACACTTCGCAAATCATATTATATCTTACCATGAAACATAGAAATGAGATGCGATATCGCGTTTTAAGAATCATAAGAACTCTATTGCTACGATACGTAGACATCTGCAAACGCTATTTCCTAGCGAGGAAGTGTCGCATTCACATTCATTTGAAGTGTAGACGAGGAATACATAACACTTCGCAAATCATACTTTATCTTACCATGAAACATAGAAATGAGATGCGATATCGCGTTTTAAGAATCATAAGAACTCTATTGCTACGATACGCAGAAAACTGCAAACGCTATTTCCTAGCGAGGAAGTGTCGCATTTACATTCATTTGTAGTGTAGACGAGGAATACATAACACTTCGCACATCATATTATATCATACCATGAAACATAGAAATGAGATGCGATATCGCATTTTAAGAAGCATTAGGAATCTATTGCTACGATACGTAGACATCTGCAAACGCTATATTCTTGCAAGGAAGTGTCGCATTTACTTTCATTTGAATCGTAGACGAGGAATGCATAACACTTCGCAATGAATATTATATCTTATCATGAAACATAGATATGAGATGCAATATCTCGTTTTAAGAAGCATTTGAACTCTATTGCTACGATACGTTGAAATCTGCAAACGCTATTTCCCTGCAAGGAAGTATCGCATTTACATTCATCTGAAGTGTAGACGAGGAATACATAACACCTCGCAAATCATATTAAATCTTACCATGAAACATAGAAATGAGATGCGATATCGCGTTTTAAGAATCATAAGAACTCTATTGCTACAATACGTAGACATCTGCAAACGCTATTTCCTTGCAAGGAAGTGTCGCATTTACATTCATTTGAAGTGTAGACGAGGAATACATAACACTTCGCAAATCATATTATATTTTACCATGAAACATAGAAATGAGATGCGATATCGCGTTTTGAGAAGCATTAGAAATCTATTGCTACGATACGTAGACATCTGCAAACGCTATTTCCTAGCGAGGAAGTGTCGCATTCACATTCCTTTGAAGTGTAGACGAGGAATACATAACACTTCGCAAATCATATTATATCTTACCATGAAACATAGGAATGAGATGCGATATCGCGTTTTAAGAAGCATTAGTACTCTATCGCTACGATACCTAGACATCTGCAGACGCTATTTCCTAGCAAGGAAGTGTCGCATTTACAATCATTTGAAGTGTAGACGAGCAATACATAACACTTCGCAAATCATATTATATCTTACCATGAAACATAGAAATGAGATGCGATATCGCGTTTTAAGAATCATAAGAACTCTATTGCTACGATACGTAGACATCTGCAAACGCTATTTCCTAGCGAGGAAGTGTCGCATTCACATTCATTTGAAGTGTAGACGAGGAATACATAACACTTCGCAAATCATACTTTATCTTACCATGAAACATAGAAATGAGATGCGATATCGCGTTTTAAGAATCATAAGAACTCTATTGCTACGATACGCAGAAAACTGCAAACGCTATTTCCTAGCGAGGAAGTGTCGCATTTACATTCATTTGTAGTGTAGACGAGGAATACATAACACTTCGCACATCATATTATATCGTACCATGAAACATAGAAATGAGATGCGATATCGCATTTTAAGAAGCATTAGGAATCTATTGCTACGATACGTAGACATCTGCAAACGCTATATTCTTGCAAGGAAGTGTCGCATTTACTTTCATTTGAATCGTAGACGAGGAATGCATAACACTTCGCAATGAATATTATATCTTATCATGAAACATAGATATGAGATGCAATATCTCGTTTTAAGAAGCATTTGAACTCTATTGCTACGATACGTTGAAATCTGCAAACGCTATTTCCCTGCAAGGAAGTATCGCATTTACATTCATCTGAAGTGTAGACGAGGAATACATAACACCTCGCAAATCATATTAAATCTTACCATGAAACATAGAAATGAGATGCGATATCGCGTTTTAAGAATCATAAGAACTCTATTGCTACAATACGTAGACATCTGCAAACGCTATTTCCTTGCAAGGAAGTGTCGCATTTACATTCATTTGAAGTGTAGACGAGGAATACATAACACTTCGCAAATCATATTATATTTTACCATGAAACATAGAAATGAGATGCGATATCGCGTTTTGAGAAGCATTAGAAATCTATTGCTACGATACGTAGACATCTGCAAACGCTATTTCCTAGCGAGGAAGTGTCGCATTCACATTCCTTTGAAGTGTAGACGAGGAATACATAACACTTCGCAAATCATATTATATCTTACCATGAAACATAGGAATGAGATGCGATATCGCGTTTTAAGAAGCATTAGTACTCTATCGCTACGATACCTAGACATCTGCAGACGCTATTTCCTAGCAAGGAAGTGTCGCATTTACAATCATTTGAAGTGTAGACGAGCAATACATAACACTTCGCAAATCATATTATATCTTACCATGAAACATAGAAATGAGATGCGATATCGCGTTTTAAGAATCATAAGAACTCTATTGCTACGATACGTAGACATCTGCAAACGCTATTTCCTAGCGAGGAAGTGTCGCATTCACATTCATTTGAAGTGTAGACGAGGAATACATAACACTTCGCAAATCATACTTTATCTTACCATGAAACATAGAAATGAGATGCGATATCGCGTTTTAAGAATCATAAGAACTCTATTGCTACGATACGCAGAAAACTGCAAACGCTATTTCCTAGCGAGGAAGTGTCGCATTTACATTCATTTGTAGTGTAGACGAGGAATACATAACACTTCGCACATCATATTATATCATACCATGAAACATAGAAATGAGATGCGATATCGCATTTTAAGAAGCATTAGGAATCTATTGCTACGATACGTAGACATCTGCAAACGCTATATTCTTGCAAGGAAGTGTCGCATTTACTTTCATTTGAATCGTAGACGAGGAATGCATAACACTTCGCAATGAATATTATATCTTATCATGAAACATAGATATGAGATGCAATATCTCGTTTTAAGAAGCATTTGAACTCTATTGCTACGATACGTTGAAATCTGCAAACGCTATTTCCTTGCAAGGAAGTATCGCATTTACATTCATCTGAAGTGTAGACGAGGAATACATAACACCTCGCAAATCATATTATATCTTACCATGAAACATAAAAATGAGATGCGATATCGCGTTTTAAGAAGCATTTGAACTCTATTGCTACGATAGGTAGACATCTGCAAACGCTATTTCCTTGCAAGGAAGTGCCGCATTTACATTCATTTGAAGTGTAGACGAGGAATACATAACACTTCGCAAATCATATTATATCTTACCATGAAACATAGAAATGAGATGCGATATCGCGTTTTAAGAAGCATTAGAACTCTATCGCTACGATAGCTAGACATCTGCAGGCGCTACTTCCTAGCGAGGAAGTGTCGCATTTACATTCATTTGAAGTGTAGACGAGGAATACATAACACTTCGCAAATCATATTATTTGTTACCATGAAACATAGAAATGAGATGCGATATCGCGTTTTAAGAAGCATTAGAAATCTATTGCTAGGACACGTAGATATCTACAAACGATATTTCCTTGCAAGGAAGTGTCGCATTTACATTCATTTGAATCGTAGACGAGGAATGCATAACACTTCGCAATGAGTATTATATCTTATCATGAAACATAGATATGAGATGCAATTTCTCGTTTTAAGAAGCATTTGAACTCTATTGCTACGATGCGTGGAAATCTGCAAACGCTATTTCCTTGCAAGGAAGTGTCGCATTTACATTCATTTGAAGTGTAGACGAGGAATACATAACACCTCGCAAATCATATTATATTTTACCATGAAACATAGAAATGAGATGCGATATCGCGTTTCGAGAAGCATTAGAAGTCTATTGCTACGATACGTAGACATCTGCAAACGCTATTTCCTAGCGAGGAAGTGTCGCATTCACATTCCTTTGAAGTGTAGACGAGGAATACATGACACTTCGCAAATCATACTTTATCTTACCATGAAACATAGAAATGAGATGCGATATCGCGTTTTAAGAATCATAAAAACTCTATTGCTACGATACGTAGACAAATGCAAACGCTATTTCCTAGCGAGGAAGTGTCGCATTTACATTCATTTGTAGTGTAGACGAGGAATACATAACACTTCGCACATCATATTATATCATACCATGAAACATAGAAATGAGATGCGATATCGCGTTTTAAGAAGCATTAGAACTCTATTGCTACGATAGGTAGACATCTGCAGACGCTATTTCCTTGCAAGGAAGTGTCGCATTTACATTCATTTGAAGTGTAGACGAGGAATACATAACACTTTGCAAATCATATTATACCTTACCATGAAACATAGAAATGAGATGCGATATCGCGTCTTAAGAATCATAAGAACTCTATTGCTACGATACGTAGACAACTGCAAACGCTATTTCCTTGGAAGGAAGTGTCGCATTTACATTCATTTGAATCGTAGACGAGGAATGCATAACACTTCGCAAATCATATTATATCTTACCATGAAACATTGGAATGAGATGCGATATCGCGTTTTAAGAAGCATTAGAAATCTATTGCTACGATACGTAGACATCTGCAAACGCTATCTCCTAGCGAGGAAGTGTCGCATTTACATTCATTTGAAGTGTAGACGAGGAATACATGACACTTCGCAAATCATACTTTATCTTACCATGAAACATAGAAATGAGATGCGATATCGCGTTTTAAGAATCATAAGAACTCTATTGCTACGATACGTAGACAAATGCAAACGCTATTTCCTAGCGAGGAAGTGTCGCATTTACATTCATTTGTAGTGTAGACGAGGAATACATAACACTTCGCACATCATATTATATCATACCATGAAACATAGAAATGAGATGCGATATCGCGTTTTAAGAAGCATTAGAACTCTATTGCTACGATAGGTAGACATCTGCAGACGCTATTTCCTTGCAAGGAAGTGTCGCATTTACATTCATTTGAAGTGTAGACGAGGAATACATAACACTTTGCAAATCATATTATATCTTACCATGAAACATAGAAATGAGATGCGATATCGCGTCTTAAGTATCATAAGAACTCTATTGCTACGATACGTAGACAACTGCAAACGCTATTTCCTTGGATGGAAGTGTCGCATTTACATTCATTTGAATCGTAGACGAGGAATGCATAACACTTCGCAAATCATATTATATCTTACCATGAAACATTGGAATGAGATGCGATATCGCGTTTTAAGAAGCATTAGAACTCTATCGCTACGATACCTAGACATCTGCAGACGCTATTTCCTAGCAAGGAAGTGACGCATTTAAATTCATTTGAAGTGTAGACGAGGAATACATGACACTTCGCAAATCATATTATATCTTACCATGAAACATAGAAATGAGAGGCGATATCGCGTTCTAAGAATCATAAGAACTCTATTGCTACGATACGGAGAAATCTGCAAACGCTATTTCCTAGCGAGGAAGTGTCGCATTCACATTCATTTGAAGTGTAGACGAGGAATACATAACACTTCGCAAATCATACTTTATCTTACCATGAAACATAGAAATGAGATGCGATATCGCGTTTTAAGAATCATAAGAACTCTATTGCTACAATACGTAGACAACTGCAAACGCTATTTCCTAGCGAGGAAGTGTCGCATTTACACTCATTTGTAGTGTAGACGAGGAATACATAACACTTCGCACATCATATTATATCATACCATGAAACACAGAAATGAGATGCGATATCGCGTTTTAAGAAGCATTAGAAATCTATTGCTACGATACGTAGACATCTGCAAGCGCTATTTTCTTGGATGGAAGTGTCGCATTTACATTCATTTGAATCGTAGACGAGGAATGCATAACACTTCGCAAATCATATTATATCTTACCATGAAACATTGGAATGAGATGCGATATCGCGTTTTAAGAAGCATTAGAACTCTATCGCTACGATACCTAGACATCTGCAGACGCTATTTCCTAGCAAGGAAGTGACGCATTTAAATTCATTTGAAGTGTAGACGAGGAATACATGACACTTCGCAAATCATATTATATCTTACCATGAAACATAGAAATGAGAGGCGATATCGCGTTCTAAGAATCATAAGAACTCTATTGCTACGATACGGAGAAATCTGCAAACGCTATTTCCTAGCGAGGAAGTGTCGCATTCACATTCATTTGAAGTGTAGACGAGGAATACATAACACTTCGCAAATCATACTTTATCTTACCATGAAACATAGAAATGAGATGCGATATCGCGTTTTAAGAATCATAAGAACTCTATTGCTACAATACGTAGACAACTGCAAACGCTATTTCCTAGCGAGGAAGTGTCGCATTTACACTCATTTGTAGTGTAGACGAGGAATACATAACACTTCGCACATCATATTATATCATACCATGAAACACAGAAATGAGATGCGATATCGCGTTTTAAGAAGCATTAGAAATCTATTGCTACGATACGTAGACATCTGCAAGCGCTATTTTCTTGCAAGGAAGTGTCGCATTTACATTCATTTGAAGTGTAGACGAGGAATACATGACACTTCGCAAATCATACTTTATCTTACCATGAAACATAGAAATGAGATGCGATATCGCGTTTTAAGAATCATAAGAACTCTATTGCTACGATACGTAGACAAATGCAAACGCTATTTCCTAGCGAGGAAGTGTCGCATTTACATTCATTTGTAGTGTAGACGAGGAATACATAACACTTCGCACATCATATTATATCATACCATGAAACATAGAAATGAGATGCGATATCGCGTTTTAAGAAGCATTAGAACTCTATTGCTACGATAGGTAGACATCTGCAGACGCTATTTCCTTGCAAGGAAGTGTCGCATTTACATTCATTTGAAGTGTAGACGAGGAATACATAACACTTTGCAAATCATATTATATCTTACCATGAAACATGGAAATGAGATGCGATATCGCGTCTTAAGAATCATAAGAACTCTATTGCTACGATACGTAGACAACTGCAAACGCTATTTCCTTGGATGGAAGTGTCGCATTTACATTCATTTGAATCGTAGACGAGGAATGCATAACACTTCGCAAATCATATTATATCTTACCATGAAACATTGGAATGAGATGCGATATCGCGTTTTAAGAAGCATTAGAACTCTATCGCTACGATACCTAGACATCTGCAGACGCTATTTCCTAGCAAGGAAGTGACGCATTTAAATTCATTTGAAGTGTAGACGAGGAATACATGACACTTCGCAAATCATATTATATCTTACCATGAAACATAGAAATGAGATGCGATATCGCGTTTTAAGTATCATAAGAACTCTATTGCTACAATACGTAGACATCTGCAAACGCTATTTCCTTGCAAGGAAGTGTCGCATTTACATTCATTTGAAGTGTAGACGAGGAATACATAACACTTCGCAAATCATATTATATTTTACCATGAAACATAGAAATGAGATGCGATATCGCGTTTTAAGAAGCATTAGAAATCTATTGCTACGATACGTAGACATCTGCAAACGCTATTTCCTAGCGAGGAAGTGTCGCATTTACATTCATTTGAAGTGTAGACGAGGAATACATAACACTTTGCAAATCATATTATATCTTACCATGAAACATAGAAATGAGATGCGATATCGCGTCTTAAGAATCATAAGAACTCTATTGCTACGATACGTAGACAACTGTAAACGCTATTTCCTTGGAAGGAAGTGTCGCATTTACATTCATTTGAATCGTAGACGAGGAATGCATAACACTTCGCAAATCATATTATATCTTACCATGAAACATTGGAATGAGATGCGATATCGCGTTTTAAGAAGCATTAGAACTCTATCGCTACGATACCTAGACATCTGCAGACGCTATTTCCTAGCAAGGAAGTGTCGCATTTAAATTCATTTGAAGTGTAGACGAGGAATACATGACACGTCGCAAATCATATTATATCTTACCATGAAACATAGAAATGAGATGCGATATCGCGTTCTAAGAATCATAAGAACTCTATTGCTACGATACGGAGAAATCTGCAAACGCTATTTCCTAGCGAGGAAGTGTCGCATTCACATTCATTTGAAGTGTAGACGAGGAATACATAACACTTCGCAAATCATACTTTATCTTACCATGAAACATAGAAATGAGATGCGATATCGCGTTTTAAGAATCATAAGAACTCTATTGCTACAATACGTAGACAACTGCAAACGCTATTTCCTAGCGAGGAAGTGTCGCATTTACATTCATTTGAAGTGTAGACGAGGAATACATAACACTTCGCAAATCATATTATATCTTACCATGAAACATAGAAATGAGATGCGATATCGCGTTTTAAGTATCATAAGAACTCTATTGCTACAATACGTAGACATCTGCAAACGCTATTTCCTTGCAAGGAAGTGTCGCATTTACATTCATTTGAAGTGTAGACGAGGAATACATAACACTTCGCAAATCATATTATATTTTACCATGAAACATAGGAATGAGATGCGATATCGCGTTTTAAGAAGCATTAGAAATCTATTGCTACGATACGTAGACATCTGCAAACGCTATTTCCTAGCGAGGAAGTGTCGCATTTACATTCATTTGAAGTGTAGACGAGGAATACATAACACTTTGCAAATCATATTATATCTTACCATGAAACATAGAAATGAGATGCGATATCGCGTCTTAAGAATCATAAGAACTCTATTGCTACGATACGTAGACAACTGCAAACGCTATTTCCTTGGAAGGAAGTGTCGCATTCACTTTCATTTGAATCGTAGACGAGGAATGCATAACACTTCGCAAATCATATTATATCTTACCATGAAACATTGAAATGAGATGCAATATCTCGTTTTAAGAAGCATTTGAACTCTATTCCTACGATACGTAGACATCTGCAAACGCTATTTCCTTGCAAGGAAGTGTCGCATTTACATTCATTTGAATCGTAGACGAGAAATACATAACACTTCGCACATCATATTATATCATACCATGAAACATAGAAATGAGATGCGATATCGCGTTTTAAGAAGCATTAGAACTCTATTGCTACGATAGGTAGATATCTGCAAACGCTATTTCCTTGCAAGGAAGTGTCGCATTTACATTCATTTGAAGTGTAGACGAGGAATACATAACACTTCGCACATCATATTATATCATACCATGAAACATAGAAATGAGATGCGATATCGCGTTTTAAGAAGCATTAGAACTCTATTGCTACGATAGGTAGACATCTGCAGACGCTATTTCCTTGCAAGGAAGTGTCGCATTTACATTCATTTGAAGTGTAGACGAGGAATACATAACACTTTGCAAATCATATTATATCTTACCATGAAACATAGAAATGAGATGCGATATCGCGTCTTAAGAATCATAAGAACTCTATTGCTACGATACGTAGACAACTGCAAACGCTATTTCCTTGGAAGGAAGTGTCGCATTTACATTCATTTGAATCGTAGACGAGGAATGCATAACACTTCGCAAATCATATTATATCTTACCATGAAACATTGGAATGAGATGCGATATCGCGTTTTAAGAAGCATTAGAACTCTATCGCTACGATACCTAGACATCTGCAGACGCTATTTCCTAGCAAGGAAGTGTCGCATTTAAATTCATTTGAAGTGTAGACGAGGAATACATGACACTTCGCAAATCATACTTTATCTTACCATGAAACATAGAAATGAGATGCGATATCGCGTTCTAAGAATCATAAGAACTCTATTTCTACGATACGGAGAAATCTGCAAACGCTATTTCCTAGCGAGGAAGTGTCGCATTTACATTCATTTGTAGTGTAGACGAGGAATACATAACACTTCGCACATCATATTATATCATACCATGAAACATAGAAATGAGATGCGATATCGCGTTTTAAGAAGCATTAGAACTCTATTGCTACGATAGGTAGACATCTGCAGACGCTATTTCCTTGCAAGGAAGTGTCGCATTTACATTCATTTGAAGTGTAGACGAGGAATACATAACACTTTGCAAATCATATTATATCTTACCATGAAACATAGAAATGAGATGCGATATCGCGTCTTAAGAATCATAAGAACTCTATTGCTACGATACGTAGACAACTGCAAACGCTATTTCCTTGGATGGAAGTGTCGCATTTACATTCATTTGAATCGTAGACGAGGAATGCATAACACTTCGCAAATCATATTATATCTTACCATGAAACATTGGAATGAGATGCGATATCGCGTTTTAAGAAGCATTAGAACTCTATCGCTACGATACCTAGACATCTGCAGACGCTATTTCCTAGCAAGGAAGTGACGCATTTAAATTCATTTGAAGTGTAGACGAGGAATACATGACACTTCGCAAATCATATTATATCTTACCATGAAACATAGAAATGAGATGCGATATCGCGTTCTAAGAATCATAAGAACTCTATTGCTACGATACGGAGAAATCTGCAAACGCTATTTCCTAGCGAGGAAGTGTCGCATTCACATTCATTTGAAGTGTAGACGAGGAATACATAACACTTCACAAATCATACTTTATCTTACCATGAAACATAGAAATGAGATGCGATATCGCGTTTTAAGAATCATAAGAACTCTATTGCTACAATACGTAGACAACTGCAAACGCTATTTCCTAGCGAGGAAGTGTCGCATTTACACTCATTTGTAGTGTAGACGAGGAATACATAACACTTCGCACATCATATTATATCATACCATGAAACACAGAAATGAGATGCGATATCGCGTTTTAAGAAGCATTAGAAATCTATTGCTACGATACGTAGACATCTGCAAGCGCTGTTTTCTTGCAAGGAAGTGTCGCATTTACTTTCATTTGAATCGTAGACGAGGAATGCATAACACTTCGCAAATCATATTATATCTTACCATGAAACATTGAAATGAGATGCAATATCTCGTTTTAAGAAGCATTTGCACTCTATTCCTACGATACGTAGACATCTGCAAACGCTATTTCCTTGCAAGGAAGTGTCGCATTTACATTCATTTGAATCGTAGACGAGGAATACATAACACTTCGCACATCATATTATATCATACCATGAAACATAGAAATGAGATGCGATATCGCGTTTTAAGAAGCATTAGAACTCTATTGCTACGATAGGTAGATATCTGCAAACGCTATTTCCTTGCAAGGAAGTGTCGCATTTACATTCATTTGAAGTGTAGACGAGGAATACATAACACTTCGCAAATCATATTATATCTTACCATGAAACATAGAAATGAGATGCGATATCGCGTTTTAAGAAGCATTAGAACTCTATCGCTACGATACCTAGACATCTGCAGACACTATTTCCTAGCGAGGAAGTGTCGCATTTACATTCATTTGAAGTGTAGACCAGGAATACATAACACTTCGCAAATCATATTATATCTTACCATGAAACATAGAAATGAGTTACGGTATCGCGTTTTAGGAATCATAGGAACACTATTGCTACGATACGTAGACATCTGCGAACGCTATTTCCTTGCAAGGAAGTGTCGCATTTACATTCATTTGAAGTGTAGACGAGGAATACATAACACCTCGCAAATCATATTATATCTTACCATGAAACATAGAAATGAGATGCGATATCGCGTTTTAAGAAGCATTAGAAATCTATTGCTACGATACGTAGACATCTGCAAACGCTATTTCCTAGCGAGGAAGTGTCGCATTCACATTCCTTTGAAGTGTAGACGAGGAATACATAACACTTCGCAAATCATATTATATCTTACCATGAAACATAGAAATGAGATGCGATATCGCGTTTTAAGTATCATAAGAACTCTATTGCTACAATACGTAGACATCTGCAAACGCTATTTCCTTGCAAGGAAGTGTCGCATTTACATTCATTTGAAGTGTAGACGAGGAATACATAACACTTCGCAAATCATATTATATTTTACCATGAAACATAGAAATGAGATGCGATATCGCGTTCTAAGAATCATAAGAACTCTATTGCTACGATACGGAGAAATCCGCAAACGCTATTTCCTAGCGAGGAAGTGTCGCATTCACATTCATTTGAAGTGTAGACGAGGAATACATAACACTTCGCAAATCATACTTTATCTTACCATGAAACATAGAAATGAGATGCGATATCGCGTTTTAAGAATCATAAGAACTCTATTGCTACAATACGTAGACAACTGCAAACGCTATTTCCTAGCGAGGAAGTGTCGCATTTACATTCATTTGAAGTGTAGACGAGGAATACATAACACTTCGCAAATCATATTATATCTTACCATGAAACATAGAAATGAGATGCGATATCGCGTTTTAAGTATCATAAGAACTCTATTGCTACAATACGTAGACATCTGCAAACGCTATTTCCTTGCAAGGAAGTGTCGCATTTACATTCATTTGAAGTGTAGACGAGGAATACATAACACTTCGCAAATCATATTATATTTTACCATGAAACATAGGAATGAGATGCGATATCGCGTTTTAAGAAGCATTAGAAATCTATTGCTACGATACGTAGACATCTGCAAACGCTATTTCCTAGCGAGGAAGTGTCGCATTTACATTCATTTGAAGTGTAGACGAGGAATACATAACACTTTGCAAATCATATTATATCTTACCATGAAACATAGAAATGAGATGCGATATCGCGTCTTAAGAATCATAAGAACTCTATTGCTACGATACGTAGACAACTGCAAACGCTATTTCCTTGGAAGGAAGTGTCGCATTCACTTTCATTTGAATCGTAGACGAGGAATGCATAACACTTCGCAAATCATATTATATCTTACCATGAAACATTGAAATGAGATGCAATATCTCGTTTTAAGAAGCATTTGAACTCTATTCCTACGATACGTAGACATCTGCAAACGCTATTTCCTTGCAAGGAAGTGTCGCATTTACATTCATTTGAATCGTAGACGAGAAATACATAACACTTCGCACATCATATTATATCATACCATGAAACATAGAAATGAGATGCGATATCGCGTTTTAAGAAGCATTAGAACTCTATTGCTACGATAGGTAGATATCTGCAAACGCTATTTCCTTGCAAGGAAGTGTCGCATTTACATTCATTTGAAGTGTAGACGAGGAATACATAACACTTCGCACATCATATTATATCATACCATGAAACATAGAAATGAGATGCGATATCGCGTTTTAAGAAGCATTAGAACTCTATTGCTACGATAGGTAGACATCTGCAGACGCTATTTCCTTGCAAGGAAGTGTCGCATTTACATTCATTTGAAGTGTAGACGAGGAATACATAACACTTTGCAAATCATATTATATCTTACCATGAAACATAGAAATGAGATGCGATATCGCGTCTTAAGAATCATAAGAACTCTATTGCTACGATACGTAGACAACTGCAAACGCTATTTCCTTGGAAGGAAGTGTCGCATTTACATTCATTTGAATCGTAGACGAGGAATGCATAACACTTCGCAAATCATATTATATCTTACCATGAAACATTGGAATGAGATGCGATATCGCGTTTTAAGAAGCATTAGAACTCTATCGCTACGATACCTAGACATCTGCAGACGCTATTTCCTAGCAAGGAAGTGTCGCATTTAAATTCATTTGAAGTGTAGACGAGGAATACATGACACTTCGCAAATCATATTATATCTTACCATGAAACATAGAAATGAGATGCGATATCGCGTTCTAAGAATCATAAGAACTCTATTTCTACGATACGGAGAAATCTGCAAACGCTATTTCCTAGCGAGGAAGTGTCGCATTCACATTCATTTGAAGTGTAGACGAGGAATACATAACACTTCGCAAATCATACTTTATCTTACCATGAAACATAGAAATGAGATGCGATATCGCGTTTTAAGAATCATAAGAACTCTATTGCTACAATACCTAGACAACTGCAAACGCTATTTCCTAGCGAGGAAGTGTCGCATTTACATTCATTTGTAGTGTAGACGAGGAATACATAACACTTCGCACATCATATTATATCATACCATGAAACACAGAAATGAGATGCGATATCGCGTTTTAAGAAGCATTAGAACTCTATCGCTACGATACCTAGACATCTGCAGACGCTATTTCCTAGCAAGGAAGTGTCGCATTTAAATTCATTTGAAGTGTAGACGAGGAATACATGACACTTCGCAAATCATATTATATCTTACCATGAAACATAGAAATGAGATGCGATATCGCGTTCTAAGAATCATAAGAACTCTATTGCTACGATACGGAGAAATCTGCAAACGCTATTTCCTAGCGAGGAAGTGTCGCATTCACATTCATTTGAAGTGTAGACGAGGAATACATAACACTTCGCAAATCATACTTTATCTTACCATGAAACATAGAAATGAGATGCGATATCGCGTTTTAAGAATCATAAGAACTCTATTGCTACAATACGTAGACAACTGCAAACGCTATTTCCTAGCGAGGAAGTGTCGCATTTACATTCATTTGAAGTGTAGACGAGGAATACATAACACTTCGCAAATCATGTTATATCTTACCATGAAACATAGAAATGAGATGCGATATCGCGTTTTAAGTATCATAAGAACTCTATTGCTACAATACGTAGACATCTGCAAACGCTATTTCCTTGCAAGGAAGTGTCGCATTTACATTCATTTGAAGTGTAGACGAGGAATACATAACACTTCGCAAATCATATTATATTTTACCATGAAACATAGGAATGAGATGCGATATCGCGTTTTAAGAAGCATTAGAAATCTATTGCTACGATACGTAGACATCTGCAAACGCTATTTCCTAGCGAGGAAGTGTCGCATTTACATTCATTTGAAGTGTAGACGAGGAATACATAACACTTTGCAAATCATATTATATCTTACCATGAAACATAGAAATGAGATGCGATATCGCGTCTTAAGAATCATAAGAACTCTATTGCTACGATACGTAGACAACTGCAAACGCTATTTCCTTGGAAGGAAGTGTCGCATTCACTTTCATTTGAATCGTAGACGAGGAATGCATAACACTTCGCAAATCATATTATATCTTACCATGAAACATTGAAATGAGATGCAATATCTCGTTTTAAGAAGCATTTGAACTCTATTCCTACGATACGTAGACATCTGCAAACGCTATTTCCTTGCAAGGAAGTGTCGCATTTGCATTCATTTGAATCGTAGACGAGAAATACATAACACTTCGCACATCATATTATATCATACCATGAAACATAGAAATGAGATGCGATATCGCGTTTTAAGAAGCATTAGAACTCTATTGCTACGATAGGTAGATATCTGCAAACGCTATTTCCTTGCAAGGAAGTGTCGCATTTACATTCATTTGAAGTGTAGACGAGGAATACATAACACTTCGCACATCATATTATATCATACCATGAAACATAGAAATGAGATGCGATATCGCGTTTTAAGAAGCATTAGAACTCTATTGCTACGATAGGTAGACATCTGCAGACGCTATTTCCTTGCAAGGAAGTGTCGCATTTACATTCATTTGAAGTGTAGACGAGGAATACATAACACTTTGCAAATCATATTATATCTTACCATGAAACATAGAAATGAGATGCGATATCGCGTCTTAAGAATCATAAGAACTCTATTGCTACGATACGTAGACAACTGCAAACGCTATTTCCTTGGAAGGAAGTGTCGCATTTACATTCATTTGAATCGTAGACGAGGAATGCATAACACTTCGCAAATCATATTATATCTTACCATGAAACATTGGAATGAGATGCGATATCGCGTTTTAAGAAGCATTAGAACTCTATCGCTACGATACCTAGACATCTGCAGACGCTATTTCCTAGCAAGGAAGTGTCGCATTTAAATTCATTTGAAGTGTAGACGAGGAATACATGACACTTCGCAAATCATACTTTATCTTACCATGAAACATAGAAATGAGATGCGATATCGCGTTCTAAGAATCATAAGAACTCTATTTCTACGATACGGAGAAATCTGCAAACGCTATTTCCTAGCGAGGAAGTGTCGCATTTACATTCATTTGTAGTGTAGACGAGGAATACATAACACTTCGCACATCATATTATATCATACCATGAAACATAGAAATGAGATGCGATATCGCGTTTTAAGAAGCATTAGAACTCTATTGCTACGATAGGTAGACATCTGCAGACGCTATTTCCTTGCAAGGAAGTGTCGCATTTACATTCATTTGAAGTGTAGACGAGGAATACATAACACTTTGCAAATCATATTATATCTTACCATGAAACATAGAAATGAGATGCGATATCGCGTCTTAAGAATCATAAGAACTCTATTGCTACGATACGTAGACAACTGCAAACGCTATTTCCTTGGATGGAAGTGTCGCATTTACATTCATTTGAATCGTAGACGAGGAATGCATAACACTTCGCAAATCATATTATATCTTACCATGAAACATTGGAATGAGATGCGATATCGCGTTTTAAGAAGCATTAGAACTCTATCGCTACGATACCTAGACATCTGCAGACGCTATTTCCTAGCAAGGAAGTGACGCATTTAAATTCATTTGAAGTGTAGACGAGGAATACATGACACTTCGCAAATCATATTATATCTTACCATGAAACATAGAAATGAGATGCGATATCGCGTTCTAAGAATCATAAGAACTCTATTGCTACGATACGGAGAAATCTGCAAACGCTATTTCCTAGCGAGGAAGTGTCGCATTCACATTCATTTGAAGTGTAGACGAGGAATACATAACACTTCGCAAATCATACTTTATCTTACCATGAAACATAGAAATGAGATGCGATATCGCGTTTTAAGAATCATAAGAACTCTATTGCTACAATACGTAGACAACTGCAAACGCTATTTCCTAGCGAGGAAGTGTCGCATTTACACTCATTTGTAGTGTAGACGAGGAATACATAACACTTCGCACATCATATTATATCATACCATGAAACACAGAAATGAGATGCGATATCGCGTTTTAAGAAGCATTAGAAATCTATTGCTACGATACGTAGACATCTGCAAGCGCTATTTTCTTGCAAGGAAGTGTCGCATTTACTTTCATTTGAATCGTAGACGAGGAATGCATAACACTTCGCAAATCATATTATATCTTACCATGAAACATTGAAATGAGATGCAATATCTCGTTTTAAGAAGCATTTGCACTCTATTCCTACGATACGTAGACATCTGCAAACGCTATTTCCTTGCAAGGAAGTGTCGCATTTACATTCATTTGAATCGTAGACGAGGAATACATAACACTTCGCACATCATATTATATCATACCATGAAACATAGAAATGAGATGCGATATCGCGTTTTAAGAAGCATTAGAACTCTATTGCTACGATAGGTAGATATCTGCAAACGCTATTTCCTTGCAAGGAAGTGTCGCATTTACATTCATTTGAAGTGTAGACGAGGAATACATAACACTTCGCAAATCATATTATATCTTACCATGAAACATAGAAATGAGATGCGATATCGCGTTTTAAGAAGCATTAGAACTCTATCGCTACGATACCTAGACATCTGCAGACACTATTTCCTAGCGAGGAAGTGTCGCATTTACATTCATTTGAAGTGTAGACCAGGAATACATAACACTTCGCAAATCATATTATATCTTACCATGAAACATAGAAATGAGTTACGGTATCGCGTTTTTGGAATCATAGGAACACTATTGCTACGATACGTAGACATCTGCGAACGCTATTTCCTTGCAAGGAAGTGTCGCATTTACATTCATTTGAAGTGTAGACGAGGAATACATAACACCTCGCAAATCATATTATATCTTACCATGAAACATAGAAATGAGATGCGATATCGCGTTTTAAGAAGCATTAGAAATCTATTGCTACGATACGTAGACATCTGCAAACGCTATTTCCTAGCGAGGAAGTGTCGCATTCACATTCCTTTGAAGTGTAGACGAGGAATACATAACACTTCGCAAATCATATTATATCTTACCATGAAACATAGAAATGAGATGCGATATCGCGTTTTAAGTATCATAAGAACTCTATTGCTACAATACGTAGACATCTGCAAACGCTATTTCCTTGCAAGGAAGTGTCGCATTTACATTCATTTGAAGTGTAGACGAGGAATACATAACACTTCGCAAATCATATTATATTTTACCATGAAACATAGAAATGAGATGCGATATCGCGTTCTAAGAATCATAAGAACTCTATTGCTACGATACGGAGAAATCCGCAAACGCTATTTCCTAGCGAGGAAGTGTCGCATTCACATTCATTTGAAGTGTAGACGAGGAATACATAACACTTCGCAAATCATACTTTATCTTACCATGAAACATAGAAATGAGATGCGATATCGCGTTTTAAGAATCATAAGAACTCTATTGCTACAATACGTAGACAACTGCAAACGCTATTTCCTAGCGAGGAAGTGTCGCATTTACATTCATTTGAAGTGTAGACGAGGAATACATAACACTTCGCAAATCATATTATATCTTACCATGAAACATAGAAATGAGATGCGATATCGCGTTTTAAGTATCATAAGAACTCTATTGCTACAATACGTAGACATCTGCAAACGCTATTTCCTTGCAAGGAAGTGTCGCATTTACATTCATTTGAAGTGTAGACGAGGAATACATAACACTTCGCAAATCATATTATATTTTACCATGAAACATAGGAATGAGATGCGATATCGCGTTTTAAGAAGCATTAGAAATCTATTGCTACGATACGTAGACATCTGCAAACGCTATTTCCTAGCGAGGAAGTGTCGCATTTACATTCATTTGAAGTGTAGACGAGGAATACATAACACTTTGCAAATCATATTATATCTTACCATGAAACATAGAAATGAGATGCGATATCGCGTCTTAAGAATCATAAGAACTCTATTGCTACGATACGTAGACAACTGCAAACGCTATTTCCTTGGAAGGAAGTGTCGCATTCACTTTCATTTGAATCGTAGACGAGGAATGCATAACACTTCGCAAATCATATTATATCTTACCATGAAACATTGAAATGAGATGCAATATCTCGTTTTAAGAAGCATTTGAACTCTATTCCTACGATACGTAGACATCTGCAAACGCTATTTCCTTGCAAGGAAGTGTCGCATTTACATTCATTTGAATCGTAGACGAGGAATACATAACACTTCGCACATCATATTATATCATACCATGAAACATAGAAATGAGATGCGATATCGCGTTTTAAGAATCATAAGAACTCTACTGCTACGATACGTAGACAACTGCAAACGCTATTTCCTAGCGAGGAAGTGTCGCATTTACATTCATTTGAAGTGTAGACGAGGAATACATAACACTTCGCACATCATATTATATCATACCATGAAACATAGAAATGAGATGCGATATCGCGTTTTAAGAAGCATTAGAACTCTATTGCTACGATAGGTAGATATCTGCAAACGCTATTTCCTTGCAAGGAAGTGTCGCATTTACATTCATTTGAAGTGTAGACGAGGAATACATAACACTTCGCAAATCATATTATATCTTACCATGAAACATAGAAATGAGATGCGATATCGCGTCTTAAGAAGCATTAGAACTCTATCGCTACGATACCTAGACATCTGCAGACACTATTTCCTAGCGAGGAAGTGTCGCATTTACATTCATTTGAAGTGTAGACGAGGAATACATAACACTTCGCAAATCATATTATATCTTACCATGAAACATAGAAATGAGTTACGGTATCGCGTTTTAGGAATCATAGGAACACTATTGCTACGATACGTAGACATCTGCGAACGCTATTTCCTTGCAAGGAAGTGTCGCATTTACATTCATTTGAAGTGTAGACGAGGAATACATAACACCTCGCAAATCATATTATATCTTACCATGAAACATAGAAATGAGATGCGATATCGCGTTTTAAGAAGCATTAGAAATCTATTGCTACGATACGTAGACATCTGCAAACGCTATTTCCTTGCAAGGAAGTGTCGCATTTACATTCATTTGAAGTGTAGACGAGGAATACATAACACATCGCAAATCATATTATATTTTACCATGAAACATAGAAATGAGATGCGATATCGCGTTTTAAGAAGCATTAGAAATCTATTGCTACGATACGTAGACATCTGCAAACGCTATTTCCTAGCGAGGAAGTGTCGCATTTACATTCATTTGAAGTGTAGACGAGGAATACATAACACTTTGCAAATCATATTATATCTTACCATGAAACATAGAAATGAGATGCGATATCGCGTTCTAAGAATCATAAGAACTCTATTGCTACGATACGGAGAAATCTGCAAACGCTATTTCCTAGCGAGGAAGTGTCGCATTCACATTCATTTGAAGTGTAGACGAGGAATACATAACACTTCGCAAATCATACTTTATCTTACCATGAAACATAGAAATGAGATGCGATATCGCGTTTTAAGAATCATAAGAACTCTATTGCTACAATACGTAGACAACTGCAAACGCTATTTCCTAGCGAGGAAGTGTCGCATTTACATTCATTTGTAGTGTAGACGAGGAATACATAACACTTCGCACATCATATTATATCATACCATGAAACACAGAAATGAGATGCGATATCGCGTTTTAAGAAGCATTAGAAATCTATTGCTACGATACGTAGACATCTGCAAACGCTATTTTCTTGCAAGGAAGTGTCGTATTTACTTTCATTTGAATCGTAGACGAGGAATGCATAACACTTCGCAAATCATATTATATCTTACCATGAAACATTGAAATGAGATGCAATATCTCGTTTTAAGAAGCATTTGAACTCTATTCCTACGATACGTAGACATCTGCAAACGCTATTTCCTTGCAAGGAAGTGTCGCATTTACATTCATTTGAATCGTAGACGAGGAATACATAACACTTCGCACATCATATTATATCATACCATGAAACATAGAAATGAGATGCGATATCGCGTTTTAAGAATCATAAGAACTCTACTGCTACGATACGTAGACAACTGCAAACGCTATTTCCTAGCGAGGAAGTGTCGCATTTACATTCATTTGAAGTGTAGACGAGGAATACATAACACTTCGCACATCATATTATATCATACCATGAAACATAGAAATGAGATGCGAAATCGCGTTTTAAGAAGCATTAGAACTCTATTGCTACGATAGGTAGATATCTGCAAACGCTATTTCCTTGCAAGGAAGTGTCGCATTTACATTCATTTGAAGTGTAGACGAGGAATACATAACACTTCGCAAATCATATTATATCTTACCATGAAACATAGAAATGAGATGCGATATCGCGTTTTAAGAAGCATTAGAACTCTATCGCTACGATACCTAGACATCTGCAGACGCTATTTCCTAGCGAGGAAGTGTCGCATTTACATTCATTTGAAGTGTAGACGAGGAATACATAACACTTCGCAAATCATATTATATCTTACCATGAAACATAGAAATGAGTTACGGTATCGCGTTTTAGGAATCATAGGAACACTATTGCTACGATACGTAGACATCTGCGAACGCTATTTCCTTGCAAGGAAGAGCCGCATTTACATTCATTTGAAGTGTAGACGAGGAATACATAACACTTCGCACATCATATTATATCATACCATGAAACATAGAAATGAGATGCGATATCGCGTTTTAAGAAGCATTAGAACTCTAATGCTACGATAGGTAGACATCTGCAAACGCTATTTCCTTGCAAGGAAGTGTCGCATTTACATTCATTTGAAGTGTAGACGAGGAATGCATAACACATCGCAATGAATATTGTATCTTATCATTAAACATAGATGTGAGATGCAATATCTCGTTTTAAGAAGCATTACAACTCTATTGCTACAATACCTAGACATCTGCAGACGCTATTTCCTAGCAAGGAAGTGTCGCATTTACATTCATTTGAAGTGTAGACGAGGAATACATGACACTTCGCAAATCATATTATATCTTACAATGAAACATAGAAATGAATTGCGATATCGCGTTTTAAGAAGCATTACAACTCTATTGCTACAATACCTAGACATCTGCAGACGCTATTTCCTAGCAAGGAAGTGTCGCATTTACATTCATTTGAAGCGTAGACGAGGAATACATAACACTTCGCAAATCATATTATATCTTACCATGAACCATAGAAATGAGATGCGATATCGCGTTTTAAGAATCATAAGAACTCTATTGCTACGATACGTAGACATCTGCAAACGCTATTTCCTCGCAAGGAAGTGTCGCATTTACATTCATTTGAATCGTAGACGAGGAATGCATAACACTTCGCAAATCATATTATATCTTACCAAGAAACATAGAATTGAGATGCGATATCGCGTTTTAAGAATCATAAGAACTCCATTGCTACGATACGTAGACATCTGGAAACGCTATTTCCATGCAAGGAAGTGTCGCATTTACATTCATTTGAAGTGTAGACGAGGAATACATAACGCTTCTCAAATCATATTATATCTTACCATGAAACATAGAAATGAGATGCGATATCGCGTTTTAAGAAGCATTAGAAATCTATTGCTACGATACGTAGACAACTGCAAACGCTATTTCCTAGCGAGGAAGTGTCGCATTTACATTCATTTGAAGTGTAGACGAGGAATACATAACACTTCGCACATCATATTATATCATACCATGAAACATAGAAATGAGATGCGATATCGCGTTTTAAGAAGCATTAGAACTCTAATGCTACAATAGGTAGACATCTGCAAACGCTATTTCCTTGCAAGGAAGTGTCGCATTTACATTCATTTGAAGTGTAGACGAGGAATACATAACACTTCGCAAATCATATTATATCTTACCATGAAACATAGAAATGAGATGCGATATCGCGTTTTAAGAAGCATTAGAACTCTATCGCTACGATACCTAGACATCTGCAGACGCTATTTCCTAGCGAGGAAGTGTCGCATTTACATTCATTTGAAGTGTAGACGAGGAATACATAACACTTTGCAAATAATATTATATCTTACCATGAAACATAGAAATGAGATACGGTATCGCGTTTTAAGAATCATAGGAACACTATTGCTACGATACGTAGACATCTGCAAACGCTATTTCCTAGCGAGGAAGTGTCGCATTCACATTCATTTGAAGGGTAGACGAGGAATACATAACACTTCGCAAATCATATTATATCTTACCATGAAAAATAGAAATGAGATGCGATATCGCGTTTTAAGAAGCATTAGAAATCTATTGCTACGATACGTAGACATCTGCAAACGCTATTTCCTAGCGAGGAAGTGTCGCATTTACATTGATTTGAAGTGTAGACGAGGAATACATAACACTTTGCAAATCATATTATATCTTACCATTAAACATAGATATGAGATGCGATATCGCGTCTTAAGAATCATAAGAACTCTATTGCTACGATACGTAGACAACTGCAAACGCTATTTCCTTGGAAGGAAGTGTCGCATTTACATTCATTTGAATCGTAGACGAGGAATGCATAACACTTCGCAAATCATATTATATCTTACCATGAAACATAGAAATGAGATGCGATATCGCGTTTTAAGAAGCATTAGAACTCTATCGCTACGATACCTAGACATCTGCAGACACTATTTCCTAGCGAGGAAGTGTCGCATTTACATTCATTTGAAGTGTAGACGAGGAATACATAACACTTCGCAAATCATATTATATCTTACCATGAAACATAGAAATGGGTTACGGTATCGCGTTTTAGGAATCATAGGAACACTATTGCTACGATACGTAGACATCTGCGAACGCTATTTCCTTGCAAGGAAGTGTCGCATTTACATTCATTCGAAGTGTAGACGAGGAATACATAACACCTCGCAAATCATATTATATCTTACCATGAAACATAGAAATGAGATGCGATATCGCGTTTTAAGAAGCATTAGAAATCTATTGCTACGATACGTAGACATCTGCAAACGCTATTTCCTAGCGAGGAAGTGTCGCATTTACATTCATTTGAAGTGTAGACGAGGAATACATAACACTTTGCAAATCATATTATATCTTACCATTAAACATAGATATGAGATGCGATATCGCGTCTTAAGAATCATAAGAACTCTATTGCTACGATACGTAGACAACTGCAAACGCTATTTCCTTGGAAGGAAGTGTCGCATTTACATTCATTTGAATCGTAGACGAGGAATGCATAACACTTCGCAAATCATATTATATCTTACCATGAAACATAGAAATGAGATGCGATATCGCGTTTTAAGAAGCATTAGAACTCTATCGCTACGATACCTAGACATCTGCAGACACTATTTCCTAGCGAGGAAGTGTCTCATTTACATTCATTTGAAGTGTAGACGAGGAATACATAACACTTCGCAAATCATATTATATCTTACCATGAAACATAGAAATGGGTTACGGTATCGCGTTTTAGGAATCATAGGAACACTATTGCTACGATACGTAGACATCTGCGAACGCTATTTCCTTGCAAGGAAGTGTCGCATTTACATTCATTTGAAGTGTAGACGAGGAATACATAACACCTCGCAAATCATATTATATCTTACCATGAAACATAGAAATGAGATGCGATATCGCGTTTTAAGAAGCATTAGAAATCTATTGCTACGATACGTAGACATCTGCAAACGCTATTTCCTAGCGAGGAAGTGTCGCATTCACATTCCTTTGAAGTGTAGACGAGGAATACATAACACTTCGCAAATCATATTATATCTTACCATGAAACATAGAAATGAGATGCGATATCGCGTTTTAAGTATCATAAGAACTCTATTGCTACGATACGTAGACAACTGCAAACGCTATTTCCTTGGAAGGAAGTGTCGCATTTACATTCATTTGAATCGTAGACGAGGAATGCATAACACTTCGCAAATCATATTATATCTTACCATGAAACATTGAAATGAGATGCAATATCTCTTTAAGAAGCATTTGAACTCTATTCCTACGATACGTAGACATCTGCAAACGCTATTTCCTTGCAAGGAAGTGTCGCATTTACATTCATTTGAATCGTAGACGAGAAATACATAACACTTCGCACATCATATTATATCATACCATGAAACATAGAAATGAGATGCGATATCGCGTTTTAAGAATCATAAGAACTCTACTGCTACGATACGTAGACAACTGCAAACGCTATTTCCTAGCGAGGAAGTGTCGCATTTACATTCATTTGAAGTGTAGACCAGGAATACATAACACTTCGCAAATCATATTATATCTTACCATGAAACATAGAAATGAGTTACGGTATCGCGTTTTAGGAATCATAGGAACACTATTGCTACGATACGTAGACATCTGCGAACGCTATTTCCTTGCAAGGAAGTGTCGCATTTACATTCATTTGAAGTGTAGACGAGGAATACATAACACCTCGCAAATCATATTATATCTTACCATGAAACATAGAAATGAGATGCGATATCGCGTTTTAAGAAGCATTAGAAATCTATTGCTACGATACGTAGACATCTGCAAACGCTATTTCCTAGCGAGGAAGTGTCGCATTCACATTCCTTTGAAGTTTAGACGAGGAATACATAACACTTCGCAAATCATATTATATCTTACCATGAAACATAGAAATGAGATGCGATATCGCGTTTTAAGTATCATAAGAACTCTATTGCTACAATACGTAGACATCTGCAAACGCTATTTCCTTGCAAGGAAGTGTCGCATTTACATTCATTTGAAGTGTAGATGAGGAATACATAACACTTCGCAAATCATATTATATTTTACCATGAAACATAGAAATGAGATGCGATATCGCGTTTTAAGAAGCATTAGAAATCTATTGCTACGATACGTAGACATCTGCAAACGCTATTTCCTAGCGAGGAAGTGTCGCATTTACATTCATTTGAAGTGTAGACGAGGAATACATAACACTTCGCAAATCATACTTTATCTTACCATGAAACATAGAAATGAGATACGATATCGCGTTTTAAGAATCATAAGAACTCTATTGCTACAATACGTAGACAACTGCAAACGCTATTTCCTAGCGAGGAAGTGTCGCATTCACATTCATTTGAAGTGTAGACGAGGAATACATAACACTTCGCAAATCATACTTTATCTTACCATGAAACATAGAAATGAGATGCGATATCGCGTTTTAAGAATCATAAGAACTCTATTGCTACAATACGTAGACAACTGCAAACGCTATTTCCTAGCGAGGAAGTGTCGCATTTACATTCATTTGTAGTGTAGACGAGGAATACATAACACTTCGCACATCATATTATATCATACCATGAAACACAGAAATGAGATGCGATATCGCGTTTTAAGAAGCATTAGAAATCTATTGCTACGATACGTAGACATCTGCAAACGCTATTTTCTTGCAAGGAAGTGTCGCATTTACTTTCATTTGAATCGTAGACGAGGAATGCATAACACTTCGCAAATCATATTATATCTTACCATGAAACATTGAAATGAGATGCAATATCTCTTTAAGAAGCATTTGAACTCTATTCCTACGATACGTAGACATCTGCAAACGCTATTTCCTTGCAAGGAAGTGTCGCATTTACATTCATTTGAATCGTAGACGAGAAATACATAACACTTCGCACATCATATTATATCATACCATGAAACATAGAAATGAGATGCGATATCGCGTTTTAAGAATCATAAGAACTCTACTGCTACGATACGTAGACAACTGCAAACGCTATTTCCTAGCGAGGAAGTGTCGCATTTACATTCATTTGAAGTGTAGACGAGGAATACATAACACTTCGCACATCATATTATATCATACCATGAAACATAGAAATGAGATGCGATATCGCGTTTTAAGAAGCATTAGAACTCTATTGCTACGATAGGTAGATATCTGCAAACGCTATTTCCTTGCAAGGAAGTGTCGCATTTACATTCATTTGAAGTGTAGACGAGGAATACATAACACTTCGCAAAATCATATTATATCTTACCATGAAACATAGAAATGAGATGCGATATCGCGTTTTAAGAAGCATTAGAACTCTATCGCTACGATACCTAGACATCTGCAGACACTATTTCCTAGCGAGGAAGTGTCGCATTTACATTCATTTGAAGTGTAGACCAGGAATACATAACACTTCGCAAATCATATTATATCTTACCATGAAACATAGAAATGAGTTACGGTATCGCGTTTTAGGAATCATAGGAACACTATTGCTACGATACGTAGACATCTGCGAACGCTATTTCCTTGCAAGGAAGTGTCGCATTTACATTCATTTGAAGTGTAGACGAGGAATACATAACACCTCGCAAATCATATTTTATCTTACCATGAAACATAGAAATGAGATGCGATATCGCGTTTTAAGAAGCATTAGAAATCTATTGCTACGATACGTAGACATCTGCAAACGCTATTTCCTAGCGAGGAAGTGTCGCATTCACATTCCTTTGAAGTGTAGACGAGGAATACATAACACTTCGCAAATCATATTATATCTTACCATGAAACATAGAAATGAGATGCGATATCGCGTTTTAAGTATCATAAGAACTCTATTGCTACAATACGTAGACATCTGCAAACGCTATTTCCTTGCAAGGAAGTGTCGCATTTACATTCATTTGAAGTGTAGACGAGGAATACATAACACTTCGCACATCATATTATATCATACCATGAAACATAGAAATGAGATGCGATATCGCGTTTTAAGAAGCATTAGAACTCTATTGCTACGATAGGTAGATATCTGCAAACGCTATTTCCTTGCAAGGAAGTGTCGCATTTACATTCATTTGAAGTGTAGACGAGGAATACATAACACTTCGCAAATCATATTATATCTTACCATGAAACATAGAAATGAGATGCGATATCGCGTTTTAAGAAGCATTAGAACTCTATCGCTACGATACCTAGACATCTGCAGACACTATTTCCTAGCGAGGAAGTGTCGCATTTACATTCATTTGAAGTGTAGACCAGGAATACATAACACTTCGCAAATCATATTATATCTTACCATGAAACATAGAAATGAGTTACGGTATCGCGTTTTAGGAATCATAGGAACACTATTGCTACGATACGTAGACATCTGCGAACGCTATTTCCTTGCAAGGAAGTGTCGCATTTACATTCATTTGAAGTGTAGACGAGGAATACATAACACCTCGCAAATCATATTATATCTTACCATGAAACATAGAAATGAGATGCGATATCGCGTTTTAAGAAGCATTAGAAATCTATTGCTACGATACGTAGACATCTGCAAACGCTATTTCCTAGCGAGGAAGTGTCGCATTCACATTCCTTTGAAGTGTAGACGAGGAATACATAACACTTCGCAAATCATATTATATCTTACCATGAAACATAGAAATGAGATGCGATATCGCGTTTTAAGTATCATAAGAACTCTATTGCTACAATACGTAGACATCTGCAAACGCTATTTCCTTGCAAGGAAGTGTCGCATTTACATTCATTTGAAGTGTAGACGAGGAATACATAACACTTCGCAAATCATATTATATTTTACCATGAAACATAGAAATGAGATGCGATATCGCGTTTTAAGAAGCATTAGAAATCTATTGCTACGATACGTAGACATCTGCAAACGCTATTTCCTAGCGAGGAAGTGTCGCATTTACATTCATTTGAAGTGTAGGCGAGGAATACATAACACTTCGCAAATCATACTTTATCTTACCATGAAACATAGAAATGAGATGCGATATCGCATTTTAAGAATCATAAGAACTCTATTGCTACAATACGTAGACAACTGCAAACGCTATTTCCTAGCGAGGAAGTGTCGCATTCACATTCATTTGAAGTGTAGACGAGGAATACATAACACTTCGCAAATCATACTTTATCTTACCATGAAACATAGAAATGAGATGCGATATCGCGTTTTAAGAATCATAAGAACTCTATTGCTACAATACGTAGACAACTGCAGACACTATTTCCTAGCGAGGAAGTGTCGCATTTACATTCATTTGAAGTGTAGACCAGGAATACATAACACTTCGCAAATCATATTATATCTTACCATGAAACATAGAAATGAGTTACGGTATCGCGTTTTAGGAATCATAGGAACACTATTGCTACGATACGTAGACATCTGCGAACGCTATTTCCTTGCAAGGAAGTGTCGCATTTACATTCATTTGAAGTGTAGACGAGGAATACATAACACCTCGCAAATCATATTATATCTTACCATGAAACATAGAAATGAGATGCGATATCGCGTTTTAAGAAGCATTAGAAATCTATTGCTACGATACGTAGACATCTGCAAACGCTATTTCCTAGCGAGGAAGTGTCGCATTCACATTCCTTTGAAGTGTAGACGAGGAATACATAACACTTCGCAAATCATATTATATCTTACCATGAAACATAGAAATGAGATGCGATATCGCGTTTTAAGTATCATAAGAACTCTATTGCTACAATACGTAGACATCTGCAAACGCTATTTCCTTGCAAGGAAGTGTCGCATTTACATTCATTTGAAGTGTAGACGAGGAATACATAACACTTCGCAAATCATATTATATTTTACCATGAAACATAGAAATGAGATGCGATATCGCGTTTTAAGAAGCATTAGAAATCTATTGCTACGATACGTAGACATCTGCAAACGCTATTTCCTAGCGAGGAAGTGTCGCATTTACATTCATTTGAAGTGTAGGCGAGGAATACATAACACTTCGCAAATCATACTTTATCTTACCATGAAACATAGAAATGAGATGCGATATCGCATTTTAAGAATCATAAGAACTCTATTGCTACAATACGTAGACAACTGCAAACGCTATTTCCTAGCGAGGAAGTGTCGCATTCACATTCATTTGAAGTGTAGACGAGGAATACATAACACTTCGCAAATCATACTTTATCTTACCATGAATCATAGAAATGAGATGCGATATCGCGTTTTAAGAATCATAAGAACTCTATTGCTACAATACGTAGACAACTGCAAACGCTATTTCCTAGCGAGGAAGTGTCGCATTTACATTCATTTGTAGTGTAGACGAGGAATACATAACACTTCGCACATCATATTATATCATACCATGAAACACAGAAATGAGATGCGATATTGCGTTTTAAGAAGCATTAGAAATCTATTGCTACGATACGTAGACATCTGCAAACGCTATTTTCTTGCAAGGAAGTGTCGTATTTACTTTCATTTGAATCGTAGACGAGGAATGCATAACACTTCGCAAATCATATTATATCTTACCATGAAACATTGAAATGAGATGCGATATCGCGTTTTAAGAATCATAAGAACTATACTGCTACGATACGTAGACAACTGCAAACGCTATTTCCTAGCGAGGAAGTGTCGCATTTACATTCATTTGAAGTGTAGACGAGGAATACATAACACTTCGCACATCATATTATATCATACCATGAAACATAGAAATGAGATGCGATATCGCGTTTTAAGAAGCATTAGAACTCTATTGCTACGATAGGTAGATATCTGCAAACGCTATTTCCTTGCAAGGAAGTGTCGCATTTACATTCATTTGAAGTGTAGACGAGGAATACATAACACTTCGCAAATCATATTATATCTTACCATGAAACATAGAAATGAGATGCGATATCGCGTTTTAAGAAGCATTAGAACTCTATCGCTACGATACCTAGACATCTGCAGACGCTATTTCCTAGCGAGGAAGTGTCGCATTTACATTCATTTGAAGTGTAGACGAGGAATACATAACACTTCGCAAATCATATTATATCTTACCATGAAACATAGAAATGAGTTACGGTATCGCGTTTTAGGAATCATAGGAACGCTATTGCTACGATACGTAGACATCTGCGAACGCTATTTCCTTGCAAGGAAGTGCCGCATTTACATTCATTTGAAGTGTAGACGAGGAATACAAAACACCTCGCAAATCATATTATATCTTACCATGAAACATAGAAATGAGATGCGATATCGCGCTTTAAGAAGCATTAGAAATCTATTGCTACGATACCTAGACATCTGCAAACGCTATTTCCTAGCGAGGAAGTGTCGCATTCACATTCCTTTGAAGTGTAGACGAGGAATACATAACACTTCGCAAATCATATTATATCTTACCATGAAACATAGAAATGAGATGCGATATCGCGTTTTAAGTATCATAAGAACTCTATTGCTACAATACGTAGACATCTGCAAACGCTATTTCCTTGCAAGGAAGTGTCGCATTTACATTCATTTGAAGTGTAGACGAGGAATACATAACACTTCGCAAATCATATTATATTTTACCATGAAACATAGAAATGAGATGCGATATCGCGTTTTAAGAAGCATTAGAAATCTATTGCTACGATACGTAGACATCTGCAAACGCTATTTCCTAGCGAGGAAGTGTCGCATTCACATTCATTTGAAGTGTAGACGAGGAATACATAACGCTTCGCAAATCATATTATATCTTACCATGAAACATAGAAATGAGATGCGATATCGCGTTTTAAGAAGCATTAGAACTCTATCGCTACGATACCTAGACATCTGCAGACGCTATTTCCTAGCGAGGAAGTGTCGCATTTACATTCATTTGAAGTGTAGACGAGGAATACATAACACTTCGCAAATAATATTATATCTTACCATCAAACATAGAAATGAGATACGGTATCGCGTTTTAAGAATCATAGGAACACTATTGCTACGATACGTAGACATCTGCAAACGCTATTTCCTAGCAAGGAAGTGTCGCATTTACATTCATTTGAAGTGTAGACGAGGAATACATAACGCTTCTCAAATCACATTATATCTTACCATGAAACATAGAAATGAGATGCGATATCGCGTTTTAAGAAGCATTAGAAATCTATTGCTATGATACGTAGACAACTGCAAACGCTATTTCCTAGCGAGGAAGTGTCGCATTTACATTCATTTGAAGTGTAGACGAGGAATACATAACACTTCGCACATCATATTATATCATACCATGAAACATAGAAATGAGATGCGATATCGCGTTATAAGAAGCATTAGAACTCTAATGCTACGATAGGTAGACATCTGCGAACGCTATTTCCTTGCAAGGAAGTGTCGCATTTACATTCATTTGAAGTGTAGACGAGGAATGCATAACACATCGCAATGAATATTGTATCTTATCATTAAACATAGATGTGAGATGCAATATCTCGTTTTAAGAAGCATTACAACTCTATTGCTACAATACCTAGACATCTGCAGACGCTATTTCCTAGCAAGGAAGTGTCGCATTTACATTCATTTGAAGTGTAGACGAGGAATACATGACACTTCGCAAATCATATTATATCTTACAATGAAACATAGAAATGAGATGCGATATCGCGTTTTAAGAAGCATTAGAACTCTATCGCTACGATACCTAGACATCTGCAGACGCTATTTCCTAGCGAGGAAGTGTCGCATTTACATTCATTGAAGCGTAGACGAGGAATACATAACACTTCGCAAATCATATTATATCTTACCATGAACCATAGAAATGAGATGCGATATCGCGTTCTAAGAATCATAAGAACTCTATTGCTACGATACGTAGACATCCGCAAACGCTATTTCCTAGCGAGGAAGTGTCGCATTCACATTCATTTGAAGTGTAGACGAGGAATACATAACACTTCGCAAATCATATTATATCTTACCATGAAAAATAGAAATGAGATGCGATATCGCGTTTTAAGAACCATAAGAACTCTATTGCTACGATACGTAGACATCTGCAAACGCTATTTCCTCGCAAGGAAGTGTCGCATTTACATTCATTTGAATCGTAGACGAGGAATGCATAACACTTCGCAAATCATATTATATCTTACCATGAAACATAGAAATGAGATGCGATATCGCGTTTTAAGTATCATAAGAACTCTATTGCTACAATACGTAGACATCTGCAAACGCTATTTCCTTGCAAGGAAGTGTCGCATTTACATTCATTTGAAGTGTAGACGAGGAATACATAACACTTCGCAAATCATATTATATTTTACCATGAAACATAGAAATGAGTTGCGATATCGCGTTTTAAGAAGCATTAGAAATCTATTGCTACGATACGTAGACATCTGCAAACGCTATTTCCTAGCGAGGAAGTGTCGCATTTACATTCATTTGAAGTGTAGGCGAGGAATACATAACACTTCGCAAATCATACTTTATCTTACCATGAAACATAGAAATGAGATGCGATATCGCATTTTAAGAATCATAAGAACTCTATTGCTACAATACGTAGACAACTGCAAACGCTATTTCCTAGCGAGGAAGTGTCGCATTCACATTCATTTGAAGTGTAGACGAGGAATACATAACACTTCGCAAATCATACTTTATCTTACCATGAAACATAGAAATGAGATGCGATATCGCGTTTTAAGAATCATAAGAACTCTATTGCTACAATACGTAGACAACTGCAAACGCTATTTCCTAGCGAGGAAGTGTCGCATTTACATTCATTTGTAGTGTAGACGAGGAATACATAACACTTCGCACATCATATTATATCATACCATGAAACACAGAAATGAGATGCGATATTGCGTTTTAAGAAGCATTAGAAATCTATTGCTACGATACGTAGACATCTGCAAACGCTATTTTCTTGCAAGGAAGTGTCGTATTTACTTTCATTTGAATCGTAGACGAGGAATGCATAACACTTCGCAAATCATATTATATCTTACCATGAAACATTGAAATGAGATGCAATATCTCGTTTTAAGAAGCATTTGAACTCTATTCCTACGATACGTAGACATCTGCAAACTGTATTTCCTTGCAAGGAAGTGTCGCATTTACATTCATTTGAATCGTAGACGAGGAATACATAACACTTCGCACATCATATTATATCATACCATGAAACATAGAAATGAGATGCGATATCGCGTTTTAAGAATCATAAGAACTATACTGCTACGATACGTAGACAACTGCAAACGCTATTCCCTAGCGAGGAAGTGTCGCATTTACATTCATTTGAAGTGTAGACGAGGAATACATAACACTACGCACATCATATTATATCATACCATGAAACATAGAAATGAGATGCGATATCGCGTTTTAAGAAGCATTAGAACTCTATTGCTACGATAGGTAGATATCTGCAAACGCTATTTCCTTGCAAGGAAGTGTCGCATTTACATTCATTTGAAGTGTAGACGAGGAATACATAACACTTCGCAAATCATATTATATCTTACCATGAAACATAGAAATGAGATGCGATATCGCGTTTTAAGAAGCATTAGAACTCTATCGCTACGATACCTAGACATCTGCAGACGCTATTTCCTAGCGAGGAAGTGTCGCATTTACATTCATTTGAAGTGTAGACGAGGAATACATAACACTTCGCAAATCATATTATATCTTACCATGAGACATAGAAATGAGATGCGATATCGCGTTTTAAGTATCATAAGAACTCTATTGCTACAATACGTAGACATCTGCAAACGCTATTTCCTTGCAAGGAAGTGTCGCATTTACATTCATTTGAAGTGTAGACGAGGAATACATAACACTTCGCAAATCATATTATATTTTACCATGAAACATAGAAATGAGATGCGATATCGCGTTTTAAGAAGCATTAGAAATCTATTGCTACGATACGTAGACATCTGCAAACGCTATTTCCTAGCGAGGAAGTGTCGCATTCACATTCATTTGAAGTGTAGACGAGGAATACATAACGCTTCGCAAATCATATTATATCTTACCATGAAACATAGAAATGAGATGCGATATCGCGTTTTAAGAAGCATTAGAACTCTATCGCTACGATACCTAGACATCTGCAGACGCTATTTCCTAGCGAGGAAGTGTCGCATTTACATTCATTTGAAGTGTAGACGAGGAATACATAACACTTCGCAAATAATATTATATCTTACCATCAAACATAGAAATGAGATACGGTATCGCGTTTTAAGAATCATAGGAACACTATTGCTACGATACGTAGACATCTGCAAACGCTATTTCCTAGCGAGGAAGTGTCGCATTTACATTCATTTGAAGTGTAGACGAGGAATACATAACGCTTCTCAAATCACATTATATCTTACCATGAAACATAGAAATGAGATGCGATATCGCGTTTTAAGAAGCATTAGAAATCTATTGCTATGATACGTAGACAACTGCAAACGCTATTTCCTAGCGAGGAAGTGTCGCATTTACATTCATTGAAGCGTAGACGAGGAATACATAACACTTCGCAAATCATATTATATCTTACCATGAACCATAGAAATGAGATGCGATATCGCGTTCTAAGAATCATAAGAACTCTATTGCTACGATACGTAGACATCCGCAAACGCTATTTCCTAGCGAGGAAGTGTCGCATTCACATTCATTTGAAGTGTAGACGAGGAATACATAACACTTCGCAAATCATATTATATCTTACCATGAAAAATAGAAATGAGATGCGATATCGCGTTTTAAGAACCATAAGAACTCTATTGCTACGATACGTAGACATCTGCAAACGCTATTTCCTCGCAAGGAAGTGTCGCATTTACATTCATTTGAATCGTAGACGAGGAATGCATAACACTTCGCAAATCATATTATATCTTACCATGAAACATAGAATTGAGATGCGATATCGCGTTTTAAGAATCATAAGAACACCATTGCTACGATACGTAGACATCTGGAAACGCTATTTCCATGCAAGGAAGTGTCGCATTTACATTCATTTGAAGTGTAGACGAGGAATACATAACACTTCGCACATCATATTATATCATACCATGAAACATAGAAATGAGATGCGATATCGCGTTTTAAGAAGCATTAGAACTCTATCGCTACGATACCTAGACATCTGCAGACGCTATTTCCTAGCGAGGAAGTGTCGCATTTACATTCATTTGAAGTGTAGACGAGGAATACATAACACTTTGCAAATAATATTATATCTTACCATGAAACATAGAAATGAGATACGGTATCGCGTTTTAAGAATCATAGGAACACTATTGCTACGATACGTAGACATCTGCAAACGCTATTTCCTAGCGAGGAAGTGTCGCATTCACATTCATTTGAAGTGTAGACGAGGAATACATAACGCTTCTCAATTCATATTATATCTTACCATGAAACATAGAAATGAGATGCGATATCGCGTTTTAAGAAGCATTAGAAATCTATTGCTACGATACGTAGACATCTGCAAACGCTATTTCCTCGCAAGGAAGTGTCGCATTTACATTCATTTGAATCGTAGACGAGGAATGCATAACACTTCGCAAATCATATTATATCTTACCATGAAACATAGAATTGAGATGCGATATCGCGTTTTAAGTATCATAAGAACACCATTGCTACGATACGTAGACATCTGGAAACGCTATTTCCATGCAAGGAAGTGTCGCATTTACATTCATTTGAAGTGTAGACGAGGAATACATAACACTTTGCAAATCATATTATATCTTACCATGAAACATAGAAATGAGATGCGATATCGCGTTCTAAGAAGCATTAGAACTCTATTGCTACGATACGTAGACATCTGCAAACGCTATTTCCTTGCAAGGAAGTGTCGCATTTACATTCATTTGAATCATAGACGAGGAATGCATAACACTTCGCAATGAATATTGTATCTTATCATTAAACATAGATGTGAGATGCAATATCTCGTTTTAAGAAGCATTACAACTCATTGCTACAATACCTAGACATCTGCAGACGCTATTTCCTAGCAAGGAAGTGTCGCATTTACATTCATTTGAAGTGTAGACGAGGAATACATGACACTTCGCAAATCATATTATATCTTACCATGAAACATAGAAATGAGATGCGATATCGCGTTTTAAGAAGCATTACAACTCTATTGCTACAATACCTAGACATCTGCAGACGCTATTTCCTACCAAGGAAGTGTCGCATTTATATTCATTTGAAGCGTAGACGAGGAATACATAACACTTCGCAAATCATATTATATCTTACCATGAACCATAGAAATGAGATGCGATATCGCGTTCTAAGAATCATAAGAACTCTATTGCTACGATACGTAGACATACGCAAACGCTATTTCCTAGCGAGGAAGTGTCGCATTCACATTCATTTGAAGTGTAGACGAGGAATACATAACACTTCGCAAATCATATTATATCTTACCATGAAACATAGAAATGAGATGCGATATCGCGTTTTAAGAATCATAAGAACTCTATTGCTACAATACCTAGACATCTGCAGACGCTATTTCCTTGCAAGGAAGTGTCGCATTTACATTCATTTGAAGTGTAGACGAGGAATACATAACACCTCGCAAATCATATTATATCTTACCATGAAACATAGAAATGAGATGCGATATCGCGTTTTAAGAAGCATTAGAAATCTATTGCTACGATACGTAGACATCTGCAAACGCTATTTCCTAGCGAGGAAGTGTCGCATTCACATTCCTTTGAAGTGTAGACGAGGAATACATAACACTTCGCAAATCATATTATATCTTACCATGAAACATAGAAATGAGATGCGATATCGCGTTTTAAGAATCATAAGAACTCTATTGCTACAATACGTAGACATCTGCAAACGCTATTTCCTTGCAAGGAAGTGTCGCATTTACATTCATTTGAAGTGTAGACGAGGAATACATAACACTTCGCAAATCATATTATATTTTACCATGAAACATTGAAATGAGATGCGATATCGCGTTTTAAGAAGCATTAGAAATCCATTGCTACGATACATAGACATCTGCAAACGCTATTTCCTAGCGAGGAAGTGTCGCATTCACATTCATTTGAAGTGTAGACGAGGAATACATAACGCTTCGCAAATCATATTATATTTTACCATGAAACATAGAAATGAGATGCGATATCGCGTTTTAAGAAGCATTAGAACTCTATGGCTACGATACCTAGACATCTGCAGACGCTATTTCCTTGCAAGGAAGTGTCGCATTTACTTTCGTTTGAATCGTAGACGAGGAGTGCATAACACTTCGCAATGAATATTACATCTTGCCATGAAACATAGAAATGAGATGCGACATCGCGTTTTAAGAAGCATTACAACTCTATTGCTACGAAACGTAGACATCTGCAAACGCTATTTCCTTGCAAGGAAGTGTCGCATTTACATTCATTTGAATCGTAGACGAGGAATGCATAACACTTCGCAATGAATATTATATCTTATCATTAAACATAGATATGAGATGCAATATCTCGTTTTAAGAAGCATTTGAACTCTATTGCTACGATACCTAGATATTTGCAGACGCTATTTCCTAGCAAGGAAGTGTCGCATTTACATTCATTTGAAGTGTAGACGAGGAATACATGGCACTTCGCAAATCATATTATATCTTACCATGAAACATAGAATTGAGATGCGATATCGCGATCTAAGAAGCGTTAGAACTCTATTGCTACGATACCTAGACATCTGCAAACGCTATTTCCTAGCGAGGAAGTGTCGCATTCACATTCATTTGAAGTGTAGACGGGGAATACATGACACTTCGCAAATCATGTTATATCTTACCATGAAACATAGAAATGAGATGCGATTTCGCGTTTTAAGAATCATATGAACTCTATTGCTACGATACGTAGACATCTGCAAACGCTATTTCCTAGCGAGGAAGTATCGCATTCACATTCATTTGAAGTGTAGACGAGGAATACATAACACTTCGCAAATCATGTTATATCTTACCATGAAACATAGAAATGAGATGCGATATCGCGTTTTAAGAATCATATGAACTCTATTGCTACGATACGTAGACATCTGCAAACGCTATTTCCTTGCAAGGAAGTGTCGCATTTACATTCATTTGAATCGTAGACGAGGAATGAATAGCACTTCGCAATGAATATTATATCTTATCATTAAACATAGATATGAGATGCAATATCTCGTTTTAAGAAGCATTTGAACTCTATTGCTACGATACCTAGATATTTGCAGACGCCATTTCCTAGCAAGGAAGTGTCGCATTTACATTCATTTGAAGTGTAGACGAGGAATACATGGCACTTCGCAAATCATATTATATCTTACCATGAAACATAGAAATGAGATGCGATATCGCGTTCTAAGAAGCGTTAGAACTCTATTGCTACGATACCTAGACATCTGCAGACGCTATTTCCTAGCAAGGAAGTGTCGCATTTACATTCATTTGAAGTGTAGACGAGGAATACATGACACTTCGCAAATCATATTATATCTTACCATGAAACATAGAAATGAGATGCGATTTCGCGTTTTAAGAATCATATGAACTCTATTGCTACGATACGTAGACATCTGCAAACGCTATTTCCTAGCGAGGAAGTATCGCATTCACATTCATTTGAAGTGTAGACGAGGAATACAAAACACTTCGCAAATCATGTTATATCTTACCATGAAACATAGAAATGAGATGCGATATCGCGTTTTAAGAATCATATGAACTCTATTGCTACGATACGTAGACATCTGCAAACGCTACTTCCTTGCAAGGAAGTGTCGCATTTACATTCATTTGAAGTGTAGACGAGGAATACATAACACTTCGCAAATCACATTGTATCTTACCATGAACCATAGAAATGAGATGCGATATCACGTTCAAAGAAACATAAGAACACTATTGCTACGATACGTAGACATCTGCAAACGCTATTTACTTGCAAGGAAGTGTCGCATTTACATTCATTTGAATCGTAGACGAGGAATGCATAACACTTCGCAATGAATATTGTATCTTATCATTAAACATAGATGTGAGATGCAATATCTCGTTTTAAGAAGCATTACAACTCTATTGCTACAATACCTAGACATCTGCAGACGCTATTTCCTAGCAAGGAAGTGTCGCATTTACATTCATTTGAAGTGTAGACGAGGAATACATGACACTTCGCAAATCATATTATATCTTACCATGAAAAATAGAAATGAGATGCGATATCGCGTTTTAAGAATCATAAGAACTCTATTGCTACGATACGTAGACATCTGCAAACGCTATTTCCTTGCAAGGAAGTGTCGCATTTACATTCATTTGAATCGTAGACGAGGAATGAATAACACTTCGCAATGAATATTATATCTTATCATTAAACATAGATATGAGATGCAATATCTCGTTTTAAGAAGCATTTGAACTCTATTGCTACGATACCTAGATATTTGCAGACGCTATTTCCTAGCAAGGAAGTGTCGCATTTACATTCATTTGAAGTGTAGACGAGGAATACATGGCACTTCGCAAATCATATTATATCTTACCATGAAACATAGAATTGAGATGCGATATCGCGTTCTAAGAAGCGTTAGAACTCTATTGCTACGATACGTAGACATCTGCAAACGCTATTTCCTAGCGAGGAAGTATCGCATTCACATTCATTTGAAGTGTAGACGAGGAATACATAACACTTCGCAAATCATGTTATATCTTACCATGAAACATAGAAATGAGATGCGATATCTCGTTTTAAGACGCATTTGATCTCTATTGCTTCGATACGTAGACATCTGCAAATGCTATTTCCTTGCAAGGAAGTGTCGCATTTACATTCATTTGAATCGTAGACGAGGAATGAATAACACTTCGCAATGAATATTATATCTTATCATTAAACATAGATATGAGATGCGATATCGCGTTTTAAGAAGCATTAGAAATCTATTGCTACGATACGTAGACATCTGCAAACGCTATTTCCTAGCGAGGAAGTGTCGCATTCACATTCCTTTGAAGTGTAGACGAGGAATACATAACACTTCGCAAATCATATTATATCTTACCATGAACATAGAAATGAGATGCGATATCGCGTTTTAAGAATCATATGAACTCTATTGCTACGATACGTAGACATCTGCAAACGCTATTTCCTTGCAAGGAAGTGTCGCATTTACTTTCATTTGAATCGTAGACGAGGAATGCATAACACTTCGCAATGAATATTATATCTTGTCATGAAACATAGATATGAGATGCAATATCTCGTTTGAAGAAGCATTTGAACTCTATTGCTACGATAGGTAGACATCTGCAAACCCTATTTCCATGCAAGGAAGTGTCGCATTTACATTCATTTGAAGTGTAGAAGAGGAATACATGACACTTCGCAAATCATGTTATATCTTACCATGAAACATAGAAATGAGATGCGATATCGCGTTTTAAGAATCATATGAACTCTATTGCTACGATACGTAGACATCTGCAAACGCTATTTCCTTGCAAGGAAGTGTCGCATTTACATTCATTTGAATCGTAGACGAGGAATGAATAGCACTTCGCAATGAATATTATATCTTATCATTAAACATAGATATGAGATGCAATATCTCGTTTTAAGAAGCATTTGAACTCTATTGCTACGATACCTAGATATTTGCAGACGCTATTTCCTAGCAAGGAAGTGTCGCATTTACATTCATTTGAAGTGTAGACGAGGAATACATGGCACTTCGCAAATCATATTATATCTTACCATGAAACATAGAAATGAGATGCGATATCGCGTTCTAAGAAGCGTTAGAACTCTATTGCTACGATACCTAGACATCTGCAGACGCTATTTCCTAGCAAGGAAGTGTCGCATTTACATTCATTTGAAGTGTAGACGAGGAATACATGACACTTCGCAAATCATATTATATCTTACCATGAAACATAGAAATGAGATGCGATTTCGCGTTTTAAGAATCATATGAACTCTATTGCTACGATACGTAGACATCTGCAAACGCTATTTCCTAGCGAGGAAGTATCGCATTCACATTCATTTGAAGTGTAGACGAGGAATACAAAACACTTCGCAAATCATGTTATATCTTACCATGAAACATAGAAATGAGATGCGATATCGCGTTTTAAGAATCATATGAACTCTATTGCTACGATACGTAGACATCTGCAAACGCTACTTCCTTGCAAGGAAGTGTCGCATTTACATTCATTTGAAGTGTAGACGAGGAATACATAACACTTCGCAAATCACATTGTATCTTACCATGAACCATAGAAATGAGATGCGATATCACGTTCAAAGAAACATAAGAACACTATTGCTACGATACGTAGACATCTGCAAACGCTATTTACTTGCAAGGAAGTGTCGCATTTACATTCATTTGAATCGTAGACGAGGAATGCATAACACTTCGCAATGAATATTGTATCTTATCATTAAACATAGATGTGAGATGCAATATCTCGTTTTAAGAAGCATTACAACTCTATTGCTACAATACCTAGACATCTGCAGACGCTATTTCCTAGCAAGGAAGTGTCGCATTTACATTCATTTGAAGTGTAGACGAGGAATACATGACACTTCGCAAATCATATTATATCTTACCATGAAAAATAGAAATGAGATGCGATATCGCGTTTTAAGAATCATAAGAACTCTATTGCTACGATACGTAGACATCTGCAAACGCTATTTCCTTGCAAGGAAGTGTCGCATTTACATTCATTTGAATCGTAGACGAGGAATGAATAACACTTCGCAATGAATATTATATCTTATCATTAAACATAGATATGAGATGCAATATCTCGTTTTAAGAAGCATTTGAACTCTATTGCTACGATACCTAGATATTTGCAGACGCTATTTCCTAGCAAGGAAGTGTCGCATTTACATTCATTTGAAGTGTAGACGAGGAATACATGGCACTTCGCAAATCATATTATATCTTACCATGAAACATAGAATTGAGATGCGATATCGCGTTCTAAGAAGCGTTAGAACTCTATTGCTACGATACGTAGACATCTGCAAACGCTATTTCCTAGCGAGGAAGTATCGCATTCACATTCATTTGAAGTGTAGACGAGGAATACATAACACTTCGCAAATCATGTTATATCTTACCATGAAACATAGAAATGAGATGCGATATCTCGTTTTAAGACGCATTTGATCTCTATTGCTTCGATACGTAGACATCTGCAAATGCTATTTCCTTGCAAGGAAGTGTCGCATTTACATTCATTTGAATCGTAGACGAGGAATGAATAACACTTCGCAATGAATATTATATCTTATCATTAAACATAGATATGAGATGCAATATCTCGTTTTAAGAAGCATTTGAACTCTATTGCTACGATACCTAGATATTTGCAGACGCTATTTCCTAGCAAGGAAGTGTCGCATTTACATTCATTTGAAGTGTAGACGAGGAATACATAACACTTCACAAATCATATTATATTTTACCATGAAACATAGAAATGAGATGCGATATCGCGTTTTAAGAAGCATTAGAAATCTATTGCTACGATACGTAGACATCTGCAAACGCTATTTCCTAGCGAGGAAGTGTCGCATTCACATTCCTTTGAAGTGTAGACGAGGAATACATAACACTTCGCAAATCATATTATATCTTACCATGAAACATAGAAATGAGATGCGATATCGCGTTTTAAGAATCATATGAACTCTATTGCTACGATACGTAGACATCTGCAAACGCTATTTCCTTGCAAGGAAGTGTCGCATTTACTTTCATTTGAATCGTAGACGAGGAATGCATAACACTTCGCAATGAATATTATATCTTGTCATGAAACATAGATATGAGATGCAATATCTCGTTTGAAGAAGCATTTGAACTCTATTGCTGCGATAGGTAGACATCTGCAAACCCTATTTCCATGCAAGGAAGTGTCGCATTTACATTCATTTGAAGTGTAGAAGAGGAATACATGACACTTCGCAAATCATATTATATCTTACCATGAAACATAGAAATGAGATGCGATATCGCGTTTTAAGAAGCATTAGAACTCTATTGCTACGATAGGTAGACATCTGCAAACGTTATTTCCTTGCAAGCAAGTGTCGCATTTACATTCATTTGAAGTGTAGACGAGGAATACATAACACTTCGCAAATCATATTATATCTTACCATGAAACATAGAAATGAGATGCGATATCGCGTTTTAAGAAGCATTAGAACTCTATCGCTACGATACCTAGACATCTGCAGACGCTATTTCCTAGCGAGGAAGTGTCGCATTTACATTCATTTGAAGTGTAGACGAGGAATACATAACACTTCGCAAATAATATTATATCTTACCATGAAACATAGAAATAAGATACGGTATCGCGTTTTAAGAATCATAGGAACACTATTGCTACGATACGTAGACATCTGCAAACGCTATTTCCTAGCGAGGAAGTGTCGCATTCACATTCATTTGAAGTGTAGACGAGGAATACATAACGCTTCTCAAATCATATTATATCTTACCATGAAACATAGAAATGAGATGCGATATCGCGTTTTAAGAAGCATTAGAACTCTAATGCTACGATAGGTAGACATCTGCAAACGCTATTTCCTTGCAAGGAAGTGTCGCATTTACATTCATTTGAAGTGTAGACGAGGAATACATAACACTTCGCAAATCATATTATATCTTACCATGAAACATAGAAATGAGATGCGATATCGCGCTTTAAGTAGCATTAGAACTCTATCGCTACGATACCTAGACATCTGCAGACGCTATTTCCTAGCGAGGAAGTGTCGCATTTACATTCATTTGAAGTGTAGACGAGGAATACATAACACTTCGCAAATAATATTATATCTTACCATGAAACATAGAAATGAGATACGGTATCGCTTTTTAAGAATCATAGGAACACTATTGCTACGATACGTAGACATCTGCAAACGCTATTTCCTAGCGAGGAAGTGTCGCATTCACATTCATTTGAAGTGTAGACGAGGAATACATAACGCTTCTCAATTCATATTATATCTTACCATGAAACATAGAAATGAGATGCGATATCGCGTTTTAAGAAGCATTAGAAAACTATTGCTACGACACGTAGACATCTGCAAACGCAATTTCCTTGCAAGGAAGTGTCGCATTTACATTCATTTGAATCGTAGACGAGGAATGCATAACACTTCGCAATGAGTATTATATCTTATCATGAAACATAGATATGAGATGCAATATCTCGTTTTAAGAAGCATTTGAACTCTATTGCTACGATACGTAGAAATCTGCAAACGCTATTTCCTTGCAAGGAAGTGTCGCATTTACATTCATTTGAAGTGTAGACGAGGAATACATAACACCTCGCAAATCATATTATATCTTACCATGAAACATAGAAATGAGATGCGATATCGCGTTTTAAGAAGCATTAGAAATCTATTGCTACAATACGTACACATCTGCAAACGCTATTTCCTTGCAAGGAAGTGTCGCATTTGCATTCATTTGAAGTGTAGACGAGGAATACATAACACTTCATAAATCATATTATATTTTACCATGAAACATAGAAATGAGATGCGATATCGCGTTTTAAGAAGCATTAGAAATCTATTGCTACGATACGTAGACATCTGCAAACGCTATTTCCTAGCGAGGAAGTGTCGCATTCACATTCCTTTGAAGTGTAGACGAGGAATACATAACACTTCGCAAATCATATTATATCTTACCATGAAACATAGAAATGAGATGCGATATCGCGTTTTAAGAATCATATGAACTCTATTGCTACGATACGTAGACATCTGCAAACGCTATTTCCTTGCAAGGAAGTGTCGCATTTACTTTCATTTGAATCGTAGACGAGGAATGCATAACACTTCGCAATGAATATTATATCTTATCATGAAACATAGATATGAGATGCAATATCTCGTTTGAAGAAGCATTTGAACTCTATTGCTACGATAGGTAGACATCTGCAAACCCTATTTCCATGCAAGGAAGTGTCGCATTTACATTCATTTGAAGTGTAGAAGAGGAATACATGACACTTCGCAAATCATATTATATCTTACCATGAAACATAGAAATGAGATGCGATATCGCGTTTTAAGAAGCATTAGAACTCTATTGCTACGATAGGTAGACATCTGCAAACGTTATTTCCTTGCAAGCAAGTGTCGCATTTACATTCATTTGAAGTGTAGACGAGGAATACATAACACTTCGCAAATCATATTATATCTTACCATGAAACATAGAAATGAGATGCGATATCGCGTTTTAAGAAGCATTAGAACTCTATCGCTACGATACCTAGACATCTGCAGACGCTATTTCCTAGCGAGGAAGTGTCGCATTTACATTCATTTGAAGTGTAGACGAGGAATACATAACACTTCGCAAATAATATTATATCTTACCATGAAACATAGAAATAAGATACGGTATCGCGTTTTAAGAATCATAGGAACACTATTGCTACGATACGTAGACATCTGCAAACGCTATTTCCTAGCGAGGAAGTGTCGCATTCACATTCATTTGAAGTGTAGACGAGGAATACATAACGCTTCTCAAATCATATTATATCTTACCATGAAACATAGAAATGAGATGCGATATCGCGTTATAAGAAGCATTAGAAATCTATTGCTACGACACGTAGAAATCTGCAAACGCTATTTCCTTGCAAGGAAGTGTCGCATTCACATTCCTTTGAAGTGTAGACGAGGAATACATAACACTTCGCAAATCATATTATATCTTACCATGAAACATAGAAATGAGATGCGATATCGCGTTTTAAGAAGTATTAGAAATCTATTGCTACAATACGTAGACATCTGCAAACGCTATTTCCTTGCAAGGAAGTGTCGCATTTGCATTCATTTGAAGTGTAGACGAGGAATACATAACACTTCACAAATCATATTATATTTTACCATGAAACATAGAAATGAGATGCGATATCGCGTTTTAAGAAGCATTAGAAATCTATTGCTACGATACGTAGACATCTGCAAACGCTATTTCCTAGCGAGGAAGTGTCGCATTCACATTCCTTTGAAGTGTAGACGAGGAATACATAACACTTCGCAAATCATATTATATCTTACCATGAAACATAGAAATGAGATGCGATATCGCGTTTTAAGAATCATATGAACTCTATTGCTACGATACGTAGACATCTGCAAACGCTATTTCCTTGCAAGGAAGTGTCGCATTTACTTTCATTTGAATCGTAGACGAGGAATGCATAACACTTCGCAATGAATATTATATCTTATCATGAAACATAGATATGAGATGCAATATCTCGTTTGAAGAAGCATTTGAACTCTATTGCTACGATAGGTAGACATCTGCAAACCCTATTTCCATGCAAGGAAGTGTCGCATTTACATTCATTTGAAGTGTAGAAGAGGAATACATGACACTTCGCAAATCATATTATATCTTACCATGAAACATAGAAATGAGATGCGATATCGCGTTTTAAGAAGCATTAGAACTCTATTGCTACGATAGGTAGACATCTGCAAACGTTATTTCCTTGCAAGCAAGTGTCGCATTTACATTCATTTGAAGTGTAGACGAGGAATACATAACACTTCGCAAATCATATTATATCTTACCATGAAACATAGAAATGAGATGCGATATCGCGTTTTAAGAAGCATTAGAACTCTATCGCTACGATACCTAGACATCTGCAGACGCTATTTCCTAGCGAGGAAGTGTCGCATTTACATTCATTTGAAGTGTAGACGAGGAATACATAACACTTCGCAAATAATATTATATCTTACCATGAAACATAGAAATAAGATACGGTATCGCGTTTTAAGAATCATAGGAACACTATTGCTACGATACGTAGACATCTGCAAACGCTATTTCCTAGCGAGGAAGTGTCGCATTCACATTCATTTGAAGTGTAGACGAGGAATACATAACGCTTCTCAAATCATATTATATCTTACCATGAAACATAGAAATGAGATGCGATATCGCGTTATAAGAAGCATTAGAAATCTATTGCTACGACACGTAGAAATCTGCAAACGCTATTTCCTTGCAAGGAAGTGTCGCATTCACATTCCTTTGAAGTGTAGACGAGGAATACATAACACTTCGCAAATCATATTATATCTTACCATGAAACATAGAAATGAGATGCGATATCGCGTTTTAAGAATCATAAGAACTCTATTGCTACAATACGTAGACATCCGCAAACGCTATTTCCTAGCGAGGAAGTGTCGCATTCACATTCATTTGAAGTGTAGACGAGGAATACATAACACTTCGCAAATCATATTATATCTTACCATGAAACATAGAAATGAGATGCGATATCGCGTTTTAAGAAGCATTAGAACTCTATGGCTACGATACCTAGACATCTGCAGACGCTATTTCCTTGCAAGGAAGTGTCGCATTTACTTTCGTTTGAATCGTAGACGAGGAGTGCATAACACTTCGCAATGAATATTACATCTTGCCATGAAACATAGAAATGAGATGCGACATCGCGTTTTAAGAAGCATTACAACTCTATTGCTACGAAACGTAGACATCTGCAAACGCTATTTCCTTGCAAGGAAGTGTCGCATTTACATTCATTTGAATCGTAGACGAGGAATGCATAACACTTCGCAATGAATATTATATCTTATCATTAAACATAGATATGAGATGCAATATCTCGTTTTAAGAAGCATTTGAACTCTATTGCTACGATACCTAGATATTTGCAGACGCTATTTCCTAGCAAGGAAGTGTCGCATTTACATTCATTTGAAGTGTAGACGAGGAATACATGGCACTTCGCAAATCATATTATATCTTACCATGAAACATAGAATTGAGATGCGATATCGCGATCTAAGAAGCGTTAGAACTCTATTGCTACGATACCTAGACATCTGCAAACGCTATTTCCTAGCGAGGAAGTGTCGCATTCACATTCATTTGAAGTGTAGACGGGGAATACATGACACTTCGCAAATCATATTATATCTTACCATGAAACATAGAAATGAGATGCGATTTCGCGTTTTAAGAATCATATGAACTCTATTGCTACGATACGTAGACATCTGCAAACGCTATTTCCTAGCGAGGAAGTATCGCATTCACATTCATTTGAAGTGTAGACGAGGAATACATAACACTTCGCAAATCATGTTATATCTTACCATGAAACATAGAAATGAGATGCGATATCGCGTTTTAAGAATCATATGAACTCTATTGCTACGATACGTAGACATCTGCAAACGCTATTTCCTTGCAAGGAAGTGTCGCATTTACTTTCATTTGAATCGTAGACGAGGAATGCATAACACTTCGCAATGAATATTATATCTTATCATGAAACATAGATATGAGATGCAATATCTCGTTTGAAGAAGCATTTGAACTCTATTGCTACGATAGGTAGACATCTGCAAACCCTATTTCCATGCAAGGAAGTGTCGCATTTACATTCATTTGAAGTGTAGAAGAGGAATACATGACACTTCGCAAATCATATTATATCTTACCATGAAACATAGAAATGAGATGCGATATCGCGTTTTAAGAAGCATTAGAACTCTATTGCTACGATAGGTAGACATCTGCAAACGTTATTTCCTTGCAAGCAAGTGTCGCATTTACATTCATTTGAAGTGTAGACGAGGAATACATAACACTTCGCAAATCATATTATATCTTACCATGAAACATAGAAATGAGATGCGATATCGCGTTTTAAGAAGCATTAGAACTCTATCGCTACGATACCTAGACATCTGCAGACGCTATTTCCTAGCGAGGAAGTGTCGCATTTACATTCATTTGAAGTGTAGACGAGGAATACATAACACTTCGCAAATAATATTATATCTTACCATGAAACATAGAAATAAGATACGGTATCGCGTTTTAAGAATCATAGGAACACTATTGCTACGATACGTAGACATCTGCAAACGCTATTTCCTAGCGAGGAAGTGTCGCATTCACATTCATTTGAAGTGTAGACGAGGAATACATAACGCTTCTCAAATCATATTATATCTTACCATGAAACATAGAAATGAGATGCGATATCGCGTTATAAGAAGCATTAGAAATCTATTGCTACGACACGTAGAAATCTGCAAACGCTATTTCCTTGCAAGGAAGTGTCGCATTCACATTCCTTTGAAGTGTAGACGAGGAATACATAACACTTCGCAAATCATATTATATCTTACCATGAAACATAGAAATGAGATGCGATATCGCGTTTTAAGAATCATAAGAACTCTATCGCTACGATACCTAGACATCTGCAGACGCTATTTCCTAGCGAGGAAGTGTCGCATTTACATTCATTTGAAGTGTAGACGAGGAATACATAACACTTCGCAAATAATATTATATCTTACCATGAAACATAGAAATAAGATACGGTATCGCGTTTTAAGAATCATAGGAACACTATTGCTACGATACGTAGACATCTGCAAACGCTATTTCCTAGCGAGGAAGTGTCGCATTCACATTCATTTGAAGTGTAGACGAGGAATACATAACGCTTCTCAAATCATATTATATCTTACCATGAAACATAGAAATGAGATGCGATATCGCGTTATAAGAAGCATTAGAAATCTATTGCTACGACACGTAGAAATCTGCAAACGCTATTTCCTTGCAAGGAAGTGTCGCATTCACATTCCTTTGAAGTGTAGACGAGGAATACATAACACTTCGCAAATCATATTATATCTTACCATGAAACATAGAAATGAGATGCGATATCGCGTTTTAAGAATCATAAGAACTCTATTGCTACAATACGTAGACATCCGCAAACGCTATTTCCTAGCGAGGAAGTGTCGCATTCACATTCATTTGAAGTGTAGACGAGGAATACATAACACTTCGCAAATCATATTATATCTTACCATGAAACATAGAAATGAGATGCGATATCGCGTTTTAAGAAGCATTAGAACTCTATGGCTACGATACCTAGACATCTGCAGACGCTATTTCCTTGCAAGGAAGTGTCGCATTTACTTTCGTTTGAATCGTAGACGAGGAGTGCATAACACTTCGCAATGAATATTACATCTTGCCATGAAACATAGAAATGAGATGCGACATCGCGTTTTAAGAAGCATTACAACTCTATTGCTACGAAACGTAGACATCTGCAAACGCTATTTCCTTGCAAGGAAGTGTCGCATTTACATTCATTTGAATCGTAGACGAGGAATGCATAACACTTCGCAATGAATATTATATCTTATCATTAAACATAGATATGAGATGCAATATCTCGTTTTAAGAAGCATTTGAACTCTATTGCTACGATACCTAGATATTTGCAGACGCTATTTCCTAGCAAGGAAGTGTCGCATTTACATTCATTTGAAGTGTAGACGAGGAATACATGGCACTTCGCAAATCATATTATATCTTACCATGAAACATAGAATTGAGATGCGATATCGCGATCTAAGAAGCGTTAGAACTCTATTGCTACGATACCTAGACATCTGCAAACGCTATTTCCTAGCGAGGAAGTGTCGCATTCACATTCATTTGAAGTGTAGACGGGGAATACATGACACTTCGCAAATCATATTATATCTTACCATGAAACATAGAAATGAGATGCGATTTCGCGTTTTAAGAATCATATGAACTCTATTGCTACGATACGTAGACATCTGCAAACGCTATTTCCTAGCGAGGAAGTATCGCATTCACATTCATTTGAAGTGTAGACGAGGAATACATAACACTTCGCAAATCATGTTATATCTTACCATGAAACATAGAAATGAGATGCGATATCGCGTTTTAAGAATCATATGAACTCTATTGCTACGATACGTAGACATCTGCAAACGCTATTTCCTTGCAAGGAAGTGTCGCATTTACATTCATTTGAATCGTAGACGAGGAATGAATAACACTTCGCAATGAATATTATATCTTATCATTAAACATAGATATGAGATGCAATATCTCGTTTTAAGAAGCATTTGAACTCTATTGCTACGATACCTAGATATTTGCAGACGCTATTTCCTAGCAAGGAAGTGTCGCATTTACATTCATTTGAAGTGTAGACGAGGAATACATGGCACTTCGCAAATCATATTATATCTTACCATGAAACATAGAAATGAGATGCGATATCGCGTTCTAAGAAGCGTTAGAACTCTATTGCTACGATACCTAGACATCTGCAGACGCTATTTCCTAGCAAGGAAGTGTCGCATTTACATTCATTTGAAGTGTAGACGAGGAATACATGACACTTCGCAAATCATATTATATCTTACCATGAAACATAGAAATGAGATGCGATTTCGCGTTTTAAGAATCATATGAACTCTATTGCTACGATACGTAGACATCTGCAAACGCTATTTCCTAGCGAGGAAGTATCGCATTCACATTCATTTGAAGTGTAGACGAGGAATACAAAACACTTCGCAAATCATGTTATATCTTACCATGAAACATAGAAATGAGATGCGATATCGCGTTTTAAGAATCATATGAACTCTATTGCTACGATACGTAGACATCTGCAAACGCTACTTCCTTGCAAGGAAGTGTCGCATTTACTTTCATTTGAATCGTAGACGGGGAATGCATAACACTTCGCAATGTATATTATATCTTATCATGAAACATAGATATGAGATGCAATATCTCGTTTTAAGAATCATAAGAACACTATTGCTACGATACGTAGATCTGCAAACGCTATTTCCTTGCAAGGAAGTGTCGCATTTACATTCATTTGAAGTGTAGACGAGGAATACATAACACTTCGCAAATCATATTATATCTTACCATGAAACATAGAAATGAGATGCGATATCTCGTTTTAAGAAGCATTTGATCTCTATTGCTTCGATACGTAGACATCTGCAGACGCTATTTCCTTGTAAGGAAGTGTCGCATTTACATTCATTTGAATCGTAGACGAGGAATGCATAGCACTTCGCAAATCATATTATATCTTACCATGAAACATAGAAATGAGGTGCGATATCGCGTTTTAAGAAGCATTAGAACTCTATTGCTACGGTACCTAGACATCTGCAGACGCTATTTCCTAGCAAGGAAGTGTCGCATTTACATTCATTTGAAGTGTAGACGAGGAATACATAACACTTCGCAAATCATATTATATCTTACCATGAAACATAGAAATGAGATGCGATATCGCGTTTTAAGAAGCATTAGAACTCTATCGCTACGATACCTAGACATCTGCAGACGCTATTTCCTAGCGAGGAAGTGTCGCATTTACATTCATTTGAAGTGTAGACGAGGAATACATAACACTTCGCAAATAATATTATATCTTACCATGAAACATAGAAATAAGATACGGTATCGCGTTTTAAGAATCATAGGAACACTATTGCTACGATACGTAGACATCTGCAAACGCTATTTCCTAGCGAGGAAGTGTCGCATTCACATTCATTTGAAGTGTAGACGAGGAATACATAACGCTTCTCAAATCATATTATATCTTACCATGAAACATAGAAATGAGATGCGATATCGCGTTATAAGAAGCATTAGAAATCTATTGCTACGACACGTAGAAATCTGCAAACGCTATTTCCTTGCAAGGAAGTGTCGCATTCACATTCCTTTGAAGTGTAGACGAGGAATACATAACACTTCGCAAATCATATTATATCTTACCATGAAACATAGAAATGAGATGCGATATCGCGTTTTAAGAAGTATTAGAAATCTATTGCTACAATACGTAGACATCTGCAAACGCTATTTCCTTGCAAGGAAGTGTCGCATTTGCATTCATTTGAAGTGTAGACGAGGAATACATAACACTTCACAAATCATATTATATTTTACCATGAAACATAGAAATGAGATGCGATATCGCGTTTTAAGAAGCATTAGAAATCTATTGCTACGATACGTAGACATCTGCAAACGCTATTTCCTAGCGAGGAAGTGTCGCATTCACATTCCTTTGAAGTGTAGACGAGGAATACATAACACTTCGCAAATCATATTATATCTTACCATGAAACATAGAAATGAGATGCGATATCGCGTTTTAAGAATCATATGAACTCTATTGCTACGATACGTAGACATCTGCAAACGCTATTTCCTTGCAAGGAAGTGTCGCATTTACTTTCATTTGAATCGTAGACGAGGAATGCATAACACTTCGCAATGAATATTATATCTTATCATGAAACATAGATATGAGATGCAATATCTCGTTTGAAGAAGCATTTGAACTCTATTGCTACGATAGGTAGACATCTGCAAACCCTATTTCCATGCAAGGAAGTGTCGCATTTACATTCATTTGAAGTGTAGAAGAGGAATACATGACACTTCGCAAATCATATTATATCTTACCATGAAACATAGAAATGAGATGCGATATCGCGTTTTAAGAAGCATTAGAACTCTATTGCTACGATAGGTAGACATCTGCAAACGTTATTTCCTTGCAAGCAAGTGTCGCATTTACATTCATTTGAAGTGTAGACGAGGAATACATAACACTTCGCAAATCATATTATATCTTACCATGAAACATAGAAATGAGATGCGATATCGCGTTTTAAGAAGCATTAGAACTCTATCGCTACGATACCTAGACATCTGCAGACGCTATTTCCTAGCGAGGAAGTGTCGCATTTACATTCATTTGAAGTGTAGACGAGGAATACATAACACTTCGCAAATAATATTATATCTTACCATGAAACATAGAAATAAGATACGGTATCGCGTTTTAAGAATCATAGGAACACTATTGCTACGATACGTAGACATCTGCAAACGCTATTTCCTAGCGAGGAAGTGTCGCATTCACATTCATTTGAAGTGTAGACGAGGAATACATAACGCTTCTCAAATCATATTATATCTTACCATGAAACATAGAAATGAGATGCGATATCGCGTTATAAGAAGCATTAGAAATCTATTGCTACGACACGTAGAAATCTGCAAACGCTATTTCCTTGCAAGGAAGTGTCGCATTCACATTCCTTTGAAGTGTAGACGAGGAATACATAACACTTCGCAAATCATATTATATCTTACCATGAAACATAGAAATGAGATGCGATATCGCGTTTTAAGAATCATAAGAACTCTATTGCTACAATACGTAGACATCCGCAAACGCTATTTCCTAGCGAGGAAGTGTCGCATTCACATTCATTTGAAGTGTAGACGAGGAATACATAACACTTCGCAAATCATATTATATCTTACCATGAAACATAGAAATGAGATGCGATATCGCGTTTTAAGAAGCATTAGAACTCTATGGCTACGATACCTAGACATCTGCAGACGCTATTTCCTTGCAAGGAAGTGTCGCATTTACTTTCGTTTGAATCGTAGACGAGGAGTGCATAACACTTCGCAATGAATATTACATCTTTCCATGAAACATAGAAATGAGATGCGACATCGCGTTTTAAGAAGCATTACAACTCTATTGCTACGAAACGTAGACATCTGCAAACGCTATTTCCTTGCAAGGAAGTGTCGCATTTACATTCATTTGAATCGTAGACGAGGAATGCATAACACTTCGCAATGAATATTATATCTTATCATTAAACATAGATATGAGATGCAATATCTCGTTTTAAGAAGCATTTGAACTCTATTGCTACGATACCTAGATATTTGCAGACGCTATTTCCTAGCAAGGAAGTGTCGCATTTACATTCATTTGAAGTGTAGACGAGGAATACATGGCACTTCGCAAATCATATTATATCTTACCATGAAACATAGAATTGAGATGCGATATCGCGATCTAAGAAGCGTTAGAACTCTATTGCTACGATACCTAGACATCTGCAAACGCTATTTCCTAGCGAGGAAGTGTCGCATTCACATTCATTTGAAGTGTAGACGGGGAATACATGACACTTCGCAAATCATATTATATCTTACCATGAAACATAGAAATGAGATGCGATTTCGCGTTTTAAGAATCATATGAACTCTATTGCTACGATACGTAGACATCTGCAAACGCTATTTCCTAGCGAGGAAGTATCGCATTCACATTCATTTGAAGTGTAGACGAGGAATACATAACACTTCGCAAATCATGTTATATCTTACCATGAAACATAGAAATGAGATGCGATATCGCGTTTTAAGAATCATATGAACTCTATTGCTACGATACGTAGACATCTGCAAACGCTATTTCCTTGCAAGGAAGTGTCGCATTTACATTCATTTGAATCGTAGACGAGGAATGAATAACACTTCGCAATGAATATTATATCTTATCATTAAACATAGATATGAGATGCAATATCTCGTTTTAAGAAGCATTTGAACTCTATTGCTACGATACCTAGATATTTGCAGACGCTATTTCCTAGCAAGGAAGTGTCGCATTTACATTCATTTGAAGTGTAGACGAGGAATACATGGCACTTCGCAAATCATATTATATCTTACCATGAAACATAGAAATGAGATGCGATATCGCGTTCTAAGAAGCGTTAGAACTCTATTGCTACGATACCTAGACATCTGCAGACGCTATTTCCTAGCAAGGAAGTGTCGCATTTACATTCATTTGAAGTGTAGACGAGGAATACATGACACTTCGCAAATCATATTATATCTTACCATGAAACATAGAAATGAGATGCGATTTCGCGTTTTAAGAATCATATGAACTCTATTGCTACGATACGTAGACATCTGCAAACGCTATTTCCTAGCGAGGAAGTATCGCATTCACATTCATTTGAAGTGTAGACGAGGAATACAAAACACTTCGCAAATCATGTTATATCTTACCATGAAACATAGAAATGAGATGCGATATCGCGTTTTAAGAATCATATGAACTCTATTGCTACGATACGTAGACATCTGCAAACGCTACTTCCTTGCAAGGAAGTGTCGCATTTACTTTCATTTGAATCGTAGACGGGGAATGCATAACACTTCGCAATGTATATTATATCTTATCATGAAACATAGATATGAGATGCAATATCTCGTTTTAAGAATCATAAGAACACTATTGCTACGATACGTAGATCTGCAAACGCTATTTCCTTGCAAGGAAGTGTCGCATTTACATTCATTTGAAGTGTAGACGAGGAATACATAACACTTCGCAAATCACATTGTATCTTACCATGAACCATAGAAATGAGATGCGATATCACGTTCAAAGAAACATAAGAACACTATTGCTACGATACGTAGACATCTGCAAACGCTATTTACTTGCAAGGAAGTGTCGCATTTACATTCATTTGAATCGTAGACGAGGAATGCATAACACTTCGCAATGAATATTGTATCTTATCATTAAACATAGATGTGAGATGCAATATCTCGTTTTAAGAAGCATTACAACTCTATTGCTACAATACCTAGACATCTGCAGACGCTATTTCCTAGCAAGGAAGTGTCGCATTTACATTCATTTGAAGTGTAGACGAGGAATACATGACACTTCGCAAATCATATTATATCTTACCATGAAAAATAGAAATGAGATGCGATATCGCGTTTTAAGAATCATAAGAACTCTATTGCTACGATACGTAGACATCTGCAAACGCTATTTCCTTGCAAGGAAGTGTCGCATTTACATTCATTTGAATCGTAGACGAGGAATGAATAACACTTCGCAATGAATATTATATCTTATCATTAAACATAGATATGAGATGCAATATCTCGTTTTAAGAAGCATTTGAACTCTATTGCTACGATACCTAGATATTTGCAGACGCTATTTCCTTGCAAGGAAGTGTCGCATTTACATTCATTTGAATCGTAGACGAGGAATGCATGGCACTTCGCAAATCATATTATATCTTACCATGAAACATAGAATTGAGATGCGATATCGCGTTCTAAGAAGCGTTAGAACTCTATTGCTACGATACGTAGACATCTGCAAACGCTATTTCCTAGCGAGGAAGTATCGCATTCACATTCATTTGAAGTGTAGACGAGGAATACATAACACTTCGCAAATCATGTTATATCTTACCATGAAACATAGAAATGAGATGCGATATCTCGTTTTAAGACGCATTTGATCTCTATTGCTTCGATACGTAGACATCTGCAAACGCTATTTCCTTGCAAGGAAGTGTCGCATTTACATTCATTTGAATCGTAGACGAGGAATGCATAACACTTCGCAATGAATGTTATATCTTATCATGAAACATAGATATGAGATGCAATATCTCGTTTTAAGAAGCATTTGAACTCTATTGCTACGATACGTAGACATCTGCAAACGCTATTTCCTTGCAAGGAAGTGTCGCATTTACATTCATTTGAATCGTAGACGAGGAATGCATAACACTTCGCAATGAATGTTATATCTTATCATGAAACATAGATATGAGATGCAATATCTCGTTTTAAGAAGCATTTGAACTCTATTGCTACGATACGTAGATATCTGCAAACGCTATTTCCTTGCAAGGAAGTGTCGCATTTATATTCATTTGAATCGTAGACGAGGAATGCATAACACTTCGCAAATCATATTATATCTTACCATGAAACATAGAAATGAGATGCGATATCGCGTTTTAAGAATCATAAGAACTCTATTGCTACGATACGTAGACATCTGCAAACGCTATTTCCTTGCAAGGAGGTGTCGTAATTACATTCATTTGAAGTGTAGACGAGGAATACATAACACTTCGCAAATCATATTATATCTTACCATGAAACATAGAAATGAGATGCGATATCTCGTTTTAAGAAGCATTTGATCTCTATTGCTTCGATACGTAGACATCTGCAGACGCTATTTCCTTGTAAGGAAGTGTCGCATTTACATTTATTTGAACCGTAGACGAGGAATGCATAACACTTCGCAATGAATATTATATCTTATCATGAAACATAGATATGAGATGCAATATCTCGTTTTAAGAAGCATTTGAACTCTATTGCTACGATACGTAGACATCTGCAAACGCTGTTTCCTTCCAAGGAAGTGTCGCATTTACATTCATTTGAATCGTAGACGAGGAATGCATAGCACTTCGCAAATCATATTATATCTTACCATGAAACATAGAAATGAGGTGCGATATCGCGTTTTAAGAAGCATTAGAACTCTATTGCTACGGTACCTAGACATCTGCAGACGCTATTTCCTAGCAAGGAAGTGTCGCATTTACATTCATTTGAAGTGTAGACGAGGAATACATAACACTTCGGAAATCATGATATATCTTACCATGAAACATAGAAATGAGATGCGATATCGCGTTTTAAGTATCATATGAACTCTATTGCTACGATACGTAGACATCTGGAATCGTTATTTACTTGCAAGGAAGTGTCGCATTTACTTTCATTTGAATCGTAGACGAGGAGTGCATAACACTTCGCAATGAATATTACATCTTGCCATGAAACATAGAAATGAGATGCGATATCACGTTTTAAGAAGCATTACAACTCTATTGCTACGATACGTAGACATCTGCAAACGCTATTTCCTTGCAAGGAAGTGTCGCATTTACTTTCATTTGAATCGTAGACGAGGAATGTATAACACTTCGCAATGAATATTATATCTTATTATGAAACATAGATATGAGATGCAATATCTCGTTTTAAGAAGCATGTGAACTCTATTGCTACGATACCTAGACATCTGCAAACGCTATTTCCTTGCAAGGAAGTGTCGCATTTACTTTCATTTGAATCGTGGACGAGGAATGCATAACACTTCGCAATGAATATTATATCTTATCATGAAACATAGATATGAGATGCAATATCTCGTTTTAAGAAGCATTTGAACTCAATTGCTACGATACGTAGACATCTGCAAACGCTATTTCCTTCCAAGGAAGTGTCGCATTTACATTCATTTGAATCGTAGACGAGGAAAGCATAGCACTTCGCAATGAATGTTATATCTTATCATGAAACATAGATATGAGATGCAATATATCGTTTTAAGATGCATTTGAAATCTATTGCTACGATACCTAGACATTTGCAGACGCCATTTCCTAGCAAGGAAGTGCCGCATATACATTCATTTGAAGTGTAGACGAGGAATGCATAACACTTCGCAATGAATGTTATATCTTATCATGAAACATAGATATGAGATGCAATATCTCGTTTTAAGAAGCATCAGAAAGCTATTGCTACGACACGTAGGCATCTGCAAACGCTATTTTCTAGCGAGGAAGTATCGCATTCACATTCATCTGAAGTGTAGACGAGGAATACATAACACTTCGCAAATCATGTTATATCTTACCATGAAACATAGAAATGAGATGCGATATCGCGTTTTAAGAATCATATGAACTCTATTGCTACGATACGTAGACATCTGCAAACGCTACTTCCTTGCAAGGAAGTGTCGCATTTACTTTCATTTGAATCGTAGACGAGGAATGCATAACACTTCGCAATGTATGTTATATCTTATCATGAAACATAGATATGAGATGCAATATCTCGTTTTAAGAAGCATGTGAACTCTATTGCTACGATACCTAGACATCTGCAAACGCTATTTCCTTGCAAGGAAGTGTCGCATTTACTTTCATTTGAATCGTGGACGAGGAATGCATAACACTTCGCAATGAATATTATATCTTATCATGAAACATAGATATGAGATGCAATATCTCGTTTTAAGTAGCATTTGAACTCTATTGCTACGATACGTAGACATCTGCAAACGCTATTTCCTAGCGAGGAAGTATCGCATTCACATTGATTTGAAGTGTAGACGAGGAATACATAACACTTCGCAAATCATATTATATCTTACCATGAAACATAGAAATGAGATGCGATATCTCGTTTTAAGACGCAATTGATCTCTATTGCTTCGATACGTAGACATCTGCAAACGCTATTTCTTTGCAAGGAAGTGTCGCATTTATATTCATTTGAAGTGTAGACGAGGAATACATGACACTTCGCAAATCATATTATATCTTACCATGAAACATAGAAATGAGATGCGATATCGCGTTTAAGAAGCATTAGAAAGCTATTGCTACGATACGCAGACATCTGCAAACGCCATTTCCTAGCGAGGAAGTATCGCATTCACACTCATTAGAAGTGTAGACGGGGAATACAGAACACTTCGCAAATCATGATATATCTTACCATGAAACATAGAAATGAGATGCGATATCGCGATTTAAGTATCATATGAACTCTATTGCTACGATACGTAGACATCTGCAATCGTTATTTCCTTGCAAGGAAGTGTCGCATTTACTTTCATTTGAATCGTAGACGAGGAGTGCATAACACTTCGCAATGAATATTACATCTTACCATGAAACATAGAAATGAGATGCGATATCGCATTTTAAGAAGCATTACAACTCTATTGCTACGACACGTAGACATCTGGAAACGCTATTTCCTTGCAAGGAAGTGTCGGATTTACATTCATTTGAATCGTAGACGAGGAATGCATAACACTTCGCAATGAATATTATATCTTATCATGAAACATAGATATGAGATGCAATAACTCGTTTTAAGAAGCATTTGAACTCTATTGCTACGATACCTAGACATCTGCAGACGCTATTTCCTAGCAAGGAAGTGTCGCATTTACATTCATTTGAAGTGTAGAAGAGGAATACATGACACTTCGCAAATCATATTATATCTTACCATGAAACATAGAAATGAGATGCGATATCGCGTTTTAAGAATCATAAGAACACTATTGCTACGATACGTAGACATCTGCAAACGCTATTTCCTAGCGAGGAAGTATCGCATTCACATTCATTTGAAGTGTAGACGAGGAATACATAACACTACGCAAATCATATTATATCTTACCATGAAACATAGAAATGAGATGCGATATCTCGTTTTAAGAAGCATTTGATCTCTATTGCTTCGATACGTAGACATCTGCAAACGCTATTTCCTAGCGAGGAAGTATCGCATTCACATTCATTTGAAGTGTAGACGAGAAATACATAACGTTTCGCAAATCATGTTATATCTTACCATGAAACATAGAAATGAGATGCGATATCGCGTTTTAAGAATCATATGAACTCTATTGCTACGATACGTAGACATCTGCAAACGCTATTTCCTTGCAAGGAAGTGTCGCATTTACACTCATTTGAATCGTAGACGAGGAATGCATAACACTTCGCAATGAATATTATATCTTATCATGAAACATAGATATGAGATGCAATATCTCGTTTTAAGAGGCATTTGAACTCCATTACTTCGATACGTAGACATTTGCAAACGCTATTTCTTTGCAAAGAAGTTTCGCATTTACATTCATTTGAAGTGTAGACGAGGAATATATAACACTTCGCAAATCATATTATATCTTACCATGAAACATAGAAATGAGATGCGATATCTCGTTTTAAGACGCATTTGATCTCTATTGCTTCGATACGTAGACATCTGCAAACGCTATTTCCTTGCAAGGAAGTGTCGCATTTACATTCATTTGAATCGTAGAGGAGGAATGCATAACACTTCGCAATGAATGTTATGTCTTATCATGAAACATAGATATGAGATGCAATATCTCGTTTTAAGAAGCATTTGAACTCTATTGCTACGATACGTAGACATCTGCAAACGCTATTTCCTTGCAAGGAAGTGTCGCATTTATATTCATTTGAATCGTAGACGAGGAATGCATAACACTTCGCAAATCATATTATATCTTACCATGAAACATAGAAATGAGATGCGATATCGCGTTTTAAGCAGCATTAGAACTCTATTGCTACGGTACCTAGACATCTGCAGACGCTATTTCCTAGCAAGGAAGTGTCGCATTTACATTCATTTGAAGTGTAGACGAGGAATACATGACACTTCGCAAATCATATTATATCTTACCATGACACATAGAAATGAGAAGCGATATCGCGTTATAAGAAGCATTAGAAAGCTATTGCTACGATACGCAGACATCTGCAAACGCTATTTCCTAGCGAGGAAGTATCGCATTCACACTCATTTGAAGTGTAGACGAGGAATACATAACACATCGCAAATCATATTATATCTTACCATGAAACATAGAAATGAGATGCGATATCTCGTTTTAAGAAGCATTTGATCTCTATTCCTTCGATACGTAGACATCTGCAAACGCTATTTCCTTGTAAGGAAGTGTCGCATTTACATTTATTTGAATCGTAGACGAGGAATGCATAACACTTCGCAATGAATATTATATCTCATCATGAAACATAGATATGAGATGCAATATCTCGTTTTAAGAAGCATTTGAACTCTATTGCTACGATACGTAGATATCTGCAAACGCTATTTCCTTGCAAGGAAGTGTCGCATTTACATTCATTTGAATCGTAGACGAGGAATGCATAACACTTCGCAAATCATATTATATCTTACCATGAAACATAGAAATGAGATGCGATATCGCGTTCTAAGAAGCGTTAGAACTCTATTGCTACGATACCTAGACATCTGCAGACGCTATTTCCTAGCAAGGAAGTGTCGCATTTACATTCATTTGAAGTGTAGACGAGGAATACATGACACTCCGCAAATCATATTATATCTTACCAAGAAACATAGAAATGAGATGCGATATCGCGTTTTAAGAAGCATTAGAAAGCTATTGCTACGATACGTAGACATCTGCAAACGCTATTTCCTTGCAAGGAAGTGTCGCATTTACATTCATTTGAATCGTAGACGAGGAATGCATAACACTTCGCAATGAATATTATATCTTATCATGAAACATAGATATGAGATGCAATATCTAGTTTTAAGAAGCATTTGAACTCTATTGCTACGATACCTAGACATTTGCAGACGCCATTTCCTAGCAAGGAAGTGCCGCATATACATTCATTTGAAGTGTAGACGAGGAATGCATAACACTTCGCAATGAATGTTATATCTTATCATGAAACATAGATATGAGATGCAATATCTCGTTTTAAGAAGCATCAGAAAGCTATTGCTACGACACGTAGACATCTGCAAACGCTATTTTCTAGCGAGGAAGTATCGCATTCACATTCATCTGAAGTGTAGACGAGGAATACATAACACTTCGCAAATCATGTTATATCTTACCATGAAACATAGAAATGAGATGCGATATCGCGTTTTAAGAATCATATGAACTCTATTGCTACGATACGTAGACATCTGCAAACGCTACTTCCTTGCAAGGAAGTGTCGCATTTACTTTCATTTGAATCGTAGACGAGGAATGCATAACACTTCGCAATATATGTTATATCTTATCATGAAACATAGATATGAGATGCAATATCTCGTTTTAAGAAGCATGTGAACTCTATTGCTACGATACCTAGACATCTGCAAACGCTATTTCCTTGCAAGGAAGTGTCGCATTTACTTTCATTTGAATCGTGGACGAGGAATGCATAACACTTCGCAATGAATATTATATCTTATCATGAAACATAGATATGAGATGCAATATCTCGTTTTAAGAAGCATTTGAACTCTATTGCTACGATACGTAGACATCTGCAAACGCTATTTCCTAGCGAGGAAGTATCGCATTCACATTGATTTGAAGTGTAGACGAGGAATACATAACACTTCGCAAATCATATTATATCTTACCATGAAACACAGAAATGAGATGCGATATCTCGTTTTAAGACGCAATTGATCTCTATTGCTTCGATACGTAGACATCTGCAAACGCTATTTCTTTGCAAGGAAGTTTCGCATTTACATTCATTTGAAGTGTAGACGAGGAATATATAACACTTCGCAAATCATATTATATCTTACCATGAAACATAGAAATGAGATGCGATCTCTCGTTTTAAGACGCATTTGATCTCTATTGCTTCGATACGTAGACATCTGCAAACGCTATTTCCTTGCAAGGAAGTGTCGCATTTACATTCATTTGAATCGTAGAGGAGGAATGCATAACACTTCGCAATGAATGTTATGTCTTATCATGAAACATAGATATGAGATGCAATATCTCGTTTTAAGAAGCATTTGAACTCTATTGCTACGATACGTAGACATCTGCAAACGCTATTTCCTTGCAAGGAAGTGTCGCATTTATATTCATTTGAATCGTAGACGAGGAATGCATAACACTTCGCAAATCATATTATATCTTACCATGAAACATAGAAATGAGATGCGATATCGCGTTTTAAGCAGCATTAGAACTCTATTGCTACGGTACCTAGACATCTGCAGACGCTATTTCCTAGCAAGGAAGTGTCGCATTTACATTCATTTGAAGTGTAGACGAGGAATACATGACACTTCGCAAATCATATTATATCTTACCATGACACATAGAAATGAGAAGCGATATCGCGTTATAAGAAGCATTAGAAAGCTATTGCTACGATACGCAGACATCTGCAAACGCTATTTCCTAGCGAGGAAGTATCGCATTCACACTCATTTGAAGTGTAGACGAGGAATACATAACACATCGCAAATCATATTATATCTTACCATGAAACATAGAAATGAGATGCGATATCTCGTTTTAAGAAGCATTTGATCTCTATTCCTTCGATACGTAGACATCTGCAAACGCTATTTCCTTGTAAGGAAGTGTCGCATTTACATTTATTTGAATCGTAGACGAGGAATGCATAACACTTCGCAAATCATATTATATCTTACCATGAAACATAGAAATGAGATGCGATATCGCGTTCTAAGAAGCGTTAGAACTCTATTGCTACGATACCTAGACATCTGCAGACGCTATTTCCTAGCAAGGAAGTGTCGCATTTACATTCATTTGAAGTGTAGACGAGGAATACATGACACTCCGCAAATCATATTATATCTTACCAAGAAACATAGAAATGAGATGCGATATCGCGTTTTAAGAAGCATTAGAAAGCTATTGCTACGATACGTAGACATCTGCAAACGCTATTTCCTTGCAAGGAAGTGTCGCATTTACATTCATTTGAATCGTAGACGAGGAATGCATAACACTTCGCAATGAATATTATATCTTATCATGAAACATAGATATGAGATGCAATATCTAGTTTTAAGAAGCATTTGAACTCTATTGCTTCGATACGTAGACATCAGCAAACGCTATTCCCTTGCAAGGAAGTGTCGCATTTACATTCATTTGAAGTGTAGAGGAGGAATACATAACAGTTCGCAAATCATATTACATCTTACCATGAAACATAGAAATGAGATGCTATATCGCGTTTTAAGGAGCATTAGAACTCTATCGCTACGATACCTAGACATCTGCAGACGCTATTTCCTAGCAAGGAAGTGCCGCATATACATTCATTTGAAGTGTAGACGAGGAATACATAACACTTCGCAATGAATGTTATATCTTATCATGAAACATAGATATGAGATGCAATATCTCGTTTTAAGAAGCATCAGAAAGCTATTGCTACGATACGTAGACATCTGCAAACGCTATTTCCTAGCGAGGAAGTATCGCATTCACATTCATTTGAAGTGTAGACGAGGAATACATGACACTTCGCAAATCATATTATATCTTACCATGAAACATAGAAATGAGATGCGATATCGCGTATTAAGAAGCATTAGAAAGCTATTGCTACGATACGCAGACATCTGCAAACGCTATTTCCTAGCGAGGAAGTATCGCATTGACACTCATTTGAAGTGTAGACGGGGAATACATAACACTTCGCAAATCATGATATATCTTACCATGAAACATAGAAATGAGATGCGACATCGCGTTTTAAGTATCATATGAACTCTATTGCTACGATACGTAGACATCTGCAATCGTTATTTCCTTGCAAGGAAGTGTCGCATTTACTTTCATTTGAATCGTAGACGAGGAGTGCATCACACTTCGCAATGAATATTACATCTTACTATGAAACATAGAAATGAGATGCGATATCGCGTTTTAAGAAGCACTACAACTCTATTGCTACGATACGTAGACATCTGGAAACGCTATTTCCTTGCAAGGAAGTGTCGGATTTACATTCATTTGAATCGTAGACGAGGAATGCATAACACTTCACAATGAATATTATATCTCATCATTAAACATAGATATGAGATGCAATACCTCGTTTTAAGATGCATTTGAAATATATTGCTACGATACCTAGACATTTGCAGACGGTATTTCCTAGCAAGGAAGTGTCGCATTTACATTCATTTGAAGTGTAGACGAGGAATACATGACACTTCGCAAATCATATTATATCTTACCATGAAACATAGAAACGAGATGCGATATCGCGTTTTAAGAAGCACTAGAACACTATTGCTACGATACGTAGACATCTGCAAACGCTATTTCCTTGCAAGGAAGTGTCGCATTTACATTCATTTGAATCGTAGACGAGGAATGCATAACACTTCGCAATGAATATTATATCTTATCATGAAACATAGATATGAGATGCAATATCTAGTTTTAAGAAGCATTTGAACTCTATTGCTTCGATACGTAGACATCAGCAAACGCTATTCCCTTGCAAGGAAGTGTCGCATTTACATTCATTTGAAGTGTAGAGGAGGAATACATAACAGTTCGCAAATCATATTACATCTTACCATGAAACATAGAAATGAGATGCTATATCGCGTTTTAAGGAGCATTAGAACTCTATCGCTACGATACCTAGACATCTGCAGACGCTATTTCCTAGCAAGGAAGTGCCGCATATACATTCATTTGAAGTGTAGACGAGGAATACATAACACTTCGCAATGAATGTTATATCTTATCATGAAACATAGATATGAGATGCAATATCTCGTTTTAAGAAGCATCAGAAAGCTATTGCTACGATACGTAGACATCTGCAAACGCTATTTCCTAGCGAGGAAGTATCGCATTCACATTCATTTGAAGTGTAGACGAGGAATACATGACACTTCGCAAATCATAATATATCTTACCATGAAACATAGAAATGAGATGCGATATCGCGTATTAAGAAGCATTAGAAAGCTATTGCTACGATACGCAGACATCTGCAAACGCTATTTCCTAGCGAGGAAGTATCGCATTGACACTCATTTGAAGTGTAGACAGGGAATACATAACACTTCGCAAATCATGATATATCTTACCATGAAACATAGAAATGAGATGCGACATCGCGTTTTAAGTATCATATGAACTCTATTGCTACGATACGTAGACATCTGCAATCGTTATTTCCTTGCAAGGAAGTGTCGCATTTACTTTCATTTGAATCGTAGACGAGGAGTGCATCACACTTCGCAATGAATATTACATCTTACTATGAAACATAGAAATGAGATGCGATATCGCGTTTTAAGAAGCATTACAACTCTATTGCTACGATACGTAGACATCTGGAAACGCTATTTCCTTGCAAGGAAGTGTCGGATTTACATTCATTTGAATCGTAGACGAGGAATGCATAACACTTCACAATGAATATTATATCTCATCATTAAACATAGATATGAGATGCAATACCTCGTTTTAAGATGCATTTGAAATATATTGCTACGATACCTAGACATTTGCAGACGGTATTTCCTAGCAAGGAAGTGTCGCATTTACATTCATTTGAAGTGTAGACGAGGAATACATGACACTTCGCAAATCATATTATATCTTACCATGAAACATAGAAACGAGATGCGATATCGCGTTTTAAGAAGCACTAGAACACTATTGCTACGATAGGTAGACATTTGCAAACGCTATTTCCTGGCAAGGAAGTGTCGCAATTACGTTCATTTGAAGTGTAGACGATGAATACATAACACTTCGCAAATCATATTATATCTTACCATGAAACATAGGAATGTGATGCGATATCGCGTTTTAAGAAGCATTAGAACACTATCGCTACGATACCTAGACATCTGCAGACGCTATTTCCTGGCAAGGAAGTGTCGCATTTACATTCAATTGAAGTGTAGACGTGGAATACATAACACTTCGCAAATCATATTATTTCTTACCATGAAACATAGAAATGAGATGCGATATCGCGTTTTAAGAATCATAAGAACACTACTGCTACGATACGTAGACATCTGCAAACGCTATTTCCTATCGAGGAAGTGTCGCATTCACATTCATTTGAAGTGTAGACGAGGAATACATTACACTTCGCAAATCATATTATATCTTACCATGAAAGATAGAAATGAGATGCGATATCGCGTTTTAAGAATCATAAGAACTCTATTGCTACGATACGTAGACAACTGCAAACGGTGTTTCCTTGCAAGGAAGTGTCGCATTTACATTCATTTAAATCGTATACGAGGATTGCATAACACTTCGCAATGAATATTATATCTTATCATGAAACATAGATATGAGATGCAATATCTCGTTTTAAGAAGCATTTGAACTCTATTGCTACGATACCTAGACATCTGCAGACGCTATTTCCTAGCAAGGAAGTGTCGCATTTCCATTCATTTGAAGTGTAGACGAGGAATACATAACACTTCGCAAATCATATTATATCTTACCATGAAACAATTGAAATGAGATGCGATATCGCGTTTTAAGAATCATAAGAACTCTATTGCTACGATACGTAGACATCTGCAAACGCTATTCCCTTGCAAGGAAGTGTCGCATTTACATTCATTTGAAGTGTAGAGGAGGAATACATAACAGTTCGCAAATCATATTACATCTTACCATGAAACATAGAAATGAGATGCTATATCGCGTTTTAAGGAGCATTAGAACTCTATCGCTACGATACCTAGACATCTGCAGACGCTATTTCCTAGCAAGGAAGTGCCGCATATACATTCATTTGAAGTGTAGACGAGGAATGCATAACACTTCGCAATGAATGTTATATCTTATCATGAAACATAGATATGAGATGCAATATCTCGTTTTAAGAAGCATCAGAAAGCTATTGCTACGATACGTAGACATCTGCAAACGCTATTTCCTAGCGAGGAGGTATCGCATTCACATTCATTTGAAGTGTAGACGAGGAATACATGACACTTCGCAAATCATATTATATCTTACCATGAAACATAGAAATGAGATGCGATATCGCGTTTTAAGAAGCATTAGAAAGCTATTGCTACGATACGCAGACATCTGCAAACGCTATTTCCTAGCGAGGAAGTATCGCATTGACACTCATTTGAAGTGTAGACGGGGAATACATAACACTTCGCAAATCATGATATATCTTACCATGAAACATAGAAATGAGATGCGACATCGCGTTTTAAGTATCATATGAACTCTATTGCTACGATACGTAGACATCTGCAATCGTTATTTCCTTGCAAGGAAGTGTCGCATTTACTTTCATTTGAATCGTAGACGAGGAGTGCATCACACTTCGCAATGAATATTACATCTTACTATGAAACATAGAAATGAGATGCGATATCGCGTTTTAAGAAGCATTACAACTCTATTGCTACGATACGTAGACATCTGGAAACGCTATTTCCTTGCAAGGAAGTGTCGGATTTACATTCATTTGAATCGTAGACGAGGAATGCATAACACTTCACAATGAATATTATATCTCATCATTAAACATAGATATGAGATGCAATACCTCGTTTTAAGATGCATTTGAAATATATTGCTACGATACCTAGACATTTGCAGACGGTATTTCCTAGCAAGGAAGTGTCGCATTTACATTCATTTGAAGTGTAGACGAGGAATACATGACACTTCGCAAATCATATTATATCTTACCATGAAACATAGAAACGAGATGCGATATCGCGTTTTAAGAAGCACTAGAACACTATTGCTACGATAGGTAGACATTTGCAAACGCTATTTCCTGGCAAGGAAGTGTCGCAATTACGTTCATTTGAAGTGTAGACGATGAATACATAACACTTCGCAAATCATATTATATCTTACCATGAAACATAGGAATGTGATGCGATATCGCGTTTTAAGAAGCATTAGAACACTATCGCTACGATACCTAGACATCTGCAGACGCTATTTCCTGGCAAGGAAGTGTCGCATTTACATTCAATTGAAGTGTAGACGTGGAATACATAACACTTCGCAAATCATATTATTTCTTACCATGAAACATAGAAATGAGATGCGATATCGCGTTTTAAGAATCATAAGAACACTACTGCTACGATACGTAGACATCTGCAAACGCTATTTCCTATCGAGGAAGTGTCGCATTCACATTCATTTGAAGTGTAGACGAGGAATACATTACACTTCGCAAATCATATTATATCTTACCATGAATGATAGAAATGAGATGCGATATTGCGTTTTAAGAATCATAAGATCTCTATTGCTACGATACGTAGACAACTGCAAACGCTATTTCCTTGCAAGGAAGTGTCGCATTTACATTCATTTGAATCGTATACGAGGAATGCATAACACTTCGCAGTGAATATTATATCTTATCATGAAACATAGATATGAGATGCGATATCGCGTTTATAGAATCATATGAACTCTATTGCTACGATACGTAGACATCTGCAAACGCTATTTCCTTGCAAGGAAGTGTCGCATTTACTTTCATTTGAATCGTAGACGAGGAATGCATAACACTTCGCAAATCATATTATATCTTACCATGAAACATAGAAATGAGATGCGATATCGCGTTCTAAGAAGCGTTAGAACTCTATTGCTACGATACCTAGACATCTGCAAACGCTAATTCCTAGCGAGGAAGTATCGCATTCACATTCCTTTGAAGTGTAGACGAGGAATACATAACACTTCGCAAATCATATTATATCTTACCATGAAACATAGAAATGAGATGCAATATCGCGTTTTAAGTATCATAAGAACTCGATTGCTACGATACGTAGACATCTGCAGACGCTATTTCCTTGCAGGGAAGTGTCGCATTTACATTCATTTGAAGTGTAGACGAGGAATACATGACACTTCGCAAATTATATTATATCTTACCATGAAACATAGAATTGAGATGCTATATCGCGTTTTAAGAATCATAAGAACTCTATTGCTACGATACGTATACATCTGCAAACGCTATTTCCTAGCGAGGAACTGTCGCATTCACATTCATTTGAAGTGTAGACGAGGAATACATAACACTTCGCAAATCATATTATATCTTACCGTGAAACATAGAAATGAGATGCGATATTGCGTTTTAAGAAGCATTAGAACTCTATTGCTACGATACGTAGACATCTGCAAACGCTATTTCCTTGCTAGGAAGTGTCGCATTTATATTCATTTGAAGTGTAGACGAGGAATACATAACACTTCGCAAATCATATTATATCTTACCATGAAACATAGAAGTGAGATGCGATATCGCGTTTTAAGAAACATAAGAACTCTATTGCTACGTTACCTAGAAATCTGCAAACTCTATTTCCTTGCAAGGAAGTGTCGCATTTACATTCATTTGAAGTGTAGGCGAGGAATACATAACACATCGCAAATCATATTATATCTTACTATGAAACATAGAAATGAGATGCGATATCGCGTTTTAAGAATCATAAGAACACTATTGCTACGATACGTAGACATCTGCAAACGCTATTTCCTAGCGAGGAAGTGTCGCATTCACATTCATTTGAAGTGTAGACAAGGAATACATAACACTTCGCAAATCATATTATATCTTACCATGAATGATAGAAATGAGATGCGATATTGCGTTTTAAGAATCATAAGAACTCTATTGCTACGATACGTAGACAACTGCAAACGCTATTTCCTTGCAAGGAAGTGTCGCATTTACATTCATTTGAATCGTATACGAGGAATGCATAACACTTCGCAGTGAATATTATATCTTATCATGAAACATAGATATGAGATGCGATATCGCGTTTATAGAATTATATGAACTCTAATGCTACGATACGTAGACATCTGCAAACGCTATTTCCTTGCAAGGAAGTGTCGCATTTACTTTCATTTGAATCGTAGACGAGGAATGCATAACACTTCGCAAATCATATTATAACTTACCATGAAACATAGAAATGAGATGCGATATCGCGTTCTAAGAAGCGTTAGAACTCTATTGCTACGATACCTAGACATCTGCAGACGCTATTTCCTAGCAAGGAAGTGTCGCATTTACATTCAATTGAAGTGTAGACGATGAATACATAACACTTCGCAAATCATATTATATCTTACCATGAAACATAGGAATGTGATGCGATATCGCGTTTTAAGAAGCATTAGAACACTATCGCTACGATACCTAGACATCTGCAGACGCTATTTCCTAGCAAGGAAGTGTCGCATTTACATTCAATTGAAGTGTAGACGTGGAATACATAACACTTCGCAAATCATATTATATCTTACCATGAAAGATAGAAATGAGATGCGATATCGCGTTTTAGGAATCATAAGAACTCTATTGCTACGATACGTAGACAACTGCAAAAGGTATTTCCTTGCAAGGAAGTGTCGCATTTACATTCATTTAAATCGTATACGAGGATTGCATAACACTTCGCAATGAATATTATATCTTATCATGAAACATAGATATGAGATGCAATATCTCGTTTTAAGAAGCATTTGAACTCTATTGCTACGATATCTAGACATCTGCAGACGCTATTTCCTAGCAAGGAAGTGTCGCATTTACATTCATTTGAAGTGTAGACGAGGAATACATAACACTTCGCAAATCATATTATATCTTACCATGAAACATTGAAATGAGATGCGATATCGCGTTTTAAGAATCATAAGAACACCATTGCTACGATACGTAGACATCTGCAAACGCTATTTCCTTGCAAGGAAGTGTCGCATTTACATTCACTTGAAGTGCAGACGAGGAATACATAACACTCCGCAAATCATATTATATCTTACCATGAAACATAGAAATGGGATGCGATATCGCGTTTAAAGAAGCATTAGAACACTATCGCTACGATACCTAGACATCTGCAGACGCTATTTCCTAGCAAGTAAGTGTCGCATTTACATTCATTTGAAGTGTAGGCGAGGAATACATAGCACATCGCAAATCATATTATATCTTACTATGAAACATAGAAATGAGATGCGATATTGCGTTTTAAGAATCATAAGAACACCATTGCTACGATACGTAGACATCTGCAAACGCTATTTCCTAGCGAGGAAGTGTCGCATTCACATTCATTTGAAGTGTAGGCGAGGAATACATAGCACATCGCAAATCATATTATATCTTACTATGAAACATAGAAATGAGATGCGATATCGCGTTTTAAGAATCATATGAACTCTATTGCTACGATACGTAGACATCTGCAAACGCTATTTCCTTGCAAGGAAGTGTCGCATTTACTTTCATTTGAATCGTAGACGAGGAATGCATAACACTTCGCAAATCATATTATATCTTACCATGAAACATAGAAATGAGATGCGATATCGCGTTCTAAGAAGCGTTAGAACTCTATTGCTACGATACCTAGACATCTGCAAACGCTAATTCCTAGCGAGGAAGTATCGCATTCACATTCCTTTGAAGTGTTGACGAGGAATACATAACACTTCGCAAATCATATTATATCTTACCATGAAACATAGAAATGAGATGCAATATCGCGTTTTAAGAATCATAAGAACTCGATTGCTACGATACGTAGACATCTGCAGACGCTATTTCCTTGCAAGGAAGTGTCGCATTTACATTCAATTGAAGTGTAGACGAGGAATACATGACACTTCGCAAATTATATTATATCTTACCATGAAACATAGAATTGAGATGCTATATCGCGTTTTAAGAATCATAAGAACTCTATTGCTACGATACGTATACATCTGCAAACGCTATTTCCTAGCGAGGAACTGTCGCATTCACATTCATTTGAAGTGTAGACGAGGAATACATAACACTTCGCAAATCATATTATATCTTACCGTGAAACATAGAAATGAGATGCGATATTGCGTTTTAAGAAGCATTAGAACTCTATTGCTACGATACGTAGACATCTGCAAACGCTATTTCCTTGCTAGGAAGTGTCGCATTTATATTCATTTGAAGTGTAGACGAGGAATACATAACACTTCGCAAATCATATTATATCTTACCATGAAACATAGAAATGAGATGCGATATCGCGTTTTAAGAAACATAAGAACTCTATTGCTACGATACCTAGAAATCTGCAAACTCTATTTCCTTGCAAGGAAGTGTCGCATTTACATTCATTTGAAGTGTAGGCGAGGAATACATAACACATCGCAAATCATATTATATCTTACTATGAAACATAGAAATGAGATGCGATATCGCGTTTTAAGAATCATAAGAACACTATTGCTACGATACGTAGACATCTGCAAACGCTATTTCCTAGCGAGGAAGTGTCGCATTCACATTCATTTGAAGTGTAGACAAGGAATACATGACACTTCGCAAATCATATTATATCTTACCATGAATGATAGAAAAGAGATGCGATATTGCGTTTTAAGAATCATAAGAACTCTATTGCTACGATACGTAGACAACTGCAAACGCTATTTCCTTGCAAGGAAGTGTCGCATTTACATACATTTGAATCGTATACGAGGAATGCATAACACTTCGCAGTGAATATTATATCTTATCATGAAACATAGATATGAGATGCGATATCGCGTTTATAGAATCATATGAACTCTATTGCTACGATACGTAGACATCTGCAAACGCTATTTCCTTGCAAGGAAGTGTCGCATTTACTTTCATTTGAATCGTAGACGAGGAATGCATAACACTTCGCAAATCATATTATATCTTACCATGAAACATAGAAATGAGATGCGATATCGCGTTCTAAGAAGCGTTAGAACTCTATTGCTACGATACCTAGACATCTGCAGACGCTATTTCCTAGCAAGGAAGTGTCGCATTTACATTCAATTGAAGTGTAGACGAGGAATACATGACACTTCGCAAATCATATTATATCTTACCAAGAAACATAGAAATGAGATGCGATATCGCGTTTTAAGAAGCATTAGAAAGCTATTGCTACGATACGTAGACATCTGCAAACGCTATTTCCTTGCAAGCAAGTGTCGCATTTACATTCATTTGAAGTGTAGACGAGGAATGCATAACACTTCGCAATGAATGTTATATCTTATCATGAAACATGGATATGAGATGCAATATCTCGTTTTAAGAAGCATCAGAAAGCTATAGCTACGATACGTAGACATCTGCAAACGCTATTTCCTAGCGAGGAAGTATCGCATTCACATTCATCTGAAGTGTAGACGAGGAATACATAACACTTCGCAAATCATGTTATATCTTACCATGAAACATAGAAATGAGATGCGATTTCGCGTTTTAAGAATCATATGAATTCTATTGCTACGATACGTAGTCATCTGCAATCGTTATTTCCTTGCAAGAAAGTGTCGCATTTACTTTCATTTGAATCGTAGACGAGGAGTGCATAAGACTTCGCAATGAATATTACATCTTACCATGAAACATAGAAATGAGATGCGATATCGCGTTTTAAGAAGCATTACAACTCTATTGCTACGATACGTAGACATCTGCAAACGCTATTTCCTTGCAAGGAAGTTTCGGATTTACATTCATTTGAATCGTAGACGAGGAATGCATAACACTTCGCAATGAAAATTATATCTTATCATTAAACATAGATATGGGATGCAATATCTCGTTTTAAGATGCATTTGAAATCTATTGCTACGATACCTAGACATTTGCAGACGCTATTTCCTAGCCAGGAAGTGTCGCATTTACATTCATTTGAAGTGTAGACGAGGAATACATGACACTTCGCAAATCATATTATATCTTACCATGAAACATAGAAATGAGATGCGATATCGCGATTTAAGAAGCACTAGAACACTATAGCTACGATAGGTAGACATTTGCAAACGCTATTTCCTGGCAAGGAAGTGTCGCAATTACGTTCATTTGAAGTGTAGACGAGGAATACATAACACTTCGCAAATCATATTATATCTTACCATGAAACATAGAAATGTGATGCGATATCGCGTTTTAAGAAGCATAGAACACTATCGCTACGATACCTAGACATCTGCAGACGCTATTTCCTTGCAAGGAAGTGTCGCATTTACATTCATTTGAAGTGTAGACGAGGAATACAAGACACTTCGCAAATCATATTATATCTTACCATGAAACATAGAAATGAGATGCGCTATCTCGCTTTAAGAAGCATTTGAACTCTATTGCTACGATACGTAGACATCTGCAAACGCTATTTCCTTGCAAGGAAGTGTCGCATTTATATTCATTTGAATCGTAGACGAGGAATGCATAACACTTCGCAAATCATATTATATCTTACCATGAAACATAGAAATGAGATGCGATATCGCGTTTTAAGAAGCATTTGAACTCTGTTGCTACGATACGTAGACATCTGCAAACGCTATTTCCTTGCAAGGAAGTGTCTGATTTACATTCATTTGAATCGTAGACGAGGAATGCATAACACTTCGGAATGAATATTATATCTTATCATTAAACATAGATATGAGATGCAATATCTCGTTTTAAGATGCATTTGAAATCTATTGCTACGATACCTAGACATTTGCAGACGCTATTTCCTAGCAAAGAAGTGTCGCATTTACATTCAGTTGAAGTGTAGACGAGGAATACATGACACTTCGCAAATAATAATACATCTTACCATGAAACATAGAAATGAGATGCGATATCGCGTTTTAAGAAGCACTAGAACACTATTGCTACGATACGAAGACAGCTGCAAACGCTATTTCCTAGCAAGGAAGTGTCGCATTTACATTCATTTGAAGTGTCGACGAGGAATACATGACACTTCGCAAATCATATTATATCTTACCATGAAACATAGAAATGAGATGCGGTATCGCGATTTAAGAAGCATTAGAAAGCAATTGCTACGATACGTAGACATCTGCGGACGCTATTTCCTAGCGAGTAAGTGTCGCATTTACATTCATTTGAAGTGTAGACGAGGAATACATAACACTTCGCAAATCATATTATATCTTACCATGAAACATAGAAATGAGATACGGTGTCGCGTTTTAAGAATCATAGGAACACTATTGCTACGATACGTAGACATCTGCAAACGCTATTTCCTAGCGAGGAAGTGTCGCATTCACATTCATTTGAAGTGTAGACGAGGAATGCATAACACTTCTCAAATCATATTATATCTTACCATGAAACATAGAAATGAGATGCGATATCGCATTTTAAGAAGCATTAGAAATCTATTGCTACGACAAGTAGACATCTGCAAACGCTATTTCCTTGCAAGGAAGTGTCGCATTTACATTCATTTGAATCGTAGACGAGGAATGCATAACACTTCGCAATAAGTATTATATCTTATCATGAAACATAGGTATGAGATGCAATATCTCGTTTTAAGAAGCATTTGAACTCTATTGCTACGATACGTAGACATCTGCAAACGCTATTTCCTTGCAAGGAAGTGTCGCATTTACATTCATTTGAATCGCAGACGAGGAATGCATAACACTTCGCAATGAGTATTATATCTTATCATGATAAATAGGTATGAGATGCAATATCTCGTTTTAAGAAGCATTTGAACTCTATTGCTACGATACGTAGACATCTGCAAACGCTATTTCCTTGAAAGGAAGTGTCGCATTTACATTCATTTGTAGTGTAGACGAGGAATACATAACACTTCGCAAATCATATTATATCTTACCATGAAACATAGAAATGAGATGCGGTATCGCGTTTTAAGAAGCATTAGAAATCTATTGCTACGATACGTAGACATCTGCAAACGCTATTTCCAAGCGAGGAAGTATCGCATTCACATTCCTTTGAAGTGTAGACGAGGAATACATAACACTTCGCAAATCATATTATATCTTACCATGAAACATAGAAATGAGATGCAATATCGCGTTTTAAGAATCATAAGAACTCTATTGCTACGATACGTAGACATCTACAAACGCTATTTCCTAGCGAGGAAGTGTCGCATTCACATTCATTTGAAGTGTAGACGAGGAATACATAACACTTCGCAAATCATATTATATCTTACCGTGAAACATAGAAATGAGATGCGATATCGCGATTTAAGAAACATTAGAACTCTATTGCTACGATACGTAGACATCTGCAAACGCTATTTCCTTGCTAGGAAGTGTCGCATTTACATTCATTTGAAGTGTAGACGAGGAATACATAACACTTCGCAAATCATATTGTATCTAACCATGAAACATAGAAATGAGATGCGATATCGCGTTTTAAGAAGCATTAGAACTCTATCGCTACGATACCTAGACATCTGCAGACGCTATTTCCTAGCGAGTAAGTGTCGCATTTACATTCATTTGAAGTGTAGACGAGGAATACATAACACTTCGCAAATCATATTATATCTTACCATGAAACATAGAAATGAGATACGGTATCGCGTTTTAAGAATCATAGGAACACTATTGCTACGATACGTAGACATCTGCAAACGCTATTTCCTAGCGAGGAAGTGTCGCATTCACATTCATTTGAAGTGTAGACGAGGAACACATAACACTTCGCAAATCATGTTATATCTTACCAAGAAACATAGAAATGAGATGCTATATCGCGTTTTAAGAATCATAAGAACTCTATTGCAACGATACGTAGACATCTGCAAACGCTATTTCCTTGCAAGGAAGTGTCGCATTTACTTTCATTTGAATCGTAGACGAGGAATGCATAACACTTCGCAATGAATATTATATCTTATCATGAAACATAGATATGAGATGCAATATCTCGTTTTAAGAAGCATTTGAACTCTATTGCTACGATACGTAGAAATCTGCAAACGCTATTTCCTTGCAAGGAAGTGTCGCATTTACATTCATTTGAAGTGTAGACGAGGAATACATGACACTTCGCAAATTATATTATATCTTACCATGAAACATAGAAATGAGATGCTATATCGCGTTTTAAGAATCATAAGAACTCTATTGCTACGATACGTAGACATCTACAAACGCTATTTCCTAGCGAGGAAGTGTCGCATTCACATTCATTTGAAGTGTAGACGAGGAATACATAACACTTCGCAAATCATATTATATCTTACCGTGAAACATAGAAATGAGATGCGATATCGCGATTTAAGAAACATTAGAACTCTATTGCTACGATACGTAGACATCTGCAAACGCTATTTCCTTGCTAGGAAGTGTCGCATTTACATTCATTTGAAGTGTAGACGAGGAATACATAACACTTCGCAAATCATATTGTATCTAACCATGAAACATAGAAATGAGATGCGATATCGCGTTTTAAGAAGCATTAGAACTCTATCGCTACGATACCTAGACATCTGCAGACGCTATTTCCTAGCGAGTAAGTGTCGCATTTACATTCATTTGAAGTGTAGACGAGGAATACATAACACTTCGCAAATCATATTATATCTTACCATGAAACATAGAAATGAGATACGGTATCGCGTTTTAAGAATCATAGGAACACTATTGCTACGATACGTAGACATCTGCAAACGCTATTTCCTAGCGAGGAAGTGTCGCATTCACATTCATTTGAAGTGTAGACGAGGAACACATAACATTTCGCAAATCATGTTATATCTTACCAAGAAACATAGAAATGAGATGCTATATCGCGTTTTAAGAATCATAAGAACTCTATTGCAACGATACGTAGACATCTGCAAACGCTATTTCCTTGCAAGGAAGTGTCGCATTTACTTTCATTTGAATCGTAGACGAGGAATGCATAACACTTCGCAATGAATATTATATCTTATCATGAAACATAGATATGAGATGCAATATCTCGTTTTAAGAAGCATTTGAACTCTATTGCTACGATACGTAGAAATCTGCAAACGCTATTTCCTTGCAAGGAAGTGTCGCATTTACATTCATTTGAAGTGTAGACGAGGAATACATGACACTTCGCAAATTATATTATATCTTACCATGAAACATAGAAATGAGATGCTATATCGCGTTTTAAGAATCATAAGGACTCTATTGCTACGATACGTAGACATCTACAAACGCTATTTCCTAGCGTGGAAGTGTCGCATTCACATTCATTTGAAGTGTAGACGAGGAATACATAACACTTCGCAAATCATATTATATCTTACCGTGAAACATAGAAATGAGATGCGATATCGCGATTTAAGAAACATTAGAACTCTATTGCTACGATACGTAGACATCTGCAAACGCTATTTCCTTGCTAGGAAGTGTCGCATTTACATTCATTTGAAGTGTAGACGAGGAATACATAACACTTCGCAAATCATATTATATCTTACCATGAAACATAGAAATGAGATGCGATATCGCGTTTTAAGAAACATAAGAACTCTATTGCTACTATACCTAGAAATCTGCAAACGCTATTTCCTTGCAAGGAAGTGTCGCATTTACATTCATATGAAGTGTAGACGAGGAATACATAACACTTCGCAAATCATATTATATCTTACCATGAAACATAGAAATGAGATGCGATATCGCGTTTTAAGAAGCATTAGAACTCTATCGCTACGATACCTAGATATCTGCAGACGCTATTTCCTAGCGAGTAAGTGTCGCATTTACATTCATTTGAAGTGTAGACGAGGAATACATAACACTTCGCAAATCATATTATATCTTACCATGAAACATAGAAATGAGATACGGTATCGCGTTTTAAGAATCATAGGAACACTATTGCTACGATACGTAGACATCTGCAAACGCTATTTCCTAGCGAGGAAGTGTCGCATTCACATTCCTTTGAAGTGTAGACGAGGAATACATGACACTTTGCAAATCATATTATATCTTACCATGAAACAAAGAAGTCAGATGCGATATCGCGTTTTAAGAAGCATTAGAAATCTATTGCTACGATACGTAGACATCTGCAAACGCTATTTCCTTGCAAGGAAGTGTCGCATTTACTTTCATTTGAATCGTAGACGAGGAATGCATAACACTTCTCAAATCATATTATATCTTACCATGAAACATAGAAATGAGATGCGATATCGCGATTTAAGAAGCACTAGAACACTATTGCTACGATAGGTAGACATTTGCAAAAGCTATTTCCTGGCAAGGAAGTGTCGCAATTACGTTCATTTGAAGTGTAGACGAGGAATACATAACACTTCGCAAATCATATTATATCTTACCATGAAACATAGAAATGTGATGCGATATCGCGTTTTAAGAAGCATAGAACACTATCGCTACGATACCTAGACATCTGCAGACGCAATTTCCTTGCAAGGAGGTGTCGCATTTACATTCATTTGAAGTGTAGACGAGGAATACATAACACTTCGCAAATCATATTATATCTTACCATGAAACATAGAAATGAGATACGGTATCGCGTTTTAAGAATCATACTACACTATTGCTACGATACGTATACATCTGCAAACGCTATTTCCTAGCGAGGAAGTGTCGCATTCACATTCATTTGAAGTGTAGACGAGGAATGCATAACACTTCTCAAATCATATTATATCTTACCATGAAACATAGAAATGAGATGCGATATCGCGATTTAAGAAGCACTAGAACACTATTGCTACGATAGGTAGACATTTGCAAAAGCTATTTCCTGGCAAGGAAGTGTCGCAATTACGTTCATTTGAAGTGTAGACGAGGAATACATAACACTTCGCAAATCATATTATATCTTACCATGAAACATAGAAATGTGATGCGATATCGCGTTTTAAGAAGCATAGAACACTATCGCTACGATACCTAGACATCTGCAGACGCAATTTCCTTGCAAGGAGGTGTCGCATTTACATTCATTTGAAGTGTAGACGAGGAATACATAACACTTCGCAAATCATATTATATCTTACCATGAAACATAGAAATGAGATACGGTATCGCGTTTTAAGAATCATACTACACTATTGCTACGATACGTAGACATCTGCAAACGCTATTTCCTAGCGAGGAAGTGTCGCATTCACATTCATTTGAAGTGTAGACGAGGAATGCATAACACTTCTCAAATCATATTATATCTTACCATGAAACATAGAAATGAGATGCGATATCGCGATTTAAGAAGCACTAGAACACTATTGCTACGATAGGTAGACATTTGCAAAAGCTATTTCCTGGCAAGGAAGTGTCGCAATTACGTTCATTTGAAGTGTAGACGAGGAATACATAACACTTCGCAAATCATATTATATCTTACCATGAAACATAGAAATGTGATGCGATATCGCGTTTTAAGAAGCATAGAACACTATCGCTACGATACCTAGACATCTGCAGACGCTATTTCCTTGCAAGGAAGTGTCGCATTTACATTCATTTGAAGTGTAGACGAGGAATACATGACACTTCGCAAATCATATTATATCTTACCATGAAACATAGAAATGAGATGCGATATCGCGTTTTAAGAAGCATTAGAAAGCTATTGCTACGATACGTGGACATCTGCAAATGCTATTTCCCAGCGAGGAAGTATCGCATTCACATTCATTTGAAGTGTAGACGAGGAATACATGACACTTCGCAAATCATATTATATCATACCATGAAACATAGAAATGAGATGCGATATCGCGTTTTAAGAAGCATTTGAACTCTATTGCTACGATACGTAGAAATCAGCAAACGCTATTTCCTTGCAAGGAAGTGTCGCATTTACATACATTTGAAGTGTAGACGAGGAATACATAACACCTCGCAAATCATATTATATCTTACCATGAAACATAGAAATGAGATGCGATATCGCGTTTTAAGAATCATAAGAACTCTATTGCTACGATACGTAGACATCTGCAAACGCTATTTCCTAGCGAGGAAGTGTCGCATTCACATTCATTTGAAGTGTAGACGAGGAATACATAACACTTCGCAAATCATATTATATCTTACCATGAAACATAGAAATGAGATGCGATATCGCGTTTTAAGAATCATAAGAACTCTATTGCTACGATATGTAGACAACTGCAAACGCTATTTCCCTGCAAGGAAGTGTCGCATTTACATTCATTTGAATCGTATACTAGGAATGCATAACACTTCGCAATGAATATTATATCTTATCATGAAACATGGATATGAGATGCAATATCTCGTTTTAAGAAGCATTTGAACTCTATTGCTTCGATACGTAGACATCTGCAAACGCTATTTCCTTGCAAGGAAGTGTCGCATTTACATTCATTTGAATCGTAGACGAGGAATGCATAACACTTCGCAATGAGTATTATATCTTATCATGATACATAGGTATGAGATGCAATATCTCGTTTTAAGAAGCATTTGAACTCTATTGCTACGATACGTAGACATCTGCAAACGCTATTTCCTTGCAAGGAAGTGTCGCATTTACATTCATTTGAAGTGTAGACGAGGAATACATAACACTTCGCAAATCATATTATATCTTACCATGAAACATAGAAATGAGATGCAATATCGCGTTTTAAGAATCATAAGAACTCTATTGCTACGATACGCAGACATCTGCAGACGCTATTTCCTTGCAAGGAAGTGTCGCATTTACATTCATTTAAAGTGTAGACGAGGAATACATGACACTTCGCAAATTATATTATATCTTACCATGAAACGTAGAAATGAGATGCTATATCGCGTTTTAAGAATCATAAGAACTCTATTGCTACGATTCGTAGATATCTACAAACGCTATTTCCTAGCGAGGAAGTGTCGCATTCACATTCATTTGAAGTGTAGACGAGGAATACATAACACTTCGCAAATCATATTATATCTTACCGTGAAACATAGAAATGAGATGCGATATCGCGATTTAAGAAACATTAGAACTCTATTGCTACGATACGTAGACATCTGCAAACGCTATTTCCTTGCTAGGAAGTGTCGCATTTACATTCATTTGAAGTGTAGACGAGGAATACATAACACTTCGCAAATCATATTATATCTTACCATGAAACATAGAAATGAGATGCGATATCGCGTTTTAAGAAACATAAGAACTCTATTGCTACGATACCTAGAAATCTGCAAACGCTATTTCCTTGCAAGGAAGTGTCGCATTTACATTCATATGAAGTGTAGACGAGGAATACATAACACTTCGCAAATCATATTATATCTTACCATGAAACATAGAAATGAGATGCGATATCGCGTTTTAAGAATCATAAGAACTCTATTGCTACGATATGTAGACAACTGCAAACGCTATTTCCCTGCAAGGAAGTGTCGCATTTACATTCATTTGAATCGTATACTAGAAATGCATAACACTTCGCAATGAATATTATATCTTATCATGAAACATGGATATGAGATGCAATATCTCGTTTTAAGAAGCATTTGAACTCTATTCCTACGATACGTAGACATCTGCAAACGCTATTTCCTTGGAAGGAAGTGTCGCATTTACATTCATTTGAATCGTATACGAGGAGTGCATAACACTTCGCAATGAATATTATATCTTATCATGAAACATAGATATGAGATGCAATATCTCGTTTTAAGAAGCATTTGAACTCTATTGCTACGATACCTAGACATCTGCAGACGCTATTTCCTAGCAAGGAAGTGTCGCATTTGCATTCATTTGAAGTGTAGACGAGGAATACATAACACTTCGCAAATCATATTATATCTTACCATGAAACATAGAAATGAGATGCAATATCTCGTTTTAAGAAGCATTTGAACTCTATTGCTACGATACCTAGACATCTGCAGACGCTATTTCCTAGCAAGGAAGTGTCGCATTTACATTCATTTGAAGTGTAGACGAGGAATACATAACACTTCGCACATCATATTATATCATACCATGAAACATAGAAATGAGATACGGTATCGCGTTTTAAGAAGCATTAGAAATCTATTGCTACGATACGTAGACATCTGCAGACGCTATTTCCTAGCGAGGAAGTGTCGCATTCACATTCATTTGAAGTGTAGACGAGGAACACATAACACTTCGCAAATCATGTTATATCTTACCAAGAAACATAGAAATGAGATGCTATATCGCGTTTTGAGAATCATAAGAACTCTATTGCAACGATACGTAGACATCTGCAAACGCTATTTCCTTGCAAGGAAGTGTCGCATTTACTTTCATTTGAATCGTAGACGAGGAATGCATAACACTTCGCAATGAATATTATATCTTATCACGAAACATAGATATGAGATGCAATATCTCGTTTTAAGAAGCATTTGAACTCTATTGCTACGATACGTAGAAATCTGCAAACGCTATTTAATTGCAAGGAAGTGTCGCATTTACATTCATTTGAAGTGTAGACGAGGAATACATAACACCTCGCAAATCATATTATATCTTACCATGAAACATAGAATTGAGATGCGATATCGCGCTTTAAGAAGCATTAGAAATCTATTGCTACGATACGTAGACATCTGCAAACGCTATTTCCTAGCGAGGAAGTGTCGCATTCACATTCCTTTGAAGTGTAGACGAGGAATACATGACACTTTGCAAATCATATTATATCTTACCATGAAACAAAGAAGTCAGATGCGATATCGCGTTTTAAGAAGCATTACAAATCTATTGCTACGATACGTAGACATCTGCAAACGCTATTTCCTAGCGAGGAAGTATCGCTACGATACCTAGGAATCTGCAAACTCTATTTCCTTGCAAGGAAGTGTCGCATTTACATTCATATGAAGTGTAGACTAGGAATACATAACACTTCGCAAATTATATTATATCTTACCATGAAACATAGAATTGAGATTCTATATCGCGTTTTAAGAATCATAAGAACTCTATTCCTACGATACGTAGACATCTGCAAACGCTATTTCCTTGCTAGGAAGTGTCGCATTTATATTCATTTGAAGTGTGGACGAGGAATACATAACACTTCGCAAATCATATTATGTCTTACCATGAAACATAGAAATGAGATGCGATATCGCGTTTTAAGAAACATAAGAACTCTATTGCTACGATACCTAGAAATCTGCAAACTCTATTTCCTTGCAAGGAAGTGTCGCATTTACATTCATATGAAGTGTAGACGAGGAATACATAACACTTCGCAAATCATATTATATCTTACCATGAAACATAGAAATGAGATGCGATATCGCGTTTTAAGAAGCATTAGAACTCTATCGCTACTATACCTAGACATCTGCGGACGCTATTTCCTAGCGAGTAAGTGTCGCATTCACATTCATTTGAAGTGTAGACGAGGAATGCATAACACTTCTCAAATCATATTATATCTTACCATGAAACATAGAAATGAGATGCGATATCGCGTTTTAAGAAGCATTAGAAATCTATTGCTACGACAAGTAGACATCTGCAAACGCTATTTCCTTGCAAGGAAGTGTCGCATTTACATTCATTTGAATCGTAGACGAGGAATGCATAACACTTCGCAATGAGTATTATATCTTATCATGAAACATAGGTATGAGATGCAATATCTCGTTTTAAGAAGCATTTGAACTCTATTGCTGCGATACGTAGACATCTGCAAACGCTATTTCCTAGCGAGGAAGTGTCGCATTCACATTCCTTTGAAGTGTAGACGAGGAATATGACACTTTGCAAATCATATTAATATCATGAACAAACAAAGAAGTCAGATGCGATATCGCGTTTTAAGAAGCATTAGAAATCTATTGCTACGACACGTAAACATCTGCAAACGCTATTTCCTTGCAAGGAAGTGTCGCATTTACATTCATTTGAATCGTAGACGAGGAATGCATAACACTTCGCAATGAGTATTATATCTTATCATGAAACATAGATATGCGATGCAATATCTCGTTTTAAGAAGCATTTGAACTCTATTGCTACGATACGTAGAAACCTGCAAACGCTATTTCCTTGCAAGGAAGTGTCGCATTTACATTCATTTGAAGTGTAGACGAGGAATACATACCACCTCGCAAATCATATTACATCTTACCATGAAACATACAAATGAGATGCGATATCGCGTTTTAAGAAGCATTAGAAATCTATTGCTACGATACGTAGACATCTGCAAACGCTATTTCCTAGCGAGGAAGTGTCGCATTCACATTCCTTTGAAGTGTAGACGAGGAATGCATAACACTTCGCAAATCATATTATATCTTACCATGAAACATAGAAATGAGATGCGATATCGCGTTTTAAGAATCATAAGAACTCTATTGCTACGATACGTAGACATCTGAAAACGCTATTTCCTAGCGAGGAAGTGTCGCATTCACATTCATTTGAAGTGTAGACGAGGAATACATAACACATCGCAAATCATATTATATCTTACCATGAAACATAGAAATGAGATGCGATATCGCGTTTTAAGAATCATAAGAACTCTACTGCTACGATACGTAGACAACTGCAAACGCTATTTCCTTGGAAGGAAGTGTCGCATTTACGTTCATTTGAATCGTATACGAGGAGTGCATAACACTTCGCAATGATTATTATATCTTATAATGAAACATAGATATGAGATGCATTATCTCGTTTTGAGAAGCATTTGAACTCTATTGCTACGATACCTAGACATCTGCAGACGCTATTTTCTAGCAAGGAAGTGTCGCATTTGCATTCATTTGAAGTTTAGACGAGGAATACATGAGACTTCGCAAATCATATTATATCTTACCATGAAACAAGGAAATCAATTGCGATATCGCGTTTTAAGAAGCATTAGAAATCTATTGCTACGATACGTAGACATCTGCAAACGCTATTTCCTATCGAGGAAGTGTCGCATTCACATTCCTTTGAAGTGTAGACGAGGAATACATAACACTTCGCAAATCATATTATATCTTACCATGAAACATAGAAACGAGATGCAATATCGCGTTTTAAGAATCATAAGAACTCTATTGCTACGATACGTAGACATCTGCAGACGCTATTTCCTTGCAAGGAAGTGTCGCATTTACATTCATTTGAATCGTAGACGAGGAATGCATAACACTTCGCCATGAGTATTATATCTTTCCATGAAACATACAAATGAGATGCGATAACGCGTTTTGAGAAGCATTAGAAATCTATTGCTACGATACGTAGACATCTGCAAACGCTATTTCCTAGCGAGGAAGTGTCGCATTCACATTCCTTTGAAGTGTAGACGAGGAATACATAACACTTCGAAAATCATATTATATCTTACCATGAAACATAGAAATGAGATGCGATATCGCGTTTTAAGAATCATAAGAACTCTATTGCTACGATACGTAGACATCTGCAAACGCTATTTCCTTACAAGGAAGTGTCGCATTTACATTCATTTGAAGTGTAGACGAGGAATACATAACAATTCGCAAGTCATATTATATCTTACCATGAAACATAGAAATGAGATGCGATATCACGTTTTAAGAAGCATTAGAAATATATTGCTACGATACGTAGACATCTGCAAACGCTATTTCCTGGCGAGGAAGTGTCGCATTCACATTCCTTTGAAGTGTAGACGAGGAATGCATAACACTTCGCAATGAATATTATATCTTATCGTGAAACATATGTATGAGATGCAATATCTCGTTTTAAGAAGCATTTGAACACTATTCCTACGATACGTAGACATCTGCAAACGCTATTTCCTTGCAAGGAAGTGTCGCATTTACATTCATTTGAATCGTAGACGAGGAATGCATAACACTTCGCAAATCATATTATATCTTACCATGAAACATAGAAATGAGAAGCGATATCGCGTTTTAAGAAGCATTAGAAATCTATTGCTACGATACGTAGACATCTGCAAACGCTATTTCCTAGCGAGGAAGTGTCGCATTCACATTCCTTTGAAGTGTAGACGAGGAATACATAACACTTCGCAAATCATATTATATCTTACCATGAAACATAGAAATGAGATGCGATATCGCGTTTTAAGAAACATAAGAACTCTATTGCTAGGATACGTAGACATCTGCAAACGCTATTTCCTTGCAAGGAAGTGTCGCATTTACATTCATTTGAAGTGTAGACGAGGAATACATAACACTTCGCAAATCATATTATATCTTACCATGAAACATAGAAATGAGATGCGATATCGCGTTTTAAGAAGCATTAGATATATATTGCTACGATACGTAGACATCTGCAAACGCTATTTCCTAGCGAGGAAGTGTCGCATTCACATTCCTTTGAAGTGTAGACGAGGAATACATAACACTTCGCAAATCATATTATATCTTACCATGAAACATAGAAATGAGATGCGATATCGCGTTTTAAGAAGCATTAGAAATCTATTGCTACGATACGTAGATATCTGCAAACGCTATTTTCTTGCAAGGAAGTGTCGCATTTACTTTCATTTGAATCGTAGACGAGGAATGCATAACACTTCTCAATGAATATTATATCTTATCGTGAAACATAGGTATGAGATGCAATATCTCGTTTTAAGAAGCATTTGAACTCTATTCCTACGATACGTAGACATCTGCAAACGCTATTTCCTTGCAAGGAAGTGCGCATTTACATTCAATTGTATCGTAGACGAGGAATGCATAACACTTCGCAAATCATATTATATCTTACCATGAAACATAGAAATGAGATGCGATATCGCGTTTCAAGAATCATAAGAACTCTATTGCTACGATACGTAGACATCTGCAAACGCTATTTCCTAGCGAGGAAGTGTCGCATTCACATTCATTTGAAGTGTAGACGAGGAATACATAACACTTCGCAAATCATATTATATCTTACGATGAAACATAGAAATGAGATGCGATATCGCGTTTTAAGAAGCATTTGAACTCTATTGCTACGATACGTAGAAATCTGCAATCGCTATTTCCTTGCAAGGAAGTGTCGCATTTACATTCATTTGAAGTGTAGACGAGGAATACATAACACCTCGCAAATCATATTATATCTTACCATGAAACATAGAAATGAAATGCGATATCGTGTTTTAAGAAGCATTAGAAATCTATTGCTACGATACGTAGACATCTGCAAACGCTATTTCCTAGCGAGGAAGTGTCGCATTCACATTCCTTTGAAGTGTAGACGAGGAATACATAACACTTCTCAAATCATATTATATCTTACCATGAAACATAGAAATGAGATGCGATATCGCGTTTTAAGAAGCATTCGAAATCTATTGCTACGACACGTAAACATCTGCAAACGCTATTTCCTTGCAAGGAAGTGTCGCATTTACTTTCATTTGAATCGTAGACGAGGAATGCATAACACTTCGCAATGAATATTATATCCTATCAAGAAACATAGATATGAGATGCAATATCTCATTTTAAGAAGCATTTGAACTCTATTGCTACGATATGTAGAAATCTGCAAACGCTATTTCCTTGCAAGGAAGTGTCGCATTTACATTCATTTGAAGTGTAGACGAGGAATACATAACACCTCGCAAATCATATTATATCTTACCATGAAACATAGAAATGAGATGCGATATCGCGCTTTAAGAAGCATTAGAAATCTATTGCTACGATACGTAGACATCTGCAAACGCTATTTCCTAGCGAGGAAGTGTCGCATTCACATTCCTTTGAAGTGTAGACGAGGAATACATGACACTTTGCAAATCATATTATATCTTACCATGAAACAAAGAAGTCAGATGCGATATCGCGTTTTAAGAAGCATTAGAAATCTATTGCTACGATACGTAGACATCTGCAAACGCTATTTCCTTGCAAGGAAGTGTCGCATTTACATTCATTTGAATCGTAGACGAGGAATGCATAACACTTCGCAATGAGTATTATATCTTATCATGAAACATAGATATGCGATGCAATATCTCGTTTTAAGAAGCATTTGAACTCTATTGCTACGATACGTAGAAACCTGCAAACGCTATTTCCTTGCAAGGAAGTGTCGCATTTACATTCATTTGAAGTTTAGACGAGGAATACATGAGACTTCGCAAATCATATTATATCTTACCATGAAACAAAGAAGTCAATTGCGATATCGCGTTTTAAGAAGCATTAGAAATCTATTGCTACGATACGTAGACATCTGCAAACGCTATTTCCTATCGAGGAAGTGTCGCATTCACATTCCTTTGAAGTGTAGACGAGGAATACATAACACTTCGCAAATCATATTATATCTTACCATGAAACATAGAAACGAGATGCAATATCGCGTTTTAAGAATCATAAGAACTCTATTGTTACGATACGTAGACATCTGCAGACGCTATTTCCTTGCAAGGAAGTGTCGCATTTACATTCATTTGAAGTGTAGACGAGGAATACATAACACTTTACAAATCATATTATATCTTACCATGAAACATAGAAATGAGATGCGATATCGCGTTTTAAGAAGCATTTGAACTCTATTGCTACGATACGTAGAC